>NW_015094506.1:43731601-43776999 GCF_001431845.1 Calidris pugnax
CAGGCGGGGCCGCCGGCGGCTCTACCTGCCCCCGCCACCGCTCTCCGGCCTGGGGCAGGGCGAGCCGGCCCCGCCGCGGCGGCATTTATACGGCTGGGCGCTTTATTTACGGGGAAACAAGAGAGACCCGACTCCCGGGCTGGCCCGGGCGACGCCTCCGTCCTCCCCTCCCCTCCCCCGGCCAAGCCCTGCCCCGCAGCGACCCTCCCGGCCCCCGCGGGGAGGGGGCTGCATTTCAAAGGCGGGCAGGCCGCCCCGGGACAGCGCGGGATGAGGGTCGTTGGGGACGGTGGCTCTCTGCACGCACACGGGCCCCGCCGGCCGATGGGGGTGGACGGGCTCGTCCCCCTTCAGCAGCTGCCCCGGGGAGCCATCTGGCCACGGGCGGCCTGAGGAAGCGCTGGCTGTTAAGCCGAGCCCGAGGGGACGAGATAGCGCTGGCTGCTCCACAGGCTACGTGGCCCACAGGGAAACCTCCTCTGAGTTTCTGAAGCCCCGCTGCATCCCATCATCCAAGATTTGGGAATCGGCTCCACACAGAGATACAAAGATGTAATAAACTGCACCTGCTCTCCAAACCATCCCTGGGCTCATTCTGCGGGAAGAAGAAGTCATTTGGGGTCCCTGGCTCTTTGCGTCACGCCTGAGCTGACAGAAGGTGGCCCTGGGGCTGCAGCTTCTAGTTTTGCCCCAGGGGGGATTAGAGGCAATGAATTCCTCAGCAGCCCTGCTGTAATTTAGGATTAGAGATAAAAGCGGGGATGAAAAAGTCAACCCTGCATGCTGAGTACTGCTGGCCGCATTGCAGCTCTTCCATGTTACATATGGAGGACAACCTAGCAGAGATCTTGCAGGAGTGACGTGAAGCTTGTGTCCTCCTTGCCCTGGGAGACATTTCAAATCTAAAATCACTGCCAGCGTTTCAACTAACACCAAAGAGGCGCCAAGGGCACATGCTTAGGGGACCGCATCAAGCAAAATATTTGTTCAATGAATTACTTGAGCATGGATATTCTCGATGCCCTTGGTTTCAAAGCAGTGTAGTATAGTCTTAACTTCAGGTGTGTTGAAGCCAACACTGCTAAACTGGCAAGTTTCATAATGTAACACAGTTCAGTCTTTCTAATTCTGCAACAGGCTTTCCCTGCTGCTGTACTGTAAGAAACGTCTAGGAAACCTGCTGAAGTGCTCTGATCTGAGCAATGTTCTATGAGGCAGTGGAAGAGCCAGCTTCCTAAACCGAGCCCCAAAGTTTTGCAGAAGCTCGTAAGCATGGTGCTGGAGTGAGTAAAAGCTGAGAGTTAACGTCTAGCAGCAGGACTCCGTGTTTTAAGGAAAGTGGTCTTACATAAATGTTACTCGCTCTGGAATGGGAAATCGTTCAGGTTTTTTTGCTAGCAGATAATACTACAGGTAAATGGAATTAATGTTGGGAAACAGAAGAGTAGCTTGATTCAGTTAGAAAAAATACTAAAGCACATATGGAAAACTGAGCTGGCATCAAAACCAAATAATCTACTAAGTTAACATCTACTCCTGATAAAAATGAAAAGCAGTTTCAAAACTTTGAAAAGCTGTTGTGGTAACATCTTCTTAGGGTCTAAAATTAATGCAAAGACAATGAAATGACTCTAGAAAGCATAAGGACTTCTAGGTTAATCATTAAACCAAAGAGTAACAGTCAAAACATTTGCAGAAACCCAACACAGACATTCTACACTTACAACATAAACTCAGTTTCCAGGACTGGATGTGTATTACAGATTATTTTATCCTAAAATAGCCACAAATCTATAATTATCTTATTATTCACATAGCTAGGATTTTAGAAGAGAACTGGGTGATATCAAGAGGAAAAAAAGTCATATTGAGCACAGCAATTAACACAGGAAGACTACAGTCAGAAGAATCTGAACTGACTGTAACTCACACTCCTTGCAAATTTGTTTCCTGCAGCACGTCTGCTGAACTCCAAGGTTCAGCATCTCAGGCAATGAGATGCTGTAGGATCATCAGCAGGTGATGTACAGAGGAGACCTGTGTATGACCACACATACTGGCAGGACAGAAGTATGCATGTTTGAGGACAAGAGGTTTCAAGAGAAAAGCTCCATCTGTCTAACACGATGCGCTTACCAGAATTTGAAAATTATTTGAGGAAAAGGATAAAGAATGTAAACCCTAGGTCAGAATGGATCCCACAGACAGAGACAGATCTGTATGAAATCTGAAGCAACAAGTTTCTAAACTGTGATGATGCTGACTCTGCTCAGGATGCTGCCCTGTGTAGCATCCCCTTCCCCTGGAACACTAACCTTTCAAGGCAGAAGGCAGTCTTCTTTTTTTTTCTCCTTGTTTTGTTAGCTTGAAATCTACATCAGTCTTCTAAATCCTTTTATTCACCTTATTATTTGTTACTATTTCCTACTTAGATCATGTTCATTTTGTACTTGGAATAAGACAAACAACCTAGGATGGATACACAGCCTGTTCCCAAGTCCCTGCTTACAGCATCACTGTATGCTCTATTCCCAAGTCCGTAACTCTAAATGCCTAAGTCATGTCTGGAAAAGAATCAAAGCCTAAGATTTTGTCCTTACTGGCCAAAAATAACAACCCCTCTCTTCCTTCCTCTCATGTTGGCTCTTTTCTGTAGCATGTCTTAAACTCAAAAGGAAAGGAGAGGTTAGCACCTTCCCAGCCAACTTAGTTTCTTCTTCCATAGTCACAGGAATATGGGTTTAAACCTCAGGGCAAGATGCAGAACATGGTCTCACTTTCTGATGAGCAGCTATTAAGCTAGCTCACAAAGCACAATTATCACTAAAACTACTGCCTCTTCTGGCTGTGTTTTCAAAGAGAAGAGTAAACCCAAACAGAGTACACAGCCAGCCAGATCTCAGGCAGCAGAAAAAAGGAAAGAATTTAAGCTATGACTTAAATAGTCAGAGCTTAAGCTGCAAGTCTTGCAGACGTGCTTTTATTACAGCTGCAATTGGTATCCAGTTTCCAGACAAACGAATTTTGCAAGATGCTTACCCTTTTTATTTTCCCGAGCAGCTGGCTTTGGTGCTCGACTCCGCCACGCCACTAAACATGGGGGGGGGCTCCCCCTCACTGAACCCCGGGGCACTCGGGTACCTGCATTTGGGAACCTGAACATCCCAGACTTGGTTGTGTTGGGGTGGACCGAGACCGCATTGGTGCAGTTCAGGAGGGAACCCTCTAGCATGTATAGTGCTGGTCTGGAGGAACGCAGCCTGCTCCCCCCTCCACTCAGCTCTCCCAGAGCTGGAGATGGAACAGTGACATCCTGTTAGGGCAGACCTGTGCACTTGCAGGTGATAATAGCAATTTCTTATGGCCCCCAATGGTATTTTGGAGTGATGGACACAAAACTAGAGGGACTCTCTTGTTTTCCTCACAAATACACCTTGCAATGCCCATCCCTATTTGCACATTGCCTGAAGAGCATAACACAAGTATTAAATTTTATCAGAGAGAATAAAATATTCCCTGTTATTCCTGAACTGGGGATGCTCAGTTCCAGAGCTATGCTTTCAGACATTACACAATTAACATACACAGCAATACTCAGCACAGACTACTGGAAAGACACAACCGAGAGCTGATTTTCCAACTTAACTTTACCTGTAAAATTATTTATATCAGGTTGTATCGGGACCAGTTGTGACTGAGATAAACCCTCTCCAAAGGCAAAGCAAAATGAGGGTTTCTGTCCCAAAGAGCTTATGAAGTAAATTCAGTATTTCAAGGAACATTCGAGAACTGCGGTAGCCACGTAATACTTCCACAATAACTTCACATCGGGCAAAACAAACTTATTATTCCAATGCTGAGTAAAAACCAGACCTTTCACCCTTTGACACAAGCCGGGAAAGCACAGCATCTTTTCAAAGAGGCTACGCAGCCAGGGGCTGCCGCGGCAGCAGACACAGGTACTGCTAATGCAAGAGTGCAATTTCAGAAAAGACTGTGCGCACTTTATGTTATTAAAGAAAAAATATTATCAGATGTTTGTTGCAAAAATAGAAAAAGGGAAAAACATCCTGCCTAGCTAAGGGTGCTTTCATTTAAGGAAACACCGAAGCATGTAGTTAGGTCTATTAATATTCAGGTCAGTTCTCATGCACCCACCGTGACCTCACTGCTTTCTTGACTCAACAGAAAAAAGGAGTTTATGAAAAAAACACGAAAACACATCTCAATTTTTTTTTTTAAAAAACCTATGATCAGTTAAACCTGTGCAATTATTTTTAGAATCAATGCTCTGCCCTATGCTTCTTCACCAAAGTACTGAAAATGCACATTCCTACTTTTGTGAAGAGGGGAAAAGAGTTCCAAAACAACCAGACAATTACTTTGACATTATTTAGAGTACAAACAGCTCTAAATTCTTACTTCTGGAGACATACCCAGAATTAAATCAACTGTCAAACATGAGTAAAGGAAGTAATTTTGATTCCATCAGTATTAGCTTTAATGTAACTTTTTCTTCAGCTCTTTCCTACCAAACAGGCAAACGTGACCAAAACCTGACCAAACAGCCTGAAAGATCAAGACTTAAAACCATGAAATTTTGATTCACTCTTTCCATGTACATCAACCACAACTTAAAACATTACTGACAAGAAAACTATACTTAAAAGTTGATCAACCCAGACTGCTGCAGGCTCTGAACATGTATAATGTACTGTGAAAAAACACAAATGCAAAATATTCTGACTTGCCATCTACTGGAATTTCCAGCTATACAATTTAGACTTCCAATTCTACAAAAGAAGCACATATTTTCAATCTGAGTAACAAATCTGGCACTCCAAAGCATGAAGCATGTGATAACGCAACTCAGTCAAATGTGCATGACCATCCAGGACAGACAAGCAAAAAAAAGACGGTCATACTCTACTTTGTGACAGGGAAATTTGGTGATACAAATAACAGACACAACAGAAGAAATGACTGGAGGCAAAGCAGAGCTTGCTTAAAACCCAACACACTTCTGATTTTTAATTAAGGAAACCGTCTCTGCGGCCTGTTATGCAGGGTTTTTTGGTTTAAGCCATTGTTTCCTCCATCTCTCAACAAGTGGATCCCGGTCTCCCACGCAGGCAGCAGGACACTGCTGGGCTGAGGCAGCTGATGTGGTGACACAGGACAGTGTGCGAGGGCCACGTGCTGAATGTCACACATTTAAAAATACCAGGCACCATTTCAAATTCTGAGGGAGCAGCACATACCACTACACGCTCCTTCACACTTAGGTCATGCTCTACAGCAAAAATTACTGTAGAACATTTGGACTTCCTGCTCAAGGGGAAGTACCGACACTATCTGTGCATTCACCACTACTCATTTTTGGTTCCATTTTTTTTTTCTGAGATAATTTTTTAAGGGATGAAGAGTCCTGTGCATGACATCTTTCATGGTAAGTTGCTAGTTATCTACATAATTATTTACTTGCGCTATAGGAAGAAGTGCTGTAAATTTAATGAGCAGGTAACAACAGTAAAAAGTAATATTTGCTTTTGTTCTGGGTGTTAAAGTAAGAAAAACAGGTGAGTTTTTAGTTCTGTTATTAAAAACAGCAGTTACTGTTATACCTCTAAGGCTTCCAACTATAGTCTTTTGTTCAGATTAGAGATAACATTCCACCATAATTTTAAATCTTTCAGAAGAGGGGCAGGGAGGAAATAATGCATTCAACTACATTACCAAAACCTGAGTGTATGTGGGTATTAAAATCTGGAAGTTTTGATATAAATAAACAAGTCTCCAGTGTCATAGAATTTCTGAGAACACATTCTGTACTACTTCAGCAAGGATGAAGTACATTTAAAAAACATGCATTCTTATTATTCATGCATTCTTATTATGCTACGGTAATATGCTTTCTAGTACTTAATATGCTATGCTTAAATTCTAAGCTAAACAAATCCTATTTCCAGACTAATCAAAACTTTCTAATCAAAACTACTCACAGAATCACACTCCTATGAAGAAGACTATTTCCAGGAAAAGTTAAATATCACCAAGTTAGAAGTATATTTTGTTCTTTGTGTATATACCTATTAACCCTGATGAGATAGTATACGGGGAGAGATTTACACAAATAAACCCAGAAACTCATGAACTTGAACAATCCCTTTAATATAACAAACACATCCAACTTTCAAATATAAACTGGAACCAGCTAACAGAAGAGAAACAGAAACCAGCTTTCTGAATGCCAAAAAGGGCTTATGCAAAACAGTGCACATTTATTCGAGGTATCGTATCCATGAAAACAAAACAAAACAAACCCAACTATCTACATTTAAAAGGAATTTTTACTTAGCAAGGCAAAAGTAGTTAGGTGGCACATACAGAGTAAACGGATGTAAACAGTGCAAAAATACAGAATGTTAGTATCAACCAACCCAAAACTTTGGTTATGAAAAATGAAATAATCCAATATATTAAAGAAAAATAAACCAGAGGCATGCAAAATATTATTTATTAAAATATAGTCATCCATGTGGCTAAGTGAAAGTCACAAGCTAGTGAGATGGATTTAGAAAGGCAGTTTTCATTCTTTCTTTATTTCTTCCTTTGATTGATTGTCATTCAAGTTTCCACTGAAGTGGAATGGCTGATGAAAAACCTTTCAGCCTTCTTCAACCCACTGGTAACTGAATTTTTGAAGACTCCAAGCAGGTGTTGCAAAGCAGGTTTAGGTAACTGTGTTTTTATGATATAGCACGATAGATAACCTCGCTCAAATGCTAAAGCAAATGGTACATGATCTGTTACCATTCTGGGAGGGAAAAGCTTGGAGAACAGTCAAGATGTTCCAGATGGATTTAAAGATTTTCAAGTTTCTCCTCACAAGAGCAGTGACAAACTCCATGGTAAATCGGGTAAGCCACTTAACATTTTATTTGCAACACAGAGTACTTTGGCAACCAATATATACGAGAGGAATCTGAACAGTGACCTGCAGTGCATGTGCTTTTCAGAAAAATCAAGTTTTGTTTCAGATATGCATCAGGAGCCTAAACAGCATAAGGCTTTTCACATTGAAGCAACTGTAGTGATGCCACCCGTCTTCAATGCATCTACAGGTCTTTCTTGTCTTCTGCTTCATTTAAACTGGCCTGAAAAGAGACAGAGTAAAAATTATTTTTTACATTTGGCAAGATCAGAAGTCTTTGACTTCAGATGCCACATTTTGCCCCCTTGCAGTCGTACATGATTTGCTCACTATACACCCTGCAAAGTTGTAGTCCCATCAATACTACCCCCCATAGTATATCACAGAATTGTCTAGGTTGAAAGGCACCTTTCAGATCAACAAGGCACCTTTCAGATCATCATCAACCTAACACTGACAAAACCCATCACTAAACCATATTGCTAAGCACTATGTCTACCCTTCTTTTAAATAGCTCCAGGGATGATGACTCCACCACTTACCTGGGCAGCCTGTTCCAACACTTGATAACCCTTTCAATGTAAAACTTTTTTCCTAATATTTAACCTAAAACTCCCCTGGTGCAACTTGAGGCCATTTCCTCTTGTCCTATTGCCTGTTACTTGGGAGAAGAGACCACCTCTCTATGACCTCCTCTCAGGCAGTTGTAGAGAGCAATAAGGTCTCCCCTCAGCCTCGTTTTCTCCAGGCTGAACAACCCCAGCTCCCGCAGCCTCTTCTCGCAGGACTTGTGCTCTGGACCCCTCACCAGCTTCGTTGCCCTTCTCTGGACCCGCTCCAGAATCTGATCCTCGTTCTGCTCCCTGTTCACGTTACAGCTGAATTGTGCAGCAAACTCAGCAGAAAATGTTTTCTCCTATCAACTGATTTATCCTTAGGAGCTGCATCCACTGTGTGCTCAGGACCTTCTGTTCTTTCCATTCAGAGGTAAACACAGACAACCGTAAGGATGTGTGTTCTAGACCACAAGACTGTCAGAAATGCAGCAGGACTACTACGGCTCGCTGCACAGGGAAGCACAACAAAGACAGGACATGCACGGTGGTCTTAATTCAAACACAGAAATCAGTTGAGCAATCTCTAGAAGAGCATAGGGTGAGGCTGGGAATCAGTAAGCAGTTTCACAAACTACAGGAAAAAGATTATAACCAGCTCAAATTTGCCTTTTAAAATTACATTTTATTAACACAGGACCAACCACCAGCTCTTTGTGGAAATAAATTATTTATTTTCTCCCAAAACTTGTAAATAGGCCAACATTCATTTATATTGACTTTTGGTTGAATTCTGAGGCAGATGTTTGGCACAGAACATACGAACACCTGTCAGACAACCTAAAGAACAAGCAGGGCTCCCAGAAATAATTACTATGCTAGGTATTATAGCCATGTGTGTATGCAAACCCAAACAAACTATTAATTCAGCTTTTGCTTGCTTTCTTTTTTTCTATTCTTTTAAAATTTATTTTGTACTTCAGTTTGAATTTTTAGAGTAGCCTGTTTTTAGCCTAGGCTGTTGGTTTGTGTTTTGGGTTTGGTTTTTTTCTTTTGCGTTCCTGCTTATCAACAGTATTGCAACATTTATAACCCAGTATTGCAACATCATGTTTGAAGACCAAACAAAATAAAATTACTCTTATAAATGATGTATATACCACACACACACACACACTACTCCTATCATTTTCTTACAAGATTTCAGTTTGATCATCACACACAAAACTATTTGAATCTTATTTTCCAAGTGACAGCAAAATCGAGTCTAACAATGACCTGAGCTTTGTCACCTGAAGTACAAAGAAGAAAATCCTAATAGCTTTGCTGTCCGGTCCTTGAGAAACAAAATTCTATTTTGAGGAAGTTTAAGGAGTGCTGTCCATTGTAACTTTATGCTATACTACAGATTTTGGTAAATTCTCTTACATAATAAATACCCAACAAGCAGAATTTTGCTGGTACAATTTCAGAACATTGTGCTCATACAGCAATCCAAAGCCACCTACCTGAAGTGATTCATATTCTTTCATCAGATGATCATATTCTCTTTTAAGGCCTTCAGACTGCTTTTTAACCGCAATCACTTCATGATTTGCCTTGTTGAGAGCTGTAAAATACCAGAATTAGTGTTTTAATTATTACCTGTGTTCCTGCAGTTCCAGTTTTAGGGCTCCACTGCACTAGGCAGTCCTTCCTCTAAAGTCCTTGAATTTAAAACAGAGCGTCACACACAGACACAAGAAGAGATGTGCAGGGCAGGGAAGAGAATTATTTGTGTTCAGGAAGAGCAGCACAAGGAACAGGAAGGGGCTGTATGAAAGCTAAGGGCAAGACCAATAAACTGGTGATAGAGGTGATGAGTTAGTGATGGCTACAGCATTCTGTCACATTGCAGAAGACAGTTCAGAAAAACAAAACTCTACAACCACAAAGCCAAAACTTTCAGCCCTCTTAAGAAAAAATAAAAAAGAAAAGTCAAACACTGGGAAAGATTTCAGCAAAGCAACTAAGGTCATCTGTAAAACGTGGGGAAAAAAAAAAGATAATTAATTATGAATAGAATTATTATAGAAGCACAGATCCCTACTTTTCAGCCTTTTATATATTTTACCATGCGTGAGTTAATTCACTAGAAGCATCACTTTATGGATGAGGAGGCAGAAATGGTGGTGGTAGGATTGACAAGAGGTTTTTAAAGTGAGAAAAAGTAGTTATTACTCTACTCACAATCTCAACAGCAATAAACTGAGAGTGCATCTATGCTGCAGTACAAAACAGCCCAGGATTCCATAGGGGCTAATTTACAATGCATAAGGTTTCATAAAGGCATTACTCCTAAGCTGTCATGTAAGCATTCAAGTAAGGTCATTTAGACTTTTTTTATTTTCCTCTGCTACAGGTACCTCAGTATCTCTGTATTTTCTGTTGCAGCAGCACAGGTATAGCCTAAAACTTGACTTACTCATGCTAAAACAAAGAAACATATTTAATGACCGATAAGGCTGCCTCACATAGCCATATTTTTTTTTAAAAAAAAAAACAAATCTTGATGGCACAAATAAAAAAAAGAAACCTTTGCAGTTTTGCTTATTCAAAAAATGCAGATCTGTCCTTTGACTGTGAAGTCCCTCAGACAGACTGTTCTTTCCCAGAGACCTCCAAGATACCCAAGAATTGCTCTGTAAGTGAACCATGGTTCACTTTGGGAGCTGTTTCCTGAAACATCAGGACACAACAGATTTGACCACTCTCCTACATGCAAAAAGGAAGAGCCCCTCCTCCAGCATTCCCACGATTTTTAATTAATTAATCTGAATGTACAGATTCAAAACCATTCTCATTTTTAAAGTCCACAAGTGGTTTTGCCAGTAATAGGACTTTTACCTAGCCTGAAATTCTGGCCTACTGAAGTTAATTACACTTACGTCTGTTGATTCCAATATGGTCAAAAACTCATCCCATCTTTTTACATGCTTTCTTTCATTTCCATACTTTTACACAGATATCCTTCATCCTTTAATGCACCGACAGCATCAATACCAAAACCTTTGGAAAATGGTGTTTTTTGTATTTGGAATAACCATGATTTTCACACACCTGACAAGTCACACCCATTGCATTTACCCTCCCTCTCATGTTGCTACTGTTTAAAATATTCAACAGTAAAATTAGAAAATCACTCTAAAATAAACTCGTGACAATTTGATAAACTTATGAATTTTAAGCTGTAGGCAAAAAACATATATGCATACGTCATTTAGCCTCTTGAAGAATCTAATCTGCTAATTAGAAAGCTAAATTTTGCCTTTGTTTAAACATTCTTGTACATAGTCCCAGTAAAAATGAACAATATATCACTTCTGAAGAAGTCATAATTCAATGTTATTGATCTAATACTATTTAGCTGTTTACAAGCAGCAGCACAGTACTTTAGTTGCAACTAAGAACTACTGCATCTTTAAAACATGAACAGAAGATCTAAAAGTATCTGCAAAACAAGAAAGCAAACAAGGCGCTGCACAATTTCAATGTTTTGACCACAACAGCTGTATGACAGGAATGCCTCACCTAACCCTAGAAAAAGGAAAAGCAAAGAACAGATTGTCCTTTCCACCTGTGTTGGCTATGGACAAAAAAACCTCCAACCAAACCCAGACTCCTTCCTGTTGGGGCCACACAATAAAAAGGAGCATCACATCTTTGACAACGTGAATTCCCCAGCGTGCCAACTTCTCTGCATATCTTCTTGTCCAGCAACAGAGATCATCCATACATCACTGCTCAGCTATTTTGCCACTGCATGAACACTGCAGTGCTGCCAAGTCGATCGTACAGGTATATTGTCTGTCATATGGATCGTATCATACGAACACTGATCCAGCAGAAAACAGAAAATCCTTTGTGTGCACAATACAGTCAGTTATTATTTCTGGCTTCCATCTGGCCTGTTACTTTGCCTCAGGGGAGACAGAACAGCTGGACTGGCAGCAAGTAAAACCCAGTAGCTGATTACAAGTAAATGTATGAGCAGGCAGGGGGCAAGAATGCTGCTTCTACATTAATGCAACTAATGAGAGGAATAGTCAGTAAGTCCCAAAACAGGAACCCTGCCTCAGTACTGAGAACGGTGGGCCATTCTTTTTCATTCCTCCCCCTTCCCTTCAAAAAAAATCAACAAAATATTCTTAGTGCAATATATCACCAGAAGACAACTATGGAAAACTTTATCCTTTCACATTTTATGTATGGGTGGAAGTCCATAAACTAATGTAATGTGCAGTCTGGGAGAAGTAGAGAACTTGCTCTCCTCTCACCACATCCTCCGTATCCTGTTCCAGGATAGACAGTTAACTTTAGATTCTTCTAAAGTGAAAGCAGGATGAGGAATAAAATTGCTTTGAAGAGGTTATCACAGCTCAGTAGCTGTAACATTTCTATTATTTTCCCATTTCAACATGGGTGGGGAACCAAACAGTAAAACAAAAAGCAAACAGCAACAAAAGCAACCAGCGATTCTTTGGGCATTTCCCTGCACAACTACTAGTCCTGGTCTGACTAAATCGCTTGACTTACAGTGCTTGCTACTAAGGAAACGATCTGGAACTTAAATTAGCATTGCTCACAATACAAGCATAAACCCAAATGATTTGGACTAGTTTAAGAATAAGAAAGATCCTTCTCTTTTAAGAGTCTTCAAGTTGAGAAAGAGCTATTCACATTTAAGAATTTAGGCACTGATGGCCTAAAAGAGATTTGCCAACAAATACTCTGTGAAGCTGGGAACACAACTCCAGTCAAGTAATTCCATACAAATTCTGAATTCTCGCCTGAAGATGTAATGGTCAGATAAAGTTTAAAAAGAGAAGGCAAGGCCAAAAAATTACACCCAAATTTGTTCCAAGTACCTTTTGAAAGTTTAAATGAAATTCTGTTACAAAAGGGATGTTACAGCATCTTCAGACGGCATAAATGGCTTTGTATAACAAAACCATGCCTGCTGTATCCAACACCATCCCCTTGAATCAACAAATATGAATATCAACTCTTGTGGCATGTGACATTGTGCAATGGCTCCCACAAGGTTATGATCTAACAGTTAAAAATTCAGGTTAAGTAAAATGGACTTTGTTTCTAAACTTCCCTCTGCCACCAGCTAAATAACATGAGATACAAATTATCTCCTATTCTCATCTTAGAAAAGCAAACTGATAGTTTTGGGGTTTTGAGGATTTTTTCATTTATTTGTTAGTTTTTAAAAACTGGAGCGCTCCAGTGGAGCTCAGCATAGTTTTCCTACATGGCACTAGCCTGCCTGGCAACACAAAGGCCAAACTGAACTCTCACTGGCAGCAACAGTGCCACAAAACGTATTCCCAATGTCTGTTTTGTTTACGCCTAACACCTAATAATCTTAGCAT
Organism: Calidris pugnax; assembly: GCF_001431845.1. Lineage (NCBI taxonomy): Eukaryota > Metazoa > Chordata > Aves > Charadriiformes > Scolopacidae > Calidris > Calidris pugnax. Next base: position 43,744,510 of record NW_015094506.1, read on the forward strand.
TTAAGTGAGAGTTGTACATCCACACATGCATACTTTCTGGAATAGTCAATGATTAAAAGTTATTTCAAAACAAGCCCTCCACACGAATTGTTGCTCTCTTGCTCCTGTCTCCTAAAGCACTACGCAACCGTGAAACATCCAGCACTCCTGTGACACATCCTGTACACAAAACAAACCTTGTTAAAGGGCGCACGGAAGTTTCACCAGACTTTCCTCCTGCCCCACCATATGCCTATGGCGACAATATACAAATAGAGAGTATTTTCAGAAGAAGTTGAACTAAAGTTCAAAAGCACCTAAATGACTTCGGTACGCACTTCAGAGAGTGAAACCCTAACAGCAGAGACAAAGACATGGTCTTTGGATTTTGTCTCCATGTGGCACTACAGATCCAGCTCAAAGATGCAATATGGATATTGATATCTGCACACAGGTGCTAGAGACCCCAATGCCTGTTATGCTACATCAGATGCAGGTAGAAGCTTTAGGTGCATGTCATCTGCCACGATGTTAGAAGAGTGAGGGAGTCAAGGAGCTGGACAGCAGTCTGCCACCAGCATGTTCTGCTGAAAGACTGGATCAATACTAGTTGTGCATAAATTTCTACTGTGTAAGTGAAGCTGTAGCCTTTATCATACACTAGGACAATGTCACCAAAAAAAAATATGACCTGAGATAGAAGGTGAAATAGCACAGCATTGCAGAAGTCTCCCTCCTGCCCAAAGGGTCCCATAATAACAAATGGACTTTTCACACATCAGCATTTCCACAGTGTGGGATCTGCGAGCGAGAAAAGAAAGTTAATGCCCCAAAAGTCCCACTCCTGCCCCCAACCCAAGGACCGCTGTAAGGACAGCTGCTTTATGAAACTCCTCTCAGACTCTGACCTCATGTCCAGTTGCAGACAGATTGTTTTGTTGTAGCTTTATGGATAATGTTCAAAACGATCAAAACGAAGAAAATATCATAGCATCTCTTCTTTTCCCAGAAAACTCCTATAGGTCTGAGATCAGCAGCCATACTGAGAGCCTTTACTTATCTGAATCAACATTTTGTTAGAAATATCTCTAAATGTGTAGCAGAAGAAACATTCTAACATCTGCACTGGGTGCTCCTAGGAGTATGTATATTTATTTCTAGGTATCAGTGAGACATTTTTCATAATATACAAGCGTATCAATAAAATGCCATCTTGGAAGGTTTCTAAACAGTCATGTTATTACTTGTCCAGGTATGCTAAAAATGGATTTAGGCTCCAGAAGTGCTAGCCCCACTGCTGGGTGCCTATAAACCCCCCAGTATGGGGGTCTGCAATAAAGTAGTGAAGAACTAGCCCCCTTTCCCTCACTCCCACAATAAGGGGAAAAAAAAAAAAAAAAAAAAAAAAAAGAAGTTGCGGGGGGAAGATAGGAAAGTCAAGTCTGAAAAGAAAACCAATTTGGCTGAAATCTTTGTCACTTATTTCCAACCTTTCCTCAGATTTCAGTAATTTCACTACTCAGTCTCTTTATCTTGTACTTTCAATTCTTCCTCCCCATCTGCCCAGAGCACAGTAGGTGGCAAAATGTCCTCTTATCTTAGGACCTCACTTACGGTTAAGCAGACAAAAAAAAATAAAGTAGACTGCATTTCCTGTAAAAGGTAGAAAGCTGAAGAATGAGAAAGGCATCTGCAGTAATCACTGTCTACACTATAATTTCAGTCAGGATTTCAGAAAGAGGAGACATACAGTATTTTCTCTGCCAGAAGTTGTAAATACTGGATCAAAACCTTATAGAAAATTTGGATCTCCCCTGAAAGTCACAGCACTAATCTGATACTAACCCACATTATTTAAATGTGAAGCAGACTTGACATTTAGGACTCCTCCTGGGTGCCACTCTTTTGAGGTAACCAACATTTCGACATGTGGCCTACTAGAAACTAATTTATCACCCTATCACTATGCATAAGTAGCTTAACATCTGTACGTACCACACCAGAGCAATGGGTATTTGAAACTGTTCTGTGAAAAAGATTATGTTTTTTTTCATCCAAGCAGCAAAAAAAACCCCCCAAATCCCAACAAAATCCAAATTTATACCGAAACCCCCTCAAAAACAATCAGTAAAGTTTTCCTCTTTATACTAGTTTTGCCTTGTTTCATTACTAGGTGACACCCCGTGCACGCTTCACCCCTTTCTCCTCCAACAAAATACCACAAAATTTTCATGGGTTGCACTTTGTGGACACAAAGGAAAGGTTACTTTAGCCAGTGAGCTCAGTGGCATGAAACATTGTCAAAAAAAAAAAAAAAAAGATAAAACAAGCTTTTCAATCTCATCTTTGATACTGTGTAATGCATTGGTCACACTTGGCCACTTGGCAAGCATGAAACTCAACAATCATCTGGTCAGTAGCAGAAGTCTCAAAAGAAAACAGTAAATTCAAGTCACATTATGTCTAGAGACTCCACAGACAGCTGTGTCTACAGATATGACTTACCAAGTATTTTAAGTTTTCTGGCTAACAGTTCGCTCAAAATAATGTATAAGACAACTTACAAAAAATAAGATAGACATATATCTTAACATCATCTAGCTGATGATGGTAATTAACGTAACCATAAGGTTTTCTGTTTTGGCAATGAGGGGGATGGCATCAGGGCAATGGTTCTAAGTATTTTCCTACTCATTCCTTAAAACTTTCCCCCTAATAAAAGACTCAAGCATGCCTTAATTTAAACATCTTTTGGATGGACAACAGCCCACAAGGAGAATGCAGCTGAAGCAGCATGTGGTAAATCTATTTATTCCTTAGCTTTCTCTAGCATTCCTCGCTGAAAAGCTTACGTTATATTAGTGTTACATACCACTGATTAGTTTAAATAAAACAAACACATTCATTGATCCTGTCACTTCAAAGGCAGTTTTCCCCCCTTAAGAAAACAGCAGGAGAGGGAAAACTCACAACCAAACTTGCCTGAGAATGTGAACTAATGAGACACTCTATTTAAAGATTCTTATTGCTTCAAGCCCAGCTGAAAACAGCTGTTCTACAGTTCTGTTCATCCTCCCCGTGGACAATGAAACATGAGTAATGAAATATTTGCTGTTATTTTTACAGCTTTGTCACAGTGCCATGCAATATGAAAGCAGGGCTTTGTTTTGATGACAACAAGCTCTCTGGTACCACGAAAATCTGTATTTTGTTACAGTCTGAACATATGATTAATGCTTACAAGGTCACAGGCAGTGTTATCTTAAAAACACTAATTTCAGATGGGCAGGTGTTTGTAAGCATCACGCACCTTGACAGATCCCAGTAAGACAGAACCAAACAGGTAAAATCTGCTTCTATCTCAATTTGGCTTGCCAAGAAAGCAGTTTTGACAGCCTAAACCTTAAACATGGAACAGAACCTTAAACATGCTAACAGAAGTATTATGTTACAAATCACAAGGCATGTTTCCTTGTAGACATTAAAAAAAAAATATTAAAAAAAAGCTAACACCTCTGCTGCAGGAGATATATAAATTTAGAATACTAGTCAAGGACTTGTCTGCTATCTGACCGAAACTCTGCTTCATAGAAAAAAACCTCAATCACATACTTCCCCATTTTATATAGGGAGAGCAGCCAACATGTATGACATGAAGCCTGATACCTACAAGTAACCTGCAATTGATTCCATATCCTGGTCATGTCATTGATGAAGACAAGTCAACCTAACTCAAATAGATCAGTTCAATTTGTTAATAATTACAATTTAAGGTGTTCAAATTACACTGTGCACATTTTCATAATGAAAACATTTACTAAAATATGGTGATGGCAATGGCGCGTTTTTCCAGTTCCTAGTCAAATGCAAAGACGCCCCAATTCACATGTTCCATAAAGTTCATGCTATACCTAGGATAAATTTTTGACATCCAGTGTTGAAATCATCTTTTTCTTAATTGCTAAGAAGTCCTAACCAATACTTACCATCTGATGTCTTCTGTAGCTCTGCTTTCAAATGTTCAACTTCCTTCTTCAACTTTTCATCAGTTGCTCCCACTAACTCTTTCTTTTTACTGCTTTCTTTTCCACTCAAGGCCTATTAAAAACCACAGTTGCCACAATTAATTTTTTTCCTTAGTCTGATGTTAATTACAAACAACCAGAAAATGGCAGCCTTGATCTTGCAAAGCAACAGGTTTTATCAAGTATGCCAACATAACACAGGCAGATACTCAGTCATTCTAGGGGAAAAAAAAAAGAAAAAGAAAAAAAGGAAAAAAATGCTCAATGTTTTAAGTCGAAAGTAATGGCATACTTGTAATAGTATGCTATTATCTCCTGTGTAAGAGTACTTTGTATCTCTCCATGAAGCCTACAGCTTCTGTTTAGGTTATAAATGGCTTTTCCAGAAGGCATACACTGGAACTGCAAGTGACAGAACACTGTCACGTTTATGTGCAACTTGTTCCAACAATTTATTCTGATTTAAATCATGTAATAGGTAACAAATCTCTCCCTGTAGGTTTGCAGCTACTTCTTCAAGCTTCAGAATACCTCAATACCCAGATTAGATTTCCACTGAAATTCAGGAAAAAACTAGGAAAGGATTCAGGAAGAGTCCTCTAAGTCCTAGTCACAAGAGCAGTAAAGTCCCTGAACTCTGAAAATGTTGGCACTACTATTCTAGTTGGCATTACTACTAAATGCATGCTTTTATCAGTAAGGCAATTACTATTGGTGACTTAAGCATAATATGTTAAGTATTAGACCCCATAATTATACCCTTTGCTCATATAGCCTCTATTATCAAATCAAGCATCATCTCTTGTTATAAAAATGGCAAAAAAAGTGGTAAATGCTTAATGGGAAAATGAAAAGTAGAACAACTGAGATGAACAGCTGTTAGATGAACTGGTGATATCAGAGTTTACTGGGCACAGGCTGGAGCAGAAGGAAAAGATTACTTTAGGAAGAACAAAAAGAACTGTTTATAAAGATTGGTAAACAATTCAAAGAAAAGAGCTGAAGAAAATTTTCCAGAAGCAATTTAACCAAAGAGCAGAGACTGCATTGACTGGTGGTAACAAAATCATAGTCAATTTGTCATGAAATTGGTCACAGGTTGCCTCCTTTACTTTGTGCTCCCCTCACAAATAGTTATTTCTGTCAACTTTTATCTTAAGTCCTGTGCTCCATGGAAGTTCTGATCAGGAGACAGTGCAGACCCAGCACGCTGGAGTAAACTTACAGTATTTATACTTACAGCCAGTGCCCTATACACAAGATGGGGACCTATATATCTCTCATATGGTGGAATGAGGCACCCTTGTAAATGAACACAAATGCAAGGGCCAAGCCATGGAGGAATCTAAGTCATAGTATGCCTTATAAAGTTAAAATAAACCAATTCTGAACACTCTGCATCTCCAGCACAATGAAGATCTAGCCCCAGCATGCTGGCTGCACCTGTGGCTACCACTGTTTTTGCAAACCATGCAATCAAGCATTCAAATAGAAACAGACAGGAATACAGTTTCTAGTTTCTGGCTATCACTTACAAGCAGCTAAGAGAATGCGTTGCTAAGAGAATGTGAAAGCAGAACAAAAAGAGGACTTTTGGCCAAATCCCAACAGGACACAGAGGAAAAAAAAAAGAAAAAAGAAAAAAAAAGTACCAGTATGCAGTAAAGAGACAAATTCCACGGCTGAGGGAGGGACTCTGGATCATTTTGACAAAATACCAAACACTAACATTTTGGAATCATTTCATACTTGAGAAATACCTAACACACACTCTAGTGATCCTTGTTTTACGACACCTCTCAAACAACTGGATATTTCTGCATCCATTCGAGTACCTTTTGTCCAGAGCTTGTTCCTTTTTTGTCTGAAGACTTATTGCAAAAAAAAAAAAAAAAATTAAAGTGCTGGTAGCCATAGACACTGCTCCAGACAATCTGGAAGGAAACCTGTACACACCTGCAGTGTATTTTGTTTTGACAGTGTGCCAGACTGAAGAATGATGTAAAACTCCTCATACCTTGGATATCTGCCCTCTAGCTTATGGTTCAATCTCTTCCAGCAGTTTGGTCCAGTGTATATATGACTTCTAACAGAAGTCAAACTCATGAATTACAAATAAATATTTCATACATCTATCTTTATTATCTTTGCTGATAGTGTATCCCTTCCTGCATACAACTGTATATTTAACCACAACAGACATGATATCTTAATTTTTCTCCATTCTTCTCATAAAAATAACATATCTTTAGTTTGCTGGTGGTTCTTTTAAGTAGGAAATTTTTGGCAATACCCTCATTAATAGTACAGCAGTGCCTTACTGAGAAAGGAAGGCATGAGGAAATTGGCTGACTCACCATAAAAATAGATGCAAGAATACAAAATACAGTAAATACAAAAGACCAATTTTACAAGTTAGAAGAGACACTTCAGGACTGGTGCAAATCCTGTTTAGAAGAAACAGCCAGCACGAGAACAACTATACTGCAGGCTTTTACATACTGAACTGCTATAGCCCTTACCTAAACAGCCAACTGTTGATAAAAAGAATAAAATTAGCATATCTCTCTGCTTTGTTATGATTAAATTCATAGAGATATTTTAAGACTATATTGCTACTTCGATTAAATTTGTACTGGAAAGCCAGAACTTCTTTTATATGGATTATTTTAGTTTCCTTTGTTAATAAAATGCTACTGGAAGTTGTATTCAGTATTCTGAATTACATCTTGTAAGAAAATTGCTCTTCTTTTTTCCACCAGAAGTAAAGAAGTGAATGAACATTATTCAGTAGCAAACCATCCCCAGAGTATTTTGTACTAACTACTTGCTGTATAAGAAAATAACTTTAAAAGTTCAAAGATACCTCCTGCAGCCTTTCGTTCTCGGCCATGTATTTTCTGGCTGCTTCAGTAGCATCATTTACTTGTGTTTCCAGAGCTGCATGAGATGTCATCCCTTTTGCCAACTGAGTAAGAAGGGTAACAGTACGTCTCAATACACTGGTGAAGAAACACAGTGAACAGCACAGTAATTTACAGCACAAATTAAAAAAAAAAACAACACAACAAATGCACACCAAACAAAACAACCCCTTTTCTCTCTGCTTTAGACATGAAACCAAAACCACAAGAGGATTGTTGAAGCACCTGAAGGGAAACATCCAGGCTCATTGATCGCAAATAATAGTAAAATAAGAGACTACAAAGATTTTTCACCCATCAAAAATTTTATTTTTAGCTGATGCAGAACGTCCCTCCTCCCAAAACCCCACAGCCATTCAGGGTAAGAGACTTGCTTGGTTCAAGGCTGAAATACTCTTAAATGACCTAGTGTTTTAAATAGGATGGAAGTCTGTATAAAAGACCCAAACAACATGTTATGGTAATGAGTACAATACAAAAAAAAAAAACCAAACCCAAACACCACACAACTTATCAGAAGGCCTTACAAGAATACAATTAGCAACATGAGCATATTAATCTTCAAAGTACTCTGTCAATACTGCATAAATCAGAACATGCATGAATGTCAGCGCTCATATGGAACCTCAAATCTAAGATTTGCAAATACTTCCCTTGATTTGACTTAGTGACCTCTTCGCATCGCTACTTTCATTATTCATCTTGGAGTCTTTCAAAGCAGTATGTTGCTGAATCAAGGAAAAGCCAAAGCAACACTGAATTAAACTAATTCCTGTACTGTAACTATGCAGCTCCTCTTCAAAAGAAATTTGAAAATCCAAGTAATTTGCTCTTTCATAACTGAAAGCGTATCAATAGACCTTCTGGCTTTCAAGGTAAGCTTTTTCTTTGAAAGCTCATTTTCTTACTTTTTTTGTTTTTTAAAAAAGTTAAGGTCCCCACCTCAATACTTTTCCAAAGTTTGGCGTGTTTCACTATTACTATTATTCAGGACTCAGTAAAAGATCATTACTAAAACAGAATCATAGAATCCTGTAGGTTGACAGGAGTTTCCAGAGGCCAACCTGTCCAAGCTCCTGCTCAGAGAAGGGACGGATTGAGCAGATTGCTCAGGGGCTTCTCCAGTTGAGTTCCCACCATCTCCAATGATGGAGATTCCACTGTTTTTCAGGGTCCTTGTTCCAGTGTTTCACTGCTCTTGATAGTAAAAAAAAAAGTACTTTTTACCAGAAGTCAGAATTTCCCAGGTTCCTGGCCTGTTGCCTCTTGTCATTCCTGTGTGGATCCACTGAGAAGAGCTGGCTCCATCTTTTCTACATCTTACCACTACATAGCTGTAGAAAGCAACAGAATGTCTCCTTCAATGTCTCTTTTTCTAGTTGAAGCCAAGCTCCCTCATCCTCTCCTCACAGGTCACGTGTTTCAGCCCCCAACCTTCTTGGCACTCCACTGCAGAAGTCCAGGATTTTGGGGAGTCAAAACTGGGCACAGTCCTGCAGCTGCAGTACCACACGTGCCAGATAGTGGGGAACAACCACTTCTCTTGATCTGCTGACTACACCCTTACTATTTCAGCTCAATACATGACTGCCTGTCTACCAGTCCTTTTCTGCAAAATTTCTTTCTAGCCAGTCAACCAGTTCCCAGCCTGGATGCTGGACGTGGTTATCCACTCTTTTTCATTTGGTCTCATGCCCCACTGAGCAGCAGGTCCATGTTTTCTTTACTTTCCTTTTGTTTTTGGCCTTTCTCATCCCTCTCTGGTTCAGCATGGGGTAACAGAGAGCCAGACAACTGTTGGCAGGCTTTCCATATCTCCTAAGACATCAAGTCAGATCAGCAGGTGGGTGCCTCTGTCCTACCTAGGGGACGGTCTCTGCTAACTGTGACCCTCCTCCTCTCTTGTGCAGACAATTGGTGGATGCTCAGCTGGCCCTGATGACCTCCTATCAGTGGAGTTATTTTCCTCACCTGTACCCCGTGTTCTGCTATTGCTGAACCACAGATGGAGGAACCACAGCTTTTGTTGTGTTGCCAGAAGTGACAAGATTCCAGCCTCCTCCATCTTGGGAGTCTCCATTTACCACACTTCTGGAATTCTCCTATTGGCTGATGTGCTAAAATGAACTGAAAACTGACCTAAAGAATGAACCACAGGCATCCAAGTACCAATTTATGCCTACATGTGGTCTTAACTTGGTTGGGTGATGGTAATAGCAGTGTAGGATGCAGCAACCCAAAGAAGGTGTTCTTCCCCTTCTCTGACAGACATTTTGCCTTGTTTCATGGATAAACAAAATAGATCTACTAAGAAAAGTCCTTTGATCTGGCCAGTACTGTAGGAGTATTTATTTCTTTCAGATCTTGGTGAAAGGCCAGTAGGCCAAAAGAGGCCTTAAGCAAACTCTCCAAGAGCAGAGTTTTTATCCACAATAAAATCCATTAGGGCCACCTGACAAGTTTTCTTCCTTGGAAGTTGAGTGGGAGTAGTATCCCAGGAGACTAGCTTCCAACTCTAGTGTAGGACACAATCCAGCTATTCCTCTCCTGCAGCAGAGATCACAAACATATTTGTGCATATTTATTTAACCTTTCTGAAGGAAGACAAAGAACATGATACATTCCTATCACTATTGTGCAAGGCTACAGCCACTTTTGTTTTTTCCAAAGTTTACCTGCTAAAGTTTTCTATAAATCTTTCCTTGACACTTCTTTATGTACAATGCTCCTCAGTGATCAGGTAAAATGGCCATACATCACAGCAAGGGGAAGAAGTTTGTCAGAAGGCTGTGATTCCAGGCATTTCCTTGTTCTGTGTTCCTCTTGTGTATCTAGGCAGTGTCAAGCAGCTCACCGAGGGAATTCAGAAGAGGGCCAGCATTTTTTGCTCTGTGTCACCATAAAAAGGTGCAAATAGGAAATCATCTGACCAACAAGGCTGGTTCCATTCATTCACGTCGTCCACATCCAATTAGTTCATGCACTCCTTGCCCAGCTGAGAAGATCTGCAGTTTGTTGTGGCTACCATGAAGACTCACAGGTAGTCTCAGCTGCTACTGCTGTGCAGTATGGAACTGTCCTTTCCGTAACCCTGTTTTATTAGCTGTATTTAAATGTCCTGAAAGGGATACCACTCTTAAGACCAGAATATCATAGCAGGCCAGTTGTCACAAAGCGTTTGAACTGGAATAATACCTGGAACTTTCCTCAGAAACTGCAACATTATCCTACAGGTCCTAACTTTGAGCTTTAGATGAAGTAGTTCAAGACAGACTCAAGCTTTGCTTCTTAACACATCAGGATACAATAATATCTTTTTGCAACACATTAAGATTACTTTAATAGTACTTTAGTTTTTGAGGTTTCTTCATTCCAGTTGTCCGTGTTCAAAACAAAAAAAACAACCAACCCATCAGGCATAAGCTTAAGGAAGGAAATGAGTATTCCCTGAAGAAACTTTTTCTGCAAAAGACATGTTTTCTCAAAAATTCAAAATGTTTCTTTCCATGTGTTGCTCACATATCCTTTCAATCTTCAAACATTTGCAAGATATTATTTTCGCTGATCTTGCTTGCGTCATAGCCAATCTGCTCACACTTAATCCTTTAACCTCTTGAAATAGGCCTTCTGATTTTTTTTATAGTTGCATTACTTTGTGTGGTAGTTCCTGTAAGAAACGTACTATGTTTACAAAATTACAAAAATGTTATACTTACAGCCAAAGAAATAAGGAAAAACCTGAGAGATAGAGGTTTCTTTGTGATCGGAAGAGTTTCATCTGAATATGGTCAAAGGCATTGGTGTTGACATTTGCAGCCTTTTCATTCACATGAATGGACGAGTACTTCCTAACTTCTCTAACAGCATCTGGAAACAAAACCAGTTTGTTCTTATTCACATCTGTGGGTATGCATATACGATAAACCAGACATAGCACTAGAAATATGTATTTGGACTTCCTGCTCAGTTAGCAGGCACAGGACAGACAGTGACATCACTTACGTTATCCATACATTTTAAAGATAGACCTTGATAAATCACTGAAGCGATATAATGTATTTTCAGAGATATGCTAAACCATTGCCTCAAACATGCTTGAACAGTCATTTCCAACACTTGTACTCAGCCACCAGGGATCAGGCTAAAGCAACACATTCTACAAATACCAGAGACCCTACAGACAGTGTCAAAATGTCACTGCTGAGAAGTGAATTAAAACCCAGCCAGTGGACAAACAGTGAAAAAAAACAGAAAGAGAAGGGAAAAAAGAAGAGCTGCCTTCTGAAGTATTTGCTTCATATGGAATTTGTTAGATAAACATGTATTTTAGTAATGACAGAAACATCTATTTTACACTTGAATCAGAGAGGGAAAAAATATTTCTATAACACCCATCAAAACAGGAATACTGCAGTAACACAGTGTTGAACGTAAGCAGAACAGAAGGGAAGCTACACCTCCGCTTTCTTTCATCTGCCTTTCATCCACCATATACTCCTGACAGTTCTGCAGAAGGGCCAAATCACTGCCAACACTTTTCAAAGGGCAAAATAATTAATTAGGACCTAGGTCTACATAAAAACAAAAGATAATCCAGTTAAGAGTTCATATTACAATCTGTAAACTTAAGGTCATCATACATATTTAAGGCCAATAGAGCACCTAACCTGCATATCAACAAAAATACACATTTCATGACACATCATCAGTTCTTTCAGAATATTTTGGCCATGTGTTATTCAACTGCTGCTTCATTCCTCTAAGCAGACAAAATCAACTCTGCAGAAAAGCATATGAGAGTAACATCACTTATGACTGACTCTTTTATGTTCATAAGTTATTTAGAAAGAAAACAATCAAAAAAAGAAAATATATGAAGTGAAACTTCAAACAATGCAAGGAAGACTAAGACCAAACAAAAGTCCATAACCCTGTGCTATGGGAAGATTCTAGTCCTGCAGTAACCCATCATCTTATGCCATGGGGCAAGCATCTCATCACTACTTTACTTTAGCCCAAATCTGTATTTCTGCAAAATCAATGACCATCACCAACTCAAAACTCAAAACAAAACTTTGCTCAAAGTTTTCAATAGGAGTTCAAGAAGAGTAAATAACAACCATCAGTTCTCAATCTTAAGCCATTTACTGAAGGATCTGCTTCTAAGGATAATACTAAGGACCATCTAAATTTTCTTGGAAAAGTTTATTTGAATTTCCAGTACTTTTTTTAATATCAGGAATGCAGTATAGCAGTCTAGTCTGACTTTGTTACACATGCAGAGCATCTGTATGTTTCTCTCAGTAGACAATAAAACCAAGCATTTTTTCTTTGTATTTAAAGTAGTTTGGAATTAAATAGCATTTTCATCGTAAGGCAGTGGAAACACTTCTCTCCTATCCATGGAGGAGAACTACTTCTATCACTGAAAGACAGGAGAACTGTTTCCATCGCTAAAGTAGAGAGATGCTTACTGCACAAAGCAGTCAGGACAGACATTAAAGGAAACCAGCCAGGCACATGGTCGTCATTCAAGCTCCAGTTTCACAAAAGCTTTACTCCTACTTGATAGGTCTTAGGATCTGCTCATAACAAATATAGCCAACAGCTGTTACATATCTGTGCTGAGCAGAAGTACTCAAATAGCCCAGTGCTTTGATACATTCTTCCGGTCTTCCATTTCAACAGCAACCAAGAGAAAGAGTGCCATCTGCTGCACACTGAGCAGCTCAGCCAGATTCTGGTATCAAACATTTCAAGTTCATTTACTTGTCTGTGAAAGTGAAACCAAGCAGCAGCCTAAACCAAGCTCCACATTTCCTCCTCATTCACTACTATATTACCATTGCATTTGGACTCCCAACATGGATGCAGTCTAAGATCTCTCCTCTTCCATTCTATTGCAGAACTTTTAAACAAATTAGCTGATTAGGCTTGAGTTCTTTCAATTAATCTACTGCCATCAACTCCATATACCATGTTTTTTCTCCCATTTATTAAGAAATTATTTAACACTTACCAAGAAACAAGACGATCAGTAAAACTATTATTGTAAGGAACATCTTGTTCCAAAAAACTGCCATTTTGCTCCATAGAGGAATCATAAAAATCTTCTGCCATCTGTAAAATAGCATTGCGTTATTGAAAAATAATTAAACATTGAAAGAAGAGTATAATAACCTCAGAGAAGAGAGCCTTGTTATTGATATGAGACTTATGCAAGGTCTCTAAACAGCTCCTTTAATTGCAATATAATTTAGGTGTATATTAACTTTTCCAATAATCCAACTTGCTTGTCTCTTTTTTGTTTCTTGTCAATACAAGCAAAGACAGTTGGTTCAACTTGAAAACTTCATGCATGACAGCAGGTACTCTCCAGAAGTGTTTTATTTTAGCTTTTACTTTGTTTAACATCCCTCTGCGTTCAGTCCTGACTACAATAAACTCAGAGATGGGATAAACACTGTATATTAATAGGTATTAGTTGTTTATCTTAAAGTTTTAATAAGAATAAATTACTTAGAGCTATAATATGATGTGATTTATATTCGTTGCCTAGTTTTACTTGGCATGAGTAGCTAAATTTGCTGAAGCCTTTAGGCTGCAGCAACCTAGGGTTGAGCCTGAAGTGTGTGCAAGACTAAGAGTGTGTGTGTGAGGAGTCGAAAGAGACAGCTGTCAGATCACTGGAGTCACCTACTGTGAAGGGACTCCGATCTGAGGTGTGTGTGTGCACGACTCCTTGGATGGTGAGTGCCTGGGCAGCAGCTTCTCCTCTAACAAGTATAACCCATTCCATCATTTTTATTTCTACTCACTTTATAAAATAAAACCCCTCCACAAATTAAGACTGTCTCTTCCAGCCTTCAGAAGGCTTATCTTTTACATTGATGAGTCTGAATAATTATCAAGTACAAGGACTGTTATTACATTATATCTTGCAAATGACAACAAAAGGACAAGTGTCATGTTTGTATTTTGTCTAGTGTTAAAACCTCTTTCAAGAGCTAAGGAAGCAACTTCAGAGGCTCAATGGTGATAAAGACCATTGGTTTTTTTTTTTTTGTTTAAACAACCAGTTGCCTATTCAATATTGCTGCATGGAGGGCTCTGCAAGAATTCACACTTACAGTACAAACGAAGAACATCTGATGTGCTCCAACAAACTGAAACCCAGGCATGGTAACACAGGCATGCTAGTCACCACCTGATTGTACCATGTAAAATTTCAAACTTTTGTTTTCCAACATTTCCAACATTTTCCAGAGACTGTTAAAATTTGTCCTTTAACAAAAGAGTTTCCAACCTACTATAAAACTCATTTAAATCAGGCTGTAGCATCATCTCCAATGGTTCCTTCTGATTCTGCATCAGCAAAAATTAAAATATATAAAAATATTTTAAACCTCATCTATATCTTTTAGTATAATCTGAGTTCTTAACAGCAAACAGCCATAGTCTGTATCAACCAAAAAGCTTACTTCAATTAAATCAAGCTACAACTCAAACAAAGGCAACTTGCTAATTCTTTAAACACGAGATTTTCCAAGTTTCATATTGATATCCACTTAAAAAGTTAACTTTCTGAGGTATGACTTTAGACCAACTACACCGCCAAGTTATATGCAGGCTAAAAATAAGATCTCTTTACTGCAAAGTCTTTTGATATTATATTGCTTATTTTTCCTCAACAAACATGAACATTCCCATTTATTAATGCTGCATTTCCTTTTGGCAACAAAAGTCACATAAATATAATCCTTCCAAATTATAATACTGGCCACCACTACAGATGTATTGCACTTGGCAGTACAGATTTGCCTTTTTGCATACTTGCATTTTTATATTGTCAGTTTATTTATTCCCCAGGACCTTAAACGCTTGTTAGCAAATTTAAAAAGGAGTTCATTATCCAAAAAATGTGCAGGCACAAGAGCCAAACAATCTGACTGGAGACTGACAAGCGACTACATCAAAACTTTAAAGAGCAGCAGTTTCATGTCTGCTGTGAATCGCACATGCTTCCCCTCTCTGACAGAACCAGCTCCCAGGCCTCCAAGATGTGCAAGGCAGAACTGCTGCCCTCCAGTACTGTCACAGCAGCTAAACCTAATCTTTACCCCACAAGATTCCTGTGACAGTTCTGTTAACAGGATAATTGAGCATGTCAGATACAGCTATTTCACTCTTTCAGAAACCACCGTTCAAAGGAATAGCTGAATGCTACAAACCAAGGAGGAAAAAAAAAATCTATCTTTTGTATATAATTAAAAGCACTGTGTTTAATGTTTGAATAAATGGTGGTAATGCTGCAGGTTATGAATTGCTTTTCAGCAACAAAGACTGGATTCAAGCCCTATTTATGTTGTAAGTGAAACCTATTTCAATACTCCCAATGTACCATGTATGCGTCATCAGCCTGCAGAAATTCTTGCAGCTAGTTTCCTCACATAAGCCATTAATAATCTGATTATTACAACTCCCATAATACTTCTCCCTTCTTACATACAATTGCACTTTTGATTAGAAAACAACAGAAAATACAAAACCTCGATAATCTATGTTGAAATGCTGAACTCCTCACAAGCCAGTTTGTAAAAATCAGAAGTTAAATTAGATTTTAGAACAGTTTCAGCTTCTGAAGTTGAGAAAACATGACTAATCATTGTTATCACCTGTGTAGGATCCAGCCATTTTCAAGACACTCCCACAGGTTTAAGGAGTTAAATTTAGACTCTCCACAAAGCAGAGTTTTGTTTTAGATTTTGTTCCTTAAGGTATTAAAGCAAAAGCTGCGTTCTCCATCCTAAATAGATCTAAAGATATAGAAATCAGACATGTAACAGGTTTTACACAACACTGAGACAGCCACTTGTAGAGAAGCTACCTTTCTTTACTTTCTACAAAGAAATAAAAATAACATCACCAAATCTGAAGAGGAAACAATTTTATGATAAAGCTGCAACCCAGGCCTCTGCATACAAGAAGAGGAATTAACGCATTTTGTTTCTTTCCCTTACTAAGGGCATTTATTTTGCAAGAATGAATTATTTCTCTGTGCTGCGTGCCACAAGCATTCTTATCTTGTTAATCTATATTTAAGTTTGGAGAGGCCTTTATTTCAGTAGCCCCGAACCTTTTCACTGAATTTCACTGAATTTTTAGAGTTGGAAGGGACCATAGAGATCATAGAAGGGATCATAGAGTCCAACTCCCCTGCCAAAGCAGGGCCACCCAGAGCATGTCAGATCATGGCACTCAGGACTGCATCCAGGCATCAAGCTTAACTGCACTTTTTTTTAAATAAAAAAACAAAACACAAAACCAAACCACACTATCACAAATTTCGCATGGTTAGCTTTGAGTACCAGCTGCCTCTTATCTGCTCAGCATCTCCAATGCCCAGTGCAGGCCAGACCCCTGCGAAGCGGCTCCTCTCCAACCCGGCCGGGGGCCCCCGAGCAGGACAGGGGAGGGCCAGGTCCCACCTGCTGCGGCCCCGCCACGGGGCTCCTCCCGGGTGAATCAGCAGCCTGTGCCGAGCAAACGTAAAGCTCCTTAGAAGAGGTTTATGATCCTCGAAACTCCTGGTGCTCCAGTCCCGAGCTGCTGTCTAAGATGCGGCAGAACTCGGTGTTTGCTCAGAACGTGGAAGCGAAAGAAAACCCCCCGGGGCGGGAAGGCCGGGCTGGAGCTGCCCAGCACACCCAAATCCTACCTCAGCGGAGAAATAAACGGCAGGCAGAGCACCAGAATCACTCCTATTTCGCCGTACAGGAAGGCGGCAACGGCCGTCCACTGGAAAGTCATGGTCCCGGCGGGCCTGCGGAGGAAGGAGCGGCTCAGGCGGGCCCGGCAGACCCCGCGGCCCAGCAGCCCGGGCCCGCGGGCTTAGGAAGGGAAGTATTTCTAAGTTACTTCAGCGCGGCGCAGGCGTCCCTCTGTACCGACTTACCCTTCCGAGCCACAGCCCGCCCGCCGGCAGAGGGAGGTGGGGACCGGCCCCCCTCACCGCAGCCCCCCGTGAGGAGACCGCAGCCCCGCGCCTGCCGCAGGCCGGCGGCTCCCTCCCGCCGCCCCGGCTCCCGCCCCTAAGCGCTGCCTGCAAGACCCCGCTTCCCCCGCACAGTCGGAGCGGCCCAGGCCGTCCCGAACCCGTCCCGTCCCCCCTCCACGGTAGCCCGGCCTTCGTAACCTCCTCGGCGCCGGCGCCTGGCTGAGCCTGATGGCGGCGAGCCGCTCTCGAAGGGGCGGGGAGCTGGGCCTCGCGGGACGGGGCTGTGAGGGAGAAAACGATCCGCTCCTTCCCGCCGGCGCTGAGGGGCGGACGGGGCGGGCAGGCCGCCACCCCGCTGGCGGAGGGCAGGGCCGGGAGCGGGGCTGAGTGACTCGACGGCGGCGGGGGCAGGGCGGGGAGCCGCGGCCCGGGGGCGGCGCGGAGGCGGCCGCCGTCCCAGGCGGGGAAAGGTGCCGGCAGCACCGAGGGGAGGGTCCCCTCAGGTCCCACCCCGCGGGGCTGGAGGCTCCCCGCCGTCCTCCACCCTTCCCGGGGGCCGTCCTTGGCGACACCCCCCCGGCTTGTAGGGGGTGAGAGGGACGTGAAGTGAGGGGCTTGTGAGGGGGCACCTGGAAAGCCCAGCCTGAGGGTAAGGCATGAATTTATTGAGAAACCACACCGCTGTTGGAAAATGCAGGGATCTACACGTTGAGAAAAGTTAAAAGTAGTTATCTTTTTTCACAGTTAGGCAATGGTTGTAAGAATTTTTGCTGCAGGATCTCGCTGCGATCGTCCCACTGCTCCATGGCTCAAGCTTACTCCATCGGGGACTTCAGCTCTGCTCTCTAGCGCGCCGATTAGTTTCTGAAGTTCAATTAAAATACTCTGTGTCGTGTGCCCCCCCCATGCATTACACTACTGTAATGTATTAAGATGCTCTTCATCTGTTTTCTTAAGGAAAATAGGCTCAGTATTCATAAAGACAGCACAAATAACAACCAAACAACAGTCTCAAATGTTGTCAAACAGGCCTGTTTGAACCTCATGAATAAAACAATATTCCTTCAGAAAATCCTGTTCTGTCCTGCTGCCCTGTAGAGTGCTTTTTATCAGCATAGTGAGGCTCTCAGCACATTATTTCCATACCTTGGTACCCATTTTCTTATTTCTTGGCCATCTGTTTTGCCACCCTCCTCTGGCCCTGCATAACCCTCCCTTAATCGCTTTTCCCTGTTGTTCCTCGTTTTGCTGTATCTGTACCCACATCCAGTATTTCTGATACCGTTACTTGGGCAGTCTCGGCCTCATGTGGTGTTGCTGAGGTACTGATATGGTTATCGGGCACTCTTGGCCCTGCAAGTTTCTACTTCCAAAAGGACCTTCAAAACTACTCTCCCATTACTTGTGTAGTGCAGGTTTTTTTTCACACAACCCCTGGTTAATGGCTGGTGAAATCCAGCCAATTTAACGGTTTTAAATGGGAAGAAAAAAGATTCAGATTAGGTATCAGGAAGAAATTTTTTACTATGAGGGTGGTGAGACACTGGAACAGGTTGCCCAGGGAAGCTGTGGATGCCCCATCCCTGGAAGTGTTCAAGGCCAGGCTGGATGGGGCTTTGAGCAACCTGCTCTAGTGGGAGGTGTCCCTGCCCAGGGCAGGGGGGTTGGAACTCGATGATCTTTGAGGTCCCTTCCAACCCAAACCATTCTATGATCTCTCTCAGCGCTACCTGCAGCTTTTGCCAGCTTCTCACACTGTTGCATGTCACATCCAGCCATTTCACAGGTGGTATCCGGGTAATTTCCACACCCTGTGGATCAGATGGCTCAGGCCAGGGTCCCCTCGCCTGCACCCCTAATAGACCCTGAGGTGCTGCTGGTGGAAGAGGTTACCTTGTCTAGCTGGGCAGCACCAGCCCTCTTGACACAGCTACCTGCTTTTAGGAATTCTGTCCCAATTAATTTCCATCAAAATGAGTCAGATTAAATGCTGTGAATAGTAGTTCTTTGTTGCTCTAATCCATTGAAACTGAAATGGGGTAGGAAAATCTTGCATAAGGGGTTTTGAGCAGAGTTGTTTGCAGCTGCTCACAGTCTGAAATTGTTTACCCTTAACATTTCCCAGGTCTGTGGCCCGGGGATGGAGCCAGGGTGTCAACATTTTCCCAGCTGCTGCCAAGCCATGTCTGGATGAAAGGTTACATCCCAAATAATTGTTTATGCATAACAAATACTGCAGAGTGATACAACCAGCCGCTTCAATCCAATCCACACAGTGGGAACAGCCTGGGTTTCAAGAATTATTTCTAACATGTTTTCACCAACATACTTAATCAGAAGCATAAACAAAACATAACCCCTTAGTATGTCCTGGTTATTACATTTTAGCTATTGGCCTACAGCCATTATACTTTATTGAAACTGATGAAATGTTATTAAAGACTTTGTCTCCTTTAATTCCAGGGCATTTTCCATTTCTGAGCTGCTCACTCATCTCTTACTCGCACTGCAGGCTGCCCTCCCAGTAGCCTCATACTGATGGGACTGTATTTGCACATCCCTGCTGCCAGAGACTCCAAGTCTGCTATTTCACTTCAAGGGCTTCGTAAGATCTCAGCCAGACTCACTCTGCAGCAACTGCTGTGCACTTCCACTGCAGCTGCTGCATGTTCCCCACCAACCTGGAACACGATCCCAGGGACAGAGAGAAGCCCCCTGGAAACATCTGCCAGACCTCCCTTCTGCTGCTGGCTGCACTCTGCCTCTCCTGGAAGGTATTCTAGCTGAAGTGGTAGAAGTCTGGCTTGTTGATCAAAGGCTGCTTTTCTAGAAGTGAACCACAGCATGATAAATATGATGCCATACAATAACTATAAATAAATGGCTGCCTGCTTCAGGAAAAAAAATTTACAAAGCTTAAAACATTACAGCTAAAAGAAATACCTTCCTCTCCCACCAGTAAGGTGACAAAGCATTCAGAAGAAGAACTGTGAAATTCCTCTGTATTAGAAGCTGGATAGAAGACAGAAGTCCGACTAATTCTCTGCTGAAAGAAAGGCAAAGAGAAAAGTTCAAACCTGTTCCATTCTTATGTGGCTTGTATGACAGCTATCTCATCATCACACACTGCACTTGCCCAACCATCAACCCAAGACAAAGAAAAGACCTAAGGAACAACTTAGTTGTAGGGAACCGAGACAATGGGAGTGTGTGTGAGGGAGCTGGGGTTACTGCAGCAGGGTGAAAGATGCAAAAAGGTACAGGTATTACGAGAATATGTCATTGTTTTGTGGGCTGGCCCAACATAAAGAGCTGGGTCGGTTACAGAAGGCAAAGAACCTAAAAGAGGAAACGGAGCTTTGTGTCTTACCTTACTTGCAGAATAACTTTTAAAAATTTGAAAATTACAAAGACTGAGTACTCTGGGATGTTACAAGTAACACATACAGGGAAGGAACCTATGTGGTGGCTTTAAACTGGAGATGAGGATTTTCCCATATTCAAATGGCTTATAATGAAAAACACAACCATATTCTAAAACACTGGAAGTTAAATAACTAACTCCAACTTTAGTAATTTATGTATATTTGAACAGTAAGTATGGCTGTTCAGCATTTATGTCAACACAGTGAAGTTTGTTCAGATGCATACAGAATTCACAAGGGGAAAAGGTGTACAATTCATTTCACCCTCAAAAAAGGATGATAAACTTTCATTGACTTTTATGACGCATAATTGGCCACATCAAGCACTCCTTAATTACTCCCGATATTAACAGCAGCCTAGCAACCTAGGTCTTCTACTTCAGGCAGAAATCTCTATGATTAATCTCACACAGGCACAACAACTGCTGCCTTCAAAATCTAAATAGGTCAAGGAATTTCAAGTCCTCTAAAATTCAATTTCCCCACTATTACAAAAAAAAAAAAGCCTTGCATTTGTTTTACTTGATTATAATAAATTCCTTTTTCTTTGCTCCTTGTGGTTAATGGGACAGTTCACAGCAAATAGTAGTTGCTTGTCAAATCATAAAAATCTTAAGAAAATGCTAACACATGGCTTGGTTAATACTTTCAAGAATCCTTTTCTTCTACAATGCAGTTGTATAGTTTTACTTTTCAATTTTGATGCAGAAGGCTGGAGGTGTTTTCAGAACTGAGGAGAATTGAGTATTGCACTGTAGCTGGATGAACTTAAGACTGGAAATTCAGCTGTACAAAATAACAACGTGATGCAGTTGGGAAATAAGAACTTTTCCTGTAAAACTGGGAGGTCACAAATTACACGATGAATATTAGTTCAGGAAAAGTAAAATATTGGAAAGAGGAGTATTAACTGCAGAAGATATTCCTAGGGTTTTACCTGGAATGCTATACACACTTGTGCTCATCCAATGTCAAGAAAAAATTACAATCCAGAAGAGTGAAAAAAACCCAGTTGTCTGAAGGAGCAGAGAACCTATTGCACCAAAAAAGGTTGTAGAGATGGTCTCAATTAGCCTAGGATAGCAAAGCACGTCTGTCGTTTTCCATTTAACACATCAGGTAGGTGACCATATCAGAAGAGTTATGTAGACTTGCTTTCTTAAATAATGAACTAGACTTGGTGGTCATGTCTTTTGAACTTTGGTTCATATGCCTAAATTGGAACACATTCACTATGAAAAATTATCAAGTCTTTTATGCTATTGCATTAAAATAACTGTGAGCATTTAGATATCTAAATGATTGAAAGCAACCTCCCCTCCTCCAAGTTGTCATAGTCTGTAGTCTAATAAAAAAATTACAATTGTATACAAAACCAAGTAATTTATTTAGAAAATGTAGAACTATTCACTTGTATATTTACAGAAGTATCAGAGTCAGAAAACTAAACAATTTCTGGTAAGAATTTCTGTGTAAACATCTAAAGAAAACAAATTATTTGATTACAATTAATTGTACTGCACAGATTTGTGAAATTTCCCTTGCAGAACAAATGCAGCTGGTGAGTAACGTTATTATGTTATTCTAATTTTCACTATTTCCCTCCTATACAAAGATTCAAAGCCAAGTGGCTGTCATGCTTTGATAAGCAACATGCCAGCAGGCAGAAAGGATTGCAAGAGCCCCACTGAGAGAATCTGTCAGCTTTTCTTTGACCTATAAAGTTCTGTTTTGGTAGATGACAGGGATTTAATCTTTTATATAATTATTATACAGTAGATAAATTAAACTGAATTCAGTTAGATTGAACTTTCAAGTCTTGCATTTTAGATTCAGCTCTTTGTACTTAGTTTAAATTATTTCTTCGTTTTACTCTTTTCCTCCTTTCTGTTGTTTGACTACTCCAGGTTTCTTTTACTATATAAAGCATGGAATTTTTCTGAGTTATAAGTAAGCTTAGAAAGTTTTAGTCTGCAAAAGGAGCATCTAATTTAAAAGAGAATACTATGCTGGGTTTCAAGGCCTCACAGTCTTTAAGCTTGAAAAATCTACTAAAATTTAAAAGTACAGCTTATGTCAGTTAAAGCAAAAGCTTCTATAATTGTTCCCTATATATTATTTTGGTCTGAAATTCTTGGTATATTTATGAGTAGTCTTTCTGATTTTAGGAGGTTTCACATAAGGCCTTAGTTTTGCAATCATATTGCTGTAAGCAACTGTCTGGTGACAAAATAAATTACTGGAGTCTTACAATAATCAATCCTCTCTGTAGTAGTGCATTGTAAATAGAATTCCATATTTGTGGAATCTGGAATATTTTCTGGAATGAAAAATGCTGACATAAAAATACTAAAAATATAAAATATCACCATGATCATAATGTTATGCTGTGTTGAAAATACCTGTGCAATATGTGAATGCAACTAATAGATAGGAACTCAATTAAAACTTGTATTGGCAATTGCAAAACAGAAGTTTACATAGGAATAAAATACTTTCAGTTATCACACACCATAATAATTATTCAGATAATCTAGTACTGCTGAGGTACTTGATAAAACATTAAAAACTTTTTTTTCTTGTTTTGAAGTTATGCGTTCCATCATGTACATTAAGTGATGGTGAAAACACGTAAAAGGAGTTCCATGCTCAAGAGCAATCTCAACCCAGTCCTGGATGCACTTCAAAGGCGTCTCTTCGTATCCTGCAAACATAGCTGGATTTGCTAAGAGTCCTCTAGCCACCATTACACCTTCAAATTGGAAATGAAAGCAGTAAGTTACATTATAATTTAAATTTTACATTAAATCTTCCCATAGATTTTGTATAGTGCCTCTTAGGACAACCACCCAAAGCTAACAGACAAGTAATGGGAGAACAACAGGGACAAGTGTTATAGCTATACCAGAGAACTCCATTTAACAATCCAAACCTCAGAGTACCTACACCACCTGTCCACACATTCCACTTGATGACACATCCTTTCAGAAATTTTGAAACCAAACACAGGACACAGAAGCCTCTCTTCCCTACTTATATAACTGCAATTCAATAGCATTTTATTTGCTACACACACACAAGCCTGCCTTTTTAATGCAAAATTACAATTGAAAGATACAAGGGTACTAATATGATAAATTTAGTTATTTTTAGTGCAACTCAGCTGATTCACTGACCTAGAATCCTTCTTCCAGTAAGAGCTCAATGTCTCAATCATATAAATCTCAGGGCTCTTGGTCTGCAGTGCATTTGCAACTCTACCCTCAAATTGTCAGATAAACCCATACGAGTTCTATTGTAATTTTTCTGCAAGTAAGGGATTCTGTTTTCCTGCACTGTCAACATATAATTTATCATTGAGTCTCTTCTTAAAAAACAGGACGATCAAAAATGAAAAATTTCTTTTGCTACTGTGCATGACAGAAAAAGATGCTTTATATTTTTGTACTTTTGGTCATATTTTTGTACATAGGTGGTCAGCTGGGCTGTGAGAACATTCTTATCTGTTATATATTTCCTTCCTGCTTTGTATGTGTGGGGAAGGCACGATAGCAGCATGGCAGTTTGGTTCAACTAGTTTTTGTTGTTGCTATTAAATACCAATACTGTCAAAAGAAACCTCCCACATGAACTTCTCCTTGTGACTCCAACTACTGTTCTCTGTCCTGTTAGTCTCTAGCTGTAAGATCCAAAGTGTCTAGGTACAGATCACTCTTCAAACCATATTCTGAATTTCCATACTGTCTTGAAACCAGACAGCTGCAGGAATCTGTTGTGACTAAATAACTGCAGGGCAATCCTTTACCTCAAAATTTTACCACTGAAGCATAAGACAAGGTAAATACAGATCTGAGAGTGCCTCACTGTGTCCTTGAAGCTAATCATCGTAATGGTTAAGTATCTGCCTTAACAATATTTCCTTTTTCTGCCATATTCTTACTGTAAGAAATCTGCTCCTGTGTGCAGGAAGCAGAGATTTCCAAGTGGCAGGTTATAGTTCTTTAAAAGAAGATCAGCATCACAAAAACTGAACACTGCTGAGTGAATAGATAGCATAATTAAGCAAAGAGCTTTTGTAGTTTGCCTTGGAAATCATTATTTGTGGCTTTGAGTAACAGTGCTCTGGTGCTCTGATTATTACAAATGATTCTGTTTATGAGTTTATAAGGCATCTAAAAATCCTCTTTGTCTCCTCAAAGAGTAAAAGGCACTCAAATCATGTCCTACTTACAGCCAAAATAAATACTTTGAAATCTGATTTGTACGTTTACTTAGAAAATAGAGTATGTTTAATCTTACCATCTGCTCCTGTCCAATGATGAACATTTTCAGCATCTTTTAAAGTTTTAATGTCTCCATTAGCCACAATAGGTATAGACATGCTTTGTTTAATTATTTTAATTGCATCATAATGTACAGGTTGATGTCTTTCTTCTACACTTCTCCCATGTACTGTAATCCATGAAACTCCAGTTGCTTCAGCTTTTTGGCACAGGTCAACTGTTCTTTTTAAGTCCTCATGGATCCTAAAATTCCAAGGAATGAAAACCTTAGAAAGTAAGTTACCTGAACTGTATAAAAAGCCCACCTCCCTAAGGAGGAGTTACCACAGATTTGTCTAACAATATAAATAAAGAAAATATTAGTTTCCATTTCCTGAAGGATCACAAACTGAGTTGAAACTTAACTGAAAAATATGTGGATGAAGTGGTACAGAGCAATGCAAAACAAGAGTTTACAGAAGTTTAGAAAGCGATGAAGGGAAGCAGGATGTGTTCTTTAGAGCAGTTGTGGGGGCCAGTTCCCAGCTTTACCACCCTTCCCCCAATAGCAAATATGGCTCTGGCCTCCAACAGCTCACAAAGAAAACCTGGTGATGATACAGACTACGCATTGCTTTTCTTTTATGGAACCCTGGACCTTTTAACTTGTACTTTCATGTTGTTTGTATTGGAAGAGAACTCCAGCATCCAGCATGTTATCCGGGTAAGTAGTCAAAGGCTGTGCTGGTTCTACTATCTAAGTTTGGGATTACTTGCCCCAGATAGTCTTTCACCATCTGAGGTCAAAAAATCTCAGCAGTCTTCACATGTAGGGAAATTAATAAAATGTGTAATATTACATAAACAGAATTACTTATATTAAAAGTATAGTGTAACTATTGCACTAACATGTTTTTCTTTAAAAATTAAAACGATTCTTCCAAGTACCACAAACAGAATTTAAGTTAGGCCTACCTTATTTTAATAGATACTGAAAATCTAGGGTTGTCAATCTGATTCCGTACATGTCTCACCATATCTCGAACGAGTTCTGGTTTATTTATTAAGCAAGCACCATAACCTTCTGCCATCGCCCATCTTTAAAAGAAAAAGAAAGTTTGTATTCTACATGTGAAAAAATGCAGATCAATTTCAATCAAATACATCAGTTTCTTTCCTTATGACCTTCAGAATGTGTGGTTGAGTAAACAGAGAGTATTGGCTGTAGATCAATGACTCATTTGCAGTTTGACACAAGCTTTAGATCCTGGTTTAGTCTCCATTGTGCTGTGAGAACTTTGGACAAGTCACTAATCTCTTCAGTTTTCTGTCCACAAAATGGACTCACAAGGAGGATAAATTAAGACTTAATCAATGATGGTTTTGATCATACATGAAATAAGGAGTTTGATGTTTTCCCTTCTATTGGATCATGGGTTTCTTCAAAACAGAAAATGACTTTGGATTGAAAAGGA
Source organism: Calidris pugnax (assembly GCF_001431845.1). Taxonomy (NCBI): domain Eukaryota; kingdom Metazoa; phylum Chordata; class Aves; order Charadriiformes; family Scolopacidae; genus Calidris; species Calidris pugnax. Next base: position 43,770,597 of record NW_015094506.1, read on the forward strand.
AGAGGTGCAAGTGAGGATAGGATTTCAGTAACATTGTCTTCCCTCAGCTGCAAAACACTTCATTTTTATTGGCAGGAAATAACCTTTGCTTCCACTTAGCAGCAGCGGTTTGTTTCTTGAACAATTTTTCTTATAAAGGCAGATTAAATGCACAAAGTTTGGTTATTTTGAAACCAGTCTGCACGAGTATCAAAGGTTTCAAACGAAGCATTTATTTTTGGCCTAAAAGGAACTTACAGTTTGGCATACCTAACTGTAGTTAGCTTAGAAAAAAAATACACATCAATTCTGAAGTCTCAGGTCTCTCCAGAAAAGTTTTCTCAAATACTATAATTTTAAGTGAAGACAACCTAATTAGAATAGACAAATTAAGTATTTGCACTGTAGTATTATATTTTGCTTTCCTACATTTATTTTGAGATCTTCACTTAGAAAAAGACTGTCTGACAAGCATGTAATAAATGGTTCTCAAATGAACCAGTTAGCAAGAATCTTCATTTGGCATTACACTGTCAAGACAAAATCTTCATCAATTTAAGTGAGAAGTAGATCACTAATTCACTGTACTTATAAACCTAATAAAAGATGGAATAATTCTTTTCAGCACTTCCTGAATAATATGATCTGTATAATTATATTTTAGAGACTATCCTTCACTTGCATAAGTCTGAGACATGAGGGACTTGCCTCATTATTTTGGGAATTGCCACATCATTTCTCATAGCACTCTCCAAATTATTCGCAGCAAGCTCTTTTTGGTAATGCATATTTAACAGCTGTTGATAAGGGATGGACACTTCACTTGTGAGCCAGCACTCAATATCTCAGAAATGAAAAAAGGCAAGTTGGCAAATACACCTAGTTTTCCCTATTTCACCATTGTGATGGGCATCTCAGAACATTCAGAACAGAGTCTTGCCACACAGACATTTCTGACAGGGTAAAAAGTTATTTCTCTCTTGAAGTCTATTTTTAAACTAAGAAATTACTTAGTAATTAAGACATTAATTAAGAATTACTGCCTAAGTAATTACTGTCTTAGTAAAAACGAAAACGAAGACCAGCATTCTTTACTCTCAAATTATTTCATCATATTAACCCAGCTTTTTCAAAACTTTACCTTTGAGGACAGCCACAGTTTAGGTCTATTCCATCTGCAAAAGGACAGACGATATGGGCAGCATCACACAAAATCTGTGCTTCTTTAGCAGCAAACTGAACAATCAATGGACGATCACCTACTCAATTAAAAGATATTTAGTGATTAAAAAAACAAACAAACAAACAAAAAAAGAAATTCTAAATTTTGAATGTTTTTCATATATTGAAAAGCTGTCTGGCCATGGTTCTGGGCAACTGGCTCTAAGTGACCCCGCTTGAGCAGGGGGGCTTGATAACATGACCTACTGAGGTCCTTCCAAACTCAACTGTTTTGTGATTCTGCAAGCCCTAGATCACAAGTAAAGGTAGCTGACCAGTGGTTACTAAATGAGTATGTCTATCAAGAGAGGTAGGAATTAGACAAACATATGTGTCCTAGATGGTTGCTGGTTCAACATGTATTTTTGCTGACTGAAATTGGTCAGATGCTTATCTTTCACAAAGATGATACATGAAACTAAGTATTATCTATTTTTCAGCAGCCTTCATGCTTCCCCTCCTAGCCTGCCCCTTCTTGCCTGCATGCTGCCCCTTTGCTGTACTGACATGGCCGTCTGTCTTGCCAGAGGGGAAACTTGCTTACAGAACCAACCCTTCAGAAAGCCTTGTCCTTCCTTATCCCAGCCCATCTTTTTCCTCTTCTGTGCCAACATGGCTGGTTTTTATCCACAGTGCAATATGCAGAGTTGGAATGAGAACACACGGACAGAAGCAGCTTTAGCAGCTTTGCTTCAAGTGGGAAACCAAAGTGTCAGTGCTCCTCAACTTGGGTCTGCTGAACTTCTTGTGATTTACTAAGCCCCTGCAGAGAGCCAGATGGTCATTTGGAACACGCTCTCCCCTTTTACAGTTACTGCATTACATTCAAGATCTCTAAAAATAACTCAAACAGTCTTAGCACTCACTTATCATATAAACAATCACCGTGGTTAAGAGGAAAGGGGATATCTGACTGCTGATAGAAAGAGAAGATCCAATAAATGCACAAAGCAAGTGCACTTATGGTACTGAAAAGACCACAAGTGCTTCTGAAGACTTTTCTATTTTAGCGGAAAATAAGTAGCTCTTGAAGTAGCGGAGCTTAAGTCAGAAAGGGCAGCAGTACCCTCTCAATCAAGCTGAGACACTGCTAGAAGGTACCTAAAAATCTAGCAAACAAAAAAAAATCCTTTGCATATTTTCCAAACAATGTCCATTTAAGACAGTGCTCTAGCTGAAAAGATTTACATTGTTACAGCTAATATTTTGGAATAATTCCCCACTCCTAGTTTTTTTGTTGGGCATTAATAAAAATACTGTCTAGACATATTAAATTTTCCAGCAGCCACAAAGAACATCTACCTCTATTTGAGAAATACACAACAAAGAAATATCAATGCTGAAGAAAACGGAAAACAGAAATTGCAACTGTAGGCTCCAAACCTACTCTGCTAATTGGAAGATAAAATCTCCAAACAGCCAGGAAGTTAAACATAAAACCACAGTAAAATTTCACAACCTGTTGTGGAGTTACTTGTTAAAAGCATAAATGCTAATAATGTAAATACTATAATCTTGGAAAAGCTGCCTGAGGCAGAATGTTTTAGAGGCCTATCAAATTAAGGCCAGGAAGAAAAAGGTGAATAGGGAAAATATATTGTTTACAACACTACAGCATTTCATTTTGTATCCCTTGTTATCAGGCAGCAAAGTTACAGCATAAAGGAGAAGTTCCTCTTTCCCTGTCCCTGCACCCCTGAGCGTACGTATATCTGACCTGTGGAACTTCAATGCTGAAGAGGTTGTGTAGATCAGAACTCTAAGTAAATTCAAAGGGGGCAAACTAATGGTGGAGCAAAGAATTGTTCATGCTTTTTTAAAATTCAACTCCAGTAGTAAGAGAGTCTATCTGTACATGGGAAACTAACGGAAGATTGGCGAGGAGGATTGTAAACTCGCTCCAGTGACTTGCACACAGGGTGCTGGAAAACAGTTCTATCACACTAATTATTGTTTAGTCTTATGTGCTCAACAAGTAGAACATCCACACTTAGATAACGTAGGCCTGTGATGGACTCAGGGCCACCTTATCAAACATGCTGGAGATTCCTGCCCTGCTGTTCAATATCAAAGCACAGTGAAAAACTATGCCTGCCTCAACCCCTGAAATACAGGCAGAACAGCAAGTCTGAGCTCTCACTTTCTCACTAATAAGGACTCTCTCACTCCGCAGTGCCTGTGTCCCCTGCTCACGTGCCTCTGCTCATGTGCTGCTTCAGAGGTATCAATATTAAATTTGTTCTTTTCCTATCATCTGTGGTTTTGTGGTTGTTCCTGTGTCCTGCCTGTGTCGGCTCACACAGTTGACTTTTCTTTGCAACTGCTCTATTTGAAAAATGCACCATAGTAAACAGCCAGTGCTAAAATAACGAAAATACTTCCCCTGTTATCACATATACATTAATGAAACCACCAGTTCACTGATCTGAATAGATTAAAACATCACACTTCATAGATCCCACATGCCAATCTTACTGGCACATTAGCAGCATTTTCATTCCTCCAGTTGCAGCCTATGCTTGTACGTTCCTTGTCACACTCACTTCATGCCAGCAGATCTGTATCATCGTCACCTCTTCCCACATATTTTGTACTGCTTTTCTCCTTTGCTTTACAGTCAGGACTCTGTACAACTCCTTGTATTCCTCCTTTTTGTATGTGTTCTGGGTAAGCTTCTATACCATGCCTGAAGCCTTGCTTCTCCTTATCAGCCCCAGCCATGGTTCAACTTCCTGCTCTCTTCTCGCTCCTTTTTATCACCCTTTCAATGTCTCACAGAGTCCACCAACAGTCCCTTCCACTTTCCACTCCAGCTAATTTGAAACCCTGCTTCTATCATAAGTCCTTGATTCCACTATATCAATGTTTGGTCTATTAAATTCTTCGCCTTTAGCAACTCTTTATTTTTGCTAGAGACCAGAAAACTTTTCCCAGCAAGGAGTTAAGTGTTCATTTCTGAAACACACAAGAAACAGCAATTCCTGGGAAAAGAATCTTGCTACCATCTTGTACTAGGTCTAGCTAAGATGAATTTAATTTAAAAATTTATTTTAAGTTCATTTATAGCAGCCTGAATGGTGCTGTTTTGGATTTTGTGACAAAAACACTGTTGATAATGCACCAGTGTTTTGGCTATTGCAGCCCATACTCGCACAGTGTCAAAACATCCCGTTTTTCTCACTCTGCCTCCTCTTGCCCCCAAAATAGATTGGGGTGAGGCAAGAAATTAGGAGTGGACACAGCTGGGACAGCTGACCCAAACTAGCCCAAGGAATGTTCCACACTGTGTAAGGTCAAGCTCAGGAATAAAACTGGAGCGGTAGGGGAAGAAGAAAGTGTGTTGGGACATGGAAATTGTGTTCCATGGTGGCCATTGCTCGGAGACTGGCTGAGCATTGGTCTGTTGGTGTGAGAAGGGAAGTGACTGCCTTTGCATCACTTGTTTTTTTCTCCTTTTTTCCTTCACTTATTATGCTGTCATCTTGACTCACGAGTTTTTATTGCTTTTGATCTTCCCGTTCTCTCCCTGTGCAGCTGTGGGGATGGAGGAGGATTGAGTGAGCAGCTGTGTCGGCACGTAGCCACTGGCCAGCTATGTGTAGTCAACCCACCACATATTTAATCAGCCTGGAGGCCCTGATTTCTGGTAGGGACAAGGTTTTCCACTATTTCATTTGACACACTATCACTGGAATGTGCTTACTCTCACCTAGATTACTATGGTTCATCAATCAATCAATCAATCAGATATGGTATACCAAAATTACTAATGGATGTCAAGTTGTGTGACAGACTTCATTTACTTGGCCAGTTTGGTTTATCACCACATAAAACATTCCAACAAGGTAATGGTTTCTTGAAAAAAAATACCTTTGTTTGTTGTGAATTCGCTGTCTCTAGCTTTTGCAGATCTCACAAAATCAGCTGCCACTATCATTGGTGTGTAACACAAATCGCAACCGTATTTCCTAACCAAGGTTCTGAAAGCCAACCTGCAGACACATGAAAATTAAGAGATAAGTAGTAAAGACATTTTTCTGATTAGCTATTCTAAAATGCTGTTCTGACATACAGTACTGTGAGGATGTACAAGTTTAATCATAAGATAAAACATGTCCCACGTCTATCGCCATCTTAAATAGTTACAGGAGCAAAAAAAAAAATCACCCCTATTCTTACAGTCAGGATAAACGTCCTCAGAAAAAATACACTGAAAAAATAGTTGAGATGACAGTTACTTACTTTGAATAGCGGACCATAGGGGCACATATTTTTACAACTTGCCCAGAATGGAACAAATCCATGGGATCTTTTAGCTGGCATTGTTTAGTTTCTATGATGTCACCAATCATGTATAATTAACAATCCTTTCAGCATCTGGAAAAAACAAGTAGTGTTTAGAAGTCATTCAGCTATGTCTTATAAGCTATGCATCAATGAGTTAGAGCTTAAACTGGACTTGCCTTTTGGTAAAGCATCCTGCTAGAAGTCATAGACTCATGGAATGGTCTAAGTTGGAAGGGACCTTTCAGATCATCAAGTCCAACCATTCATCTAACCATCACTAAACTGTGTCCCTAAGTGTCATGTCTATCCATCTTATAAGTAACTCCAGGGATGGTGATTCCAGCACTCCCTGGGCTGCCTCTTCCAGCGTTTGATAACCCTTTCGACGAAGAAGTTTTTCCTAATATCCCACCCAAACCTCCCCGGCGTGACTCAAGGCCATTTCCTCTTGTCCTGTGGCCTGTCACTCGGGAGAAGAGACCTGCCCCCGCCTCTCCACAACCACCCCGCACTCGCACAGTGTCAGGAACAAGCCTTTTGCCACCACCAGCTGCGAGCGCCCGTCGCCTCGGTGCAATGCGGAACACCGCCGTTGTGTTTCCACTCCTCAGGGCGCAGATGGCTCGGGCTGGAAGGCAGGCAGCCCTCGGCGCCGAGGCCGGACCCGGGGCTGAGGGCCCTGCCCCGCCCCGCAGGCCTCACGGAGGACGGATTTCCTCATGACCGCCGAGAGCCGCCCCTGCCCCAGCCTCGGCCCCGCCGTCCCTCGTCCCGCCGCCACAAGCCCACCTCCCTCCGCCTCACCGCGCCCCGACCGCCCTGCCCGGAGCCGCTTCCCGCCCGGCCCCGCGCTCACCACGTGCGCGAGCGCCCCGCCGCCGCCGCCGTTGCCGTTCCGTCGCGCGCCTTCGCCATC
>NW_015094506.1:43777009-43797614 GCF_001431845.1 Calidris pugnax
GCCGAGCTGCTGGCGGACGGTAAGACGCGGCCGCTGGGGTTGCGTGCGGGACCGGGGGAGGCAGCGCCTGGCTGTGCCCCCCGCCGGCGGGACCGCGTCTGGAATCCCGTCGGCGGGCGACCCTGAGGAGACGGAGGGTCCTGTGTGAGGGCTGGGCGGGCAGGGCCGGGAGAGAGGCGGCGGTGCTCGGGGACGGGGCGAGGAGGGCGGTGAACCCCCCGGCGGCACTGTCAAGTTGCGGAAAGTTTGGGCGGCGGACGGGCGGCGGCGGGGAGCGGCCCCCCCTCCGGGAGGAGACCTCCCCCTGCGGGCGGAGAGGCCTTCACGGCCCGGTCCTGCCAGGTGGCCCGTTCACCTGTGGCCGCTGGCTCCGGAAGGGAAACAAAACCGTGCACTGAAAGGAGAGAGGAAGGCGCTTTGGTGGTATTCGTGTGCGCTGTCTGGGTCTTGTGTGAGCCAAAATGGTCATTGCGGTGTCATTAATTTAGTAGTTTATAAACCAGTAGTGTTGTAAGAGTCCGGTATGATTTAATGAAGCTGTGTTTCATGCCACGTCCATCCTCGGTGATCTGAAGAAAGGCTGAGAGAGCTGGGACTCTAGCCTGCAGAAGAGAAGGCCGAGGGGAGAACTTATTAATCCTTATAATTATCTAAAGGGCGGTTTGGGGGAGGATGGAGCTGGACTCTTTTCAGTGGTTCCCAGTGACAGAGCAATGGGCACAAGCTGGAACATGGGAAGTTCCACTCATATTTGAGGAAAAACTTCTTTAGGGTGAGGGTGGCAGAGCCCTGGAACAGGCTGCTCAGGGAGGTCGTGGAGTCCCCTCCTCTGGAGATCATAAAGACCCACCTGGATGCAGTTCTGATTGATGTGCTCTGGGCAACCCTGCTGTGTCAGGGGAGTTGGACTAGATGATCTCTAGAGGTCCCTTCCAACTCTGACCATTCCGTGATTCTGTGAAGGTGACTGGTGTGTGTTTGATTGTGGGTACAACCTCGACATCCTCACCCTCGTTACACTGTACCATTTGAAGACGAAGGTATTGATACTTTTTAATGTATTCTACTCAAGAAAAGGCTGTGGAGACTAAAGGAACGTGTGTCTTTTTTACTATTTACAATCCCTCCCCTCTTGATTGTGGTCTGAAATCAGTGCCTCATTTGTATTATGTGACGTAGAGAACATACGCTGTTACATTTGGAGAAACTGAAGGTCAGAGAACTGTATGCTTTAGATCCATAAATATTATTTAACTGGTTTGAAGTATGAAGATAAAATATAAATCTTTTTCAGAATGTTATGCTGACTTCTTCAGAGAAGACTTTGATGTGAAAGCTTACACTTCCCAGTCTATCCATCAGGCTGTGATAGCTGAACAACTGGCAAAACTTGCCCAAGGTATTAGTCAGTTGGATAAAGAGCTTCATTTGCAGGTAAGTTTAAAGCATGCCTGTTATTCTGGAGTGGTTGATATAAACAAGTCAAAAGCTTAATAATCTTACGATCTTACTGCTTCTGAAATTGCCCAGTGCACTCTGGAAGCAGTAACTGAAGGCAGAACTTGCAGCAAAACTACTAGTCAATCTGATACTTAAGTCAATCAAGCCCATTCTTAATACTCTTACTAAGAAGCCATATACTGCTTTGTTTTCAGTTTCTACAGCCAACCTCTGTATACATGAGGTTCCAGTCTTCCTTGTAAGGATGTTCCCTGACTCTTTCCAAATGATCATGTCAGCTATCAAAAACGCTGGCCTGTATTTTGAGGATAGTAATTGTGAGAAGATAGCAAATGAATTAACTTGTGCCCTTTAGTTGCCTTGGCTCTAAGGCTTACCTTTAGCTGGGCAAATATCACCTATGTTAACACACCTCCACACTTTCAGAAATGCTTTTGAGTTTGGATAGTAGGAGACTTTTTGGTAAAATCTACACAAACACCACTAATCCACAGTGGATCCTGCAATGAGGACATGCTAAGTTTGTGTGTAGTTTCAAAACTGTCTTCTTCCCTCCCTCTGTTGCAGTTGTTAAGTTCTTCAGAGACTAGTTTCTAAATGTTATAAATAGAAAATATTAAAAATGTGAATACACATTATTACTGTGTGATTAATAAGGTTACAATTATTATATATAAAGATGTGTTGAAATGTGATTGTTCTGCTGGCTGTTATTTAATTTAATTAATTAGGCTATGCTGCAATTACTGATCCTCTTCTCCTTCTGGGCTTGCCACTTTTGTGAATTAAAACATGTTCTGAAAACCCTTTCATCTTTAAGGTGTGGCTGCTTTTCCCTGTGTCTGCCTAATGTAGTGATGATGAGACTTTAATGCCTAATGTAAGAACAATGATGATATATTAATACATTCCTTTCAGGCATACATCTCAATTTCTCTGTGTTGCTTGTATCTTTTTAAAGGTTGTTGCAAGACATGAAGACCTGTTGGCCCAAGCAACTGGAATTGAATCCCTGGAAGGTAAATATCATTATATTGTGCTTGTTACTTCTTACAGTGGAGGCAGGACTGTTAATATCTGTGCGGGGAATGTCATTCACTGCCAACTTTGGCCCCTAGTGTTAAGGCTACAGATTTTACTTCTGAGGAGTAACATGTGGTAGCTTTTTTTGATGTCAGTAGATGGAGCTCCAGGGAGAAGATTTGGCTGACACTTCTCTGTAGTAACTACTTCATAGGAAAAGATACTTTGATAATCAGTTCTGAGCAACTTTAGCAATCAAGTCTTTTTGACCTTTTAATCTATTTTTCTAAGGAAGCCTAATTTTGTTCCAACATTAGTTGATAGCTGTTGCCGTAAGCACCAAGCTTGTGCATGTTGTGTATGCATGTGTTGCGTAGTTTGCAAATCTTAACCGAAGAGGCTTTAACACATAGTCTTAACTGCATTGAGATATTTTTTTTCCTAGTAAGAGGCGAATAAGTTAAATACATACCTTTGTGTTATTCCACTGTTTGGGTTCTGAATTGTAACATAAACGACTGACTTTCCAAGGCCTTACTTAGGAACCATTAAATCTATATAGAAAAATGCTTGGGCTATATTTATCTTGTACCAGGAGCTCATGAGATCTGCCATCCTGCTCTTTGTCACTTGCTGGAAACTTTATATGGTTTGAGGTTTTTGTTGCACAGAAAGATATTTATCCCTGTAACATGCTAATTTGCATATACTATGGGATCCAAGCATATCCCCTTTTCCCCTTCTATTTTGTAACTTGCTAAGTAATTTATCTTTGTTCCTTCTTCTGCTTCCAGGTTTTAGCATAACCAGAGAGTTTGTGGTTACTGACAGTTATAGTCTCTCCTTAGTCTTTGGAACTTGTTAGATACAGTATTCAAATTTTAGCATTTGCATGTAGCTATACAAATACAGAAAGCCTATTTAATCTAGCAATGGTAGCTTCTGAATAATTTTTAAAACAGTTGGAAAATTAAGCATAGGAAGACTGGAATCTGTGTTCATCCTCCAAATAAGAAGTAGATAAGAATTTGTAGTCAATCTTGTGATTAATAAATACCTCCCAGTGATGATCTTCAGCAATTTGTGCTCAATGGAATTGTATTTTCTGAAGTCACGGTTGTTTCTGAAGGCATTCCTTCCTAAAATTGCTCTGAGGAAAGAATGAAGTACTTCAAAACAACTATTCAGTTATAAAACATTTCTGTAAGGCAGGTGTGGTAAATAATGTGTGTTTTACAGCTATTTAATACTTGAGACATCAGTAGAAACTTCAGTCTGCAAGTTGCTAGGAAAATTGAAAGTCTGTGCACACAAAGATGATGAAGTTACGCAAAACTTTCTTACCTCTGCCCTGCTTGTGCTACATGTGATATATGGTCACTGTAGAGAAACACTGAGTCAAGACTTGTAAGGAAACGAAAAGATGGATGTCAACAGAAATTTTAATCATGAAGTTAGAAACACATAGCTCTTGGTATGTTTGTCAAGAAAGTCACCAAGTGAAGGTTATGGAACTGATTCACAGCACGCACAATCATTTGGATGCGTGCAAGTGACTTTCATTAAAATTGATATGCCCAGGTTGAGGAGTCTTTTCTTTTTTAGGTCTGTGCACTTTTTTAATGGTACGAGGGTCTGGTTATACGTACTCTTTTCTGTCTGTAGGTTGCTCAATAGATATCTTGAGCTACCTGTTAGCTCAAGATAAGCTAAATAGTATCATCCCATGTCTTACACAGCAGATGGATAGGGTAGATTGTCTTTTCACCCATCTTAATTCTTCATTCCATCAACAGAACTGCTGTATGCTGTACAGCAATGTCACAGTCATAGATGCAGCACTGTCACGCTACTGGCCCTCTCCCATTGTTGCAATGTGGAGTAGAAAATTCAGCCTATTCTGCCAACTTTTCACTGTATCTCATATCTTCATCCTCTGATGTGTGAGAATTGCATGCTTACCATTCCATGTGTAAATGTCAGAGAACTCCCGAGTTTGTCACTAAGCCAAATTAATAATTCTGAAATAGGGAGAAGATGGGAGTTGGCATAGTTATACAAAATATGTGAGATATAGTCCCAGTACAGGACAAGCTGAATAAAACTATTAGCAGGAGTTATATTTATCTTCCATCTTACTGTATCATACTGAAGTTTTATGTTTATTATTAGCTGGAGTTATGTTTATCTTCCATCTTACTGTATCGCAGTTTTATCCAATTTAAAGATGACATGCTTATAAACAGGTCTTTACAAAAATGTAGTATATTTGAGAATGCTAACGTTAACTGGAACAAAAATAATTTCACTGGCCTGGGTTTGCATAACAATTAAATTCTCAGCAGGCTGATTCCATATTGCAAAAATGACTGCTACCCTTGACTATGCAATTTATCAAGAACAGAAGAAGCATGCTTGTAGGCTTTCTTTGTGCTGCTTTTCCAAACTAATCAGGAACAGACATGATTAGGGTAGTTTGCTCTGTTTGTAATCTAAATTAGATGACCTCACAATGACATTGATACCTTTGTTTTTGCTCAAAATGCTTATGCACAGGAAGAAAACCTTGAAATAGAGTTGGTTATCTTCTCAGTCCTCTTTCTGTTGGTTTCTCTGAATTGCCTAGTCACTACATTAAATAAATAAAATAGGTTCTGCCATTTTTGTATATCATGTTCGGGTGTTTGTACCATAGTTTTCATCAGCAGTCCTGATCATCATTCTCTTAGAAAGCAACATGCTGTAAATATTATTTGAAACCTAACATATAATGAATTTCAGAGTGATATTTCTTCTGTAGGTTTGTGTTGTCTACTAGTAAGTTTTCCGTAACATTTAGTAAGTGCCCTATTACCTGCTCAATTTATTTCCAAACATGCTGTGTTCTGTTAATTTCAATCTGTTTGACTGTTTTGTTGTTAAGGAGGAAACTAGTTTTTTTTTTTTTGGTTTTTTTTTTTTTTTTTTAATGCTAAAGTAGTCTGCAGTAGTTACTATGATATGAAGAAGAGTTTTTTTCTATGTGGCAAGTGTTTTATACAAAAAATCTCATTTATTTTGCAGGTGTCCTCCAAATGATGCAGACTAGAATCGGTGCTTTACAAAGTACTGTTGATAGGTATGCCATTCTGTATGCAATTGGGAAGTATAAATTCTTAATTGTTCTATCATGTTATTTATTAATACTGCTATAAATAAATTTCTCTTCTTATTTTTAGAATTAGAGTCAAAATTGTTGACCCCTACAACAAAATAGTGTCTCGCACAGCTCAGCTAGCAAAACTTCAAGTAAGTTGTATGAAAACTGTATTTTAAAAAAATACTTTTCAGTATTTCTGAATGAAAATGTCAGTATTTTTCAATGAAATTCAGTACTGTTTGTATTTTCATGAGCTGCTCTGAAGTACTTTGTATTGCAAAGTATGAAACTGACCTTTGCACTAGCTAAGTGAGTTTTTGTGGAGATGGAGAGAAGAGGAAAAGGTTATCTGAGTACCAATTAATTAAATTCTCATTACTGTTTATGTTATTTTGGTATTTAATGTTATGGTGCCATTGTGTAGAAGATGCTTTTCTCCTCTAAGTTAATGAATGCTTGACTACAGCTTAGTGAAAAGTTTGGGAATTAATTCTTTCAAAATAGTCAAGATGCAACTTATGGAGCCAGTTGTGGTTCTGGAGTTTTATAAGCCCAGGTACATAGTTGTCCCTGTTTTTTGAATATAAGTAGGGTCTACTGGAGAATGTAGATCTCTGTTAGAAGACAGCAGTGGAAGAGAGTTTATCGCAACGATGATACACGTCAAACATTTCCATTGTTCATTTTATAATAGTTGAAAATTATTCCATAGATCTTTAGTCATGTAGCTGCATTCTGTTCTGTTTATGGTTTGAAAATCAACACAACTCCAAATATACAAGTGTTTAATGAGTTATTGTTTAAACTATTTGTCTTCACAAGTTTACCTTAGCTTTGCAGAACTAGGAACTTACATTCTAGTGGTTAAAATTTGAGCTGTATACACTCAAGTAGATTGCCATCTGCGGTGACTGCTGTTGTACAGCAGAGTGGATGAAGCTGCAAACCGTCATGCAGTTTCTAGACTAGGGGCTGGTGGAGCAGCTGCACTCATCTCTCAGCTGAACTTCTATTATTTTCTATGTTACTTTCGGTAGCAGTGAAGTTCAGCAGGAAGCTCTTAACACCTTGTTCAGCCAGTTTGCCCAGCTGTGGGTCCTGTTCTTTTCAACTCCAGCTGTTAGTTTTTGCCACTGGGCAAAACTTCTGTGACTTCCAAGTGTCAGGTTAAGTGTTGATTTTTTTTATTGTTCTCTGATGTATGTTACAGCTGTGGAAAGGGCTGTGGGAATTTGCAGCTAAAGATGACGGTCGTTTCTGTCTGACCTCACAGAAAGTTAAACTGCAGAAGGACACCAGAGAAGAATGACTCCCTGAACTTAGGAGATGTTTCTTGGATTCTCTTTGCTTCCTCTTTGCTGTAGCAGGGTTACACGGATTTTCCTGTGGCAGGAGTGCGGCATGCATCCAGGGTCAGCATTACTCAGCCTGTGCCAGGGAATTTGTAATATCTGGCTTTTCTTGGCTGTAAGTCAGAATAAAGGGATGCAGGGTAAAGAGAGCCTGCTAGGCTACCCTTCCTAGCATCCAAATCCACTTACTTAACTCAGTGTAGAAAGAGGAACGATGATTCCAGTTTCTCTGCCAGTGTGACTCCATCCTTGGCACGAGAGCTGGACTTATGGGTTGAGTGAATAGGCTTTTGAAATCTCAACCCTCCTGCCTCCCCAGGATGCAGTGTCGTCGTGTCTCTTTACCTGACTGCCTTGTTTGTTCAGGAAGGAAGGGCAACTTCCTTCCTGGTGGTGGTATAACATGAAATTGCTCCCAAATGCAAGACTTGTGGCATGGGACACTTTCAAACTTGCTAATTTTATCATTTGATGTACAGTTGGTAGAGTAAGTACAAAAGGTAGATGACTGATAAAAGAGGTTGTGCTCTGTCAAAATCTGTAGGGCTGGCAGGTATATTTTGCTGAACTGTGCAGCATTTAAGGGCCTCTTGTACTTGTGATGGTATTATTTTAGTGCTTCTCCATTGATTGCTGTGGGACTGCTCACAAACTGAAGGAATATTTGGCTTGCATAAAGCTGGATTTTGCCATCCTTAATTGTTTTTAATATAGTCTGTTTTTTTCATAAACATTCTCATTGCAAATTCATTGTCAAACTTCAAATCTAGTCCTGAATTCTAAATCTCTGCTGTGTGCTTGTGTATATTATGGCTTGCTCTGCTCTTAGAACTTCATGGCATCCCAAGGGAGGAGCAGTCGCACAAAGCTTACTTCCTACTTTAAATCATACTGTCCTCTTCTGAGTCTTTCCATAGTAAATCACAAGCTAAATGGGAATAGTTAACAGCTGAAATATGCAGACAGAGTTTGTCCTTCAGAGGGTCATTTTCTGTGCAGCTCTGTTTAACCAAGTGTTTCTACAGGTTCTCTTAATTTCAGATATATTGGTGCTTAAAAATCCTTGTAAAAGCCAAATTTTTAAAACCATTAAAAATAATAATGATGTATTTTAAAGTTGTTCTCGCAGGTTTTATTCAGGTGCTACTAACTAAATAGTAAATGTAGTCTGAAGATAGTGGGCTGTTTTGTCTTTCTTCATGTTTCTGTTATATATACATTGAATTACATTATGATCTAGCACATATATGCAATTGCATATATGAGCTATGCACTGGCACATTTTCAAGTGGTCCTCCCTTTATAATTAAGTCTTCTTTCAATAATTTCTTAACATTAATTTGAGATTAAAAGTAAGAGGCTTGTTGATGGCTTGAATTGTAGCAAGAATATCTGTTAGTGCTGATATGTTGCTTTAAAATTCAGGAGATAACTTGACATGTAATCACCAGAAATTATCAAGTTTTATTTGTAATTTTACTAAAACCACTGGGACTAACTTGGGACATTGGCCTTTTCCAAATTAATTCTTGAACAGTGGAATTCATTCCTCCTTGGATGAAAGCACCTCCTTCAGAAGAGCATACTATATCAACTCAGGAAGGGAATGTTTCTTGAATTAATTCAGACTTCTGTGCAGGTGGTCAGGTTAAAGGATCTAGCATCTATGAACAGCTCCACTATTAGATAAGTTTGTTTTATTTCTGTTACATGGTCCCCATGTATTGCATTTTCTTACACTAACTGGGAGTTATTAATAACTTGAACAACTCAAGTAAATGGAAATAGTTAGGTGAAACAGAACCTTTGCCAAGGACAAAATGCAGTAGCAACCACTATGAAGTTGAGAATACGTCTTCAGTGTCCTTGGATTTTTCTCTCCTTTCTAACTCCCAGGACCCGAAGTTAAAACTTGTTTTTGCTCTTGTATCTAAATTTAACTTTTCCCATCTCTTATTCAGTTTGATAGTCCTTTTAAAAGATTGTTTCTTGGGATAGGAGATAATGAACAACAATCAAATGAAAAAGAAATAATCTTTTGGCATGTAAAGTAAAAGATGGTCAGAAGATAACTGAAGTTGAATTCCTAGGGAAAATGTTAGCCAGAGGTACACGATTGGATTACAGAGTAATTAAATTTGAAAGCAAAGTAGGAATACGTGTGAAGCACAATGCACTGTATAAGAAGCTATTTTTGATTCATCTAGCAAAAATTTAGTTCACAGATATGAAAGTGATATGTGGATCAAGATTTTTCTAATTAAAGAAATGAATTAATATAAACTAATACGTTAATCTCTCAAAGTAGGATAATCCCTGCTTGGTTCTCACTAACGGTAATAGAAATCATGTGGTTAAATTGTCTTAGAATGCTTAGGAAACTTGCCCTTCAGGCTATGTGATACAGACCCAAAAGCAGCAAGAGTAATTATGCTTTTGGTAATTTGCCTCAGTGGGGCTTTTTCTAATTTTTTCTTTTTATTTTTTCTGTTTAATAAAATTAAACTATAAATATTTGTGTTTTGATTGGTTTGTGCTGGCATAGAGATGAGGTGGACAAGTTGGGCAGTCCCTGAATATTGGTTGAAATGACTCACCTGTGTATGTTTTCATACGTGCATGTTGAAGTTAGTTTTCAAGATATTAACTTGAATCTAAAACAGGTGTTCAAAGTCTGTCAGATAGTAAATACTTTTTAATTGAATTTTGGTATCCAGAAGGTAAATATTTCAGGAGGCTTTTGTCTTCAGTATCAGGGAAAATACCTCAGAACAACTAGTGTTACTTGTTCCAAATTTCTAATTTGCCTCTCTTGTTAATCAGATGTTGAACTGGACCTGTGACTGTACTGCTTTTTTACTTTCTGAATTGCATTTCTGAATTTTAGTTAAGCCCCACTGACCCAACCCAGCCCTAGAGGGACTCTGCACTTGATATAACTCTTACTGTTTCTCTGTCTCTATTATCTACTGTGTAGAGGGAGAAAACCTATTTCAAGGTCTTATTTGAATGGAAAATTACGGAACTATTATGTTTGATTCAGATGTCAGCAATGCTAAATTGGTGCTAATTGAAAACATTCACAGATATGTTTCATGGAAATTTACATATGCATTCATTAATTTTTTTATCCAAGAATGCAGTTTATTTTAATAAACCTTTGAAAGATTGTGAACTAACAGTTGGCTGAATGAGGGTGACTAGCCTTATGAGAATTTTGCTGAAAATGAGATTTTACATATATTCCTACCATAAGAGTTACTATCTGTAATAACAATTTAAAGTTTTAGTGTCCTTTAGTGCTGCCATTTTGCTTATTTTGGATCAATATTTGATTGGCGAGGCAAACTTCTTAATTTAACTAAAGCTTACAGAGGGGAGGAATATTGAGGAAAGATGCACAATATAAAATAAAGCTCACTTTACTAGCAATGACAGTATGATCTCAGTAGCCCGGTAAACATAATTACCAGCTTAGAAAGTATTGGTATGTGTTGCATAAAATCATGTTAAAAATCCTGGAAAAAAAGGGATTTCAGTGTTCTAAAATGCCTTGTTTTTATTCACATTCATATTTCCTTTTTTGGTTAAAATATTTCCATATTTGAGGCCTAATATTATGTCATCATAATGTACTGATAATATCCCCTAATGCTATGATTTCTCTGCAGGCTGCCTGTGACTTGCTGCGGAGGATAATACGCATCTTGTATCTCAGTAAGAGACTTCAAGGACAACTGCAAGGAGGAAGCAGAGAGATAACAAAAGCTGCCCAGAGTCTCAATGAACTTGGTGAGTCCTTCTTAGTTATTTGTAGAGGCGTTTTTAGGTTGCACTCATATGACTCGCACTAGTGTTTAACTTAAAAGACAAACCCCCAAGACTTTTTACTATGGTTCTTGCTGTCTATTTCCCAATTTGCGTTGAGAAATGGCATGGACAAAACTCATTAGTACTTTCAGTTTTTTCATATGATTTATCTAGATAAAGATGTTTAATAACAACTTCTTTTGGGCAACATTTTTTTTGTGAAGCAATTAATTACTTATTGGTTTGTGTTTGTATCAACTGCCTTCAGAGGCAGAAGATAGGTATTTAGACTTTGGAAGACATTGCGCTACAATAAGGTGTAGTTTGAATTACAGTTTATGTCCTAAAAGAAAATGATTGTCCCTGTGACCATTATGAAAGCCATATTTGATACGATATATAGATACCTAACCTAAGTCAGATACTGGAAGCATTCTGCTGCAGTAGTGGCTAATTTACCCTGTATTTTATTGGCTTCCAGGAAGAATGATGAAATAGTTCTCATGTTCTCACGTTACATGAGTTATGCTAGACTGTTTTCCAGTTGCTTGGGTACTTGAGCTCGCTTGGGTACTTCCACACTGTGCTGCTGGATGCAGCGAGGAACATCCCGTTAGTCTTAGAGATCAGTTGTTGATGTTGTATGTGGTATCTTGCCAGCTGTTTCTTCTTTGGTTTAATGGTATTCAAATTTCGGCTTCCAAAAATAGGTTGTGGGAGGGCTGAACTATCAAACATTTAGAATCATCCTGAGGTTTATTGTGCGTATTTGTCACTACCGCTCTTTTTATAGTGTGCAATCAAAAAATTATTAGACAATGACTTAGTCTTATAATTAGCAGATGCTGTGTTGCAAATGGGAAGTTTATATGTTTAATTGGTGTATCAGTTTGACTGAAGCACTTAAGCATCAATTGTAGCTTTCTAAGCTAAAATTTTTTTTCTAATTTTCTATTTTTTCTCATTTTTAATTTTCTTTCAATTTTGATGTCTCTTCACATCTTCAGGATATATAAACTAATACTGTCTTATAACTACCTCAATTACAAGTCTTGTGGGATTAATCTGAATGGTAGATCCTATCCTAATAATTAGTACACTTTAATGGTGAAATCCGAGATGTTTATCTTTTGTAATTTTTAGGATTTCTTTCTTCTAAAGAGTATGTCTTCCTCTTTTTTTTTTTCTTTTATCATTTGCAAAATGTGCTTCCATTTCCTTCTGTTTAAGTGTCACAGTCTTTTGAGGTTTTTGTTTTCAAGTACTTGGTCTTTTCCTGAAGCTTAGAAAAGTCTGAGTAATTATTATTGGTATAGATGAAGGGCAACTTGTCTCCCTAGGAAGCCCTTTTGAGTTTCATTCTACAGTCCACAGGGGGGAGCCAAGGCTTGTGGTCCTTAATTTAATCCTTAATTAATCCTTAATTCTGGATATTTTATGGCCAGGTGAAATCCCTTGTCTGCTGTCATTTCTCTCTCCTTCTCTTTACCCTGGTATCTCTTCCTTTCTTCTCCAATCTCCATCTGTGTCCCTTCCTCATCTTTTGGCTATCTGATCTTTGTTACCGTCTGCTGCCCACCTTGGCTGGTCTCTATTCTTATTGCCTCCCTGTTGGCCATGATGCCCAGCACTCGAGTAGATGGGAACATCCCACTGAGGGTGGCCGGTGTGGTGGGCTGGAGGTGTCTGTCCTGTGTGCTGGGGTGGTAGCTTGTTGGGTACATGGAAGCTCTGTTCAGAGATGAGGAAAGTGCGCAGTGGCTGGAGTCAACACGGCTCAGGGTTCTGCAGTGGGAGTCAGTGGGGAAGTGGTGTGTTGCAGGGAGGCTGGATTTTGGGGTATGACTGGGCTTCTGGCCCTGGAAAGCATTGGGATATGGGGGAGATCTGTAAGGTGGAGGTGGTGGTGATAGGAGAGCGATGTGGCGACTTTGAGGTTTTGGCAATGCTGTGCTTCAGAAAGATGGGAAATGTGATGTAGTGCTCTGTGGCTTCAGGAGGGTGGGAAGCACAGGAACAGGTACTGGGCACTGGTTATTTGGTGGTG
Organism: Calidris pugnax; assembly: GCF_001431845.1. Taxonomy (NCBI): domain Eukaryota; kingdom Metazoa; phylum Chordata; class Aves; order Charadriiformes; family Scolopacidae; genus Calidris; species Calidris pugnax. Next base: position 43,789,842 of record NW_015094506.1, read on the forward strand.
AGATACAAAAGCTTTGCAAGGGTTTGGGAAGTACTGCAACGTCTGATGGCAGTAAAAAATTAGTAGACATGGGTGATGTGAAAACCTGGGAGCCCTGTGTCATGGAGGCTTGCTTTTGAATTGGGGATCATGGCCAAGATGAGTGGTAATTTGTGTTTTTAACCAGATATTTCTGAATAGCCCTTTTGGCTGTCATTCAGGGAAAATTTTTTCCCATTGTTTATTACCTTTCTGTTGAACGTGTGGTGCAGTATAATTTCTTCTTTGTTGAAATCAGCAGCACTGTGATACTACCATAAAGCTTTGCACTTTCTATGCTATAATATGCCTTATAGTGCTTATAGGTTATTCTGTGCGGAATCTTGGGATAACTGGCCTTTTATATTTAGGTACTGTTACACTCTGTGTGTATGTTTGGGGGACACGAACGTGTATGTGCCCATTTAGGTATACGTATTCACCGTGTATTTCCTCAGCAAATCTATGTTAGTTCACTTACTGCTTTTACTTAGATGTGTCTTCAAGTTTGTTTTGCAGTGATGGGAAGAGAGATGATATAAAATCTTGGAATTAGATAGAAATATGGATCAATCAGAGGAACTACAAGAAACAGTAGCTTTTACTGAGAAGGGTTTCTTTATCGGACATTTTGTTAAGTTGCTAGTGTAGTCTGCAGATCTCCAGCTTCCGTGGATGATGTTAGGAACTTTACTCTTTGAAAGCATTTGGTTAATATTTTTATCATGATCTCTACTTAAAACTAAAGAGGATCTAAAATTCCTCTCTGATGGAGGAATTCACATTCTTTGAAATTAACTTCTCACTTTGGCATGGTAAGAATAGAAACTGGATTCCCTATGTAATTTTTAGAGATTAAATATGATTAATATATAAACCCCAAACTTTCTTCTGTAACTCCTCCACTTCCCAACATACTTCTTTGGGTTCTCTAGCAAAGTAGAAACAGAGCTGTGATAGTCTACTGAATATGCCATTAGCTGCTTCTCTAGTGATGATTCTTCATATTATACAACCCAATTCAGCATATGAATAGGTAAAGCAAGTGGCATATTTGGATATCATGCAGTGCCTAATGCAGTGAATTACATGCTCTGACTATGCTTCTTGGTGATATTTTAATACAAATATTTTTTAAAGGCAAAAAGAAACATTCCCAATCAAATTTAAACAATAGAATGCAACAAGAAAATGGTAAACTATATAGAGTTCCCTTTCACAAAAGAAATTCTGCAGGTTTTAAAAAAATGTGTCTTCTGTGTGAGTATGCTGAAATTACTGTCAGTAACAGTGGCCAGTAACTGATCAGATAAAGATGAAAAAATTCTTAGTTGTGCAGCAAATGGCTAGCTTGACTCTGGACAGTTTGTTAATTCCATCTGTCAGTTACAGAGCTAGCTCTGGACAGCAAGGGATTTATATCTTTTGCTTGTTAAATGCCTATAACTGATGTCGTCATTATTCATATAAATGCCTAGGCATCTTTTAATTATAATAAACTCCTAGGCCCTGTATATGGTTGTATTATAATTTCTTTCACAGTGAATGAATTTATTTGCTTGAATGACCTTGCGAGCATATAATACTTGTAGGCAGCCTTTTGCAGCAGCCATATTTTTGCTCTTTTGTAAACTCGGAGTTAGTCTGTGACTGAGCTGTGCAGCCATGAAATGAAGGGGAAGGAGTCTATTGAAATACAGTTTTGAGTGTCTTTAATATAGCAGTTACTTCAGGACCATACTACCTTCTATGTAACTTACGAGAAGAGAGGCTGGGGGAAGATAGGACTATGACCTTACTTTAAAGCTAAATAATTCTGGAGAAAAGGAAAAGTATTGTCAGTTACGGAAGTCTAGCTAAAATGGAGAAAACCCTATGTATTGTGCTCTTTATAAAGAGAGAGCAAAGCTTTAGGCTTAATGTGGCAATAAAAGATTTAAGGGAAATTCAAAGAAATAAAGCTTAATGTTGATGATACTTGTAAAGAAGTGTAGTTTGGATGGAGAAAACTGAAATTAGTGAGGATATGCATGATATTGGGTGAAACAGTTTGAAAGAAGTTTTTCGGCTATGCCTGGAAGGCCTCTTTGTAGCTGGCCTAATGTAGGTGGTGGTAGCCCTGTCTTCTCAGGTGCACTCCAGAGATAGTGACAGCTGCACAAAATGACAGTGATCTTGGGCCTGAAAAATTTTCTGGTGGAGGTTAGAAAAAAAATAGACTTAGTGCCTTTCTGAGGTAAACAAGATGTGTCATGATATCATTTAAACAAGAAAAAGCCTAGATATAGCTGATATGTCTGTTAGAATAAAAATCAGAGGAAATGGGAGGAGGAAAATGACCTCTTGTCTGACAGCCTTAACAGGGATTGCGTTGGTGGGATCCTGTCTTGTCCGGTATTGAGGCTTCTCTGTTTCAGTGTGCTTTTCTAGTACTCCTACTAGGTATAGTACCCTGGAGTTTCCACTGAAAGGGAATACCATTGTAAAGATTGTGAAGTTATCTATAGAATCACGTCTCTTGTCACCCAGTTTGTGTCATATAGTAATCTAAAATAATGCTCGATAAAGGGAGAGTATTATATTTCTTTATGAAAATCACTGTATTTTTTTACACTTAGTTCTTGTAGTTGTGTTGTAGTAATGTCACAGAGTCTGTATTTTCCCTATCTTTCAAATTGCTTATGACATTAAATAGAGAAAAATCTTTCCAAATATTTTAAACCTAAGAAGTCAATTTATTTTCTTCTTTGTTGCTGTTAAGACATGGACCGATTGCATAGAAAGGAATGTATTCCTTTGTGTGCCTATGTATGTAATTTTATGTATATAAATATTTATAAAAACCAAATATAAACAATATGTATATTCATCCTAATGTATCTCAACTGGTTTTCAGAGTAATCTCATTGTTCTTAGTGGTTATCTTTGGGAACTCCTACGGAGACAGATTAGAGTCCAGAAGATGGGAGAGCTTGCTTTATTGAAAATAAAACTGGCTCGTGTTTTATTTAGACAACTCAAACTAACTTGACTTCCTTAAGCAAAGAAACTCTAGAACAAATAAGTGATTTGTAGGGGCATAGAATATCAAAGTGCTATTAAATAGTAGGCCACATAGATTTATCAAGAATGAATCCCACCACATTTAACCAACCACATTTTCTTTGTTGGCAACATAACAAGTCTTAGAAATAGGTCAATGACTGCCTTGTAGATTTAAATAGGGCTCTGGACACCTTGTGGCATCAATGACTGCCTTGTAGTTTGATTTAAATAGGGCTCTGGACACCTTGTGGCACTAGCAGAATCAGCAATATAATCCAGATGAAAATGTTGGGCAATGAATGCAGAAGTTTTGAGAAAGCTGTACCCCAAGTCATCATCATTTGTTCACTGTTGCCCAGCAATATATCAGGTGGGGTTTTGTTGAAATCTGTTCTGCAGTTGGCTCATGTTTGCATTAGTGGTTTGACTGATGTAATATGGCGTATCCTTATTAAATTTACAAGTAGTAATCAAGCAGAGAAGAATGGAAAGTATGCTGGGAAACAGGATTAGAATGAAGAATATTCTTAGCAAATTGGAGATACATCTTAGCAGAACTGATTTCATTTCTCTTCCAGACAAGTGTAAATTCCTAGCAATAAATAGTTGTTGTTAACAGCAGGAGTAGGAGAAATGACTGTGTGGATAACAGTTCTGCAGAGAGGCTTGATAGTTCCTCAGGAATTGAGTGCAAGCCACTTGTTCATTTGTTTTGTAACAGCACGACTTTGTTGGCAATGAAATTTGTACTGATCTTTATAAGGAAGGGTGTTGTGTGCAAGGCACTTCAAACAAATCTTTTGTTCATGCTTCAGCTGGTGTATCAAGTCCCTTTTGAGGCACCTCATACAAGGAAGATGAAGGTTAATTGGAGAAAGTCCTAAGTACAGCAGTAATGATGGCTGAAGGTCTCGAGGATGGGCAGTGGGTGGAGGAACTGAAAGTGTGTGGCTCTTTGGTTTGGAAAAGAGGGGTCTGAGAGGCAGAGTAACATTCTTCAGATAAATAAACGTTTTTCAAATGGGGGGGGGGGGGGGAGTAAATGGCTCCACTGTGATCAAACCAGTAAGTAATGGGCCTGAAATGAAGCAAAGAAAATTTTTATCTAAAATGTTAGGAAAGGTTTCTGCCAGTAATGCTGATTTCAGGGGAGTTGTATAGTCAGTATTTGAAGCTTTCTCTAAACTATTTTTAAAAAAGCGTGTATCAGGAATAGTTTAGATAGAGGTGGTTTTGCCTTTAAGCATAACGACTGAGTAAGCTGACCTGCTGCCAGTCCTTTGTTTCTCTCAGAGACACTCTCCTCCCCCCAACTCTGTTAATAGAAAATATATTATAGGTATATTTGGTTTGGGATTTTGGTTTGTTTATTTTTTTTTTTTTCTTCTTTTTTTTCTCAATTAGTCAGACTTCTTGATGTAAAGTTTGCTTCCCATGAGTTGGTTTGTTGGGCACTATGCCCAGATACCTCCGGGAATATTAGGACAGTGTGACTGGAAAATTCATGCCATCACTTTAGTTCAGCCTCTTCTTATCACTCCTTCAGATGAAATAGTAGATAAATCTCCTCAAAGACCTTCAACTCGCCCCTCTGACACAATTACTTCTCTTCTGGTTACTCACGATGTGATTGACATTCAAGTTAACTTCACACAGTTCATCATGTTACTGGTGTGCTGCAAAAGTCGGCCCTCAAAACTGTTGTCAGTGCTCTCTAGGAGAATGCAGTGAGCAAAAGGAAGGTGGTACTGACTATGTGGATGTAAAAGTTGTGTATTAAATTTTTTTGCCTTTGCCAGGAAAGAAGGCAGGCTATCCATTTCTCAGTGACCCAGCTGTTATTAAGAAAGATGTTAATTTACTCCTGTAAGTTTTTAATCATAGAATAGTTTGGCTTGTAAGGAACCATTAAAGGTCATCTAGTCCATGAGCTCAGAGCCCCGTTTAACCTGACCTTGAATGTTTCCAGGGATGGGGCATCTACCACCTCTCTGGGCAACCTGTTCCAGGGTTTCACTACCATCATAGTAAAAAATGTCTTCCTTAAATCTAGTCTAAATCTGCCCTCTTTTAGTTTAAAACCATTGCCCCTTGTCCTGTGGCAACAGGCCCTGCTAAAAAGTCTGTCCCCATCTTTCTTCTAAGTCCCCTTTAAGTATTGGAAAGGCTACAATAGGGTATCCCAGAGGCTTCTCTTCTCCAGGCTGAACAACCCCAGCTCTCTCAGCCTGTCCTCATAGAGGAGGTGCTCCATCCCTCTGATCATCTTTGTGTCCCTCCTCTGGACCCACTCCAGGAGGCCCATGTCCTTTCTGTGCCGAGGGCTCCAGAGCTAGATGCAGTAATCCAAGTGGGGTCTCAACAGAGTAGAGGGACAGAATCACCTCCCTCACCCTGCTGGCCACAGTTAATATTTGGGAATGATGATGAATATTGTTTTGTGTTCATCAAAATAATAAACACTACTAGTCAGCATTCAGGACGCAAGACTTCTAATTTGTTGAAAACTTAAATAACTCCTTTTAGTAGTAATGTTCATACTTGTTTGTTTTAGAGTGATTATCTTATCCTTATCTATTGCAAGTTGGAATTATCTGCACCTGTTGTTTCCACAGTGTGCCTTATTAATCTTGATATTAGAACAGTGTAAATAATCTGACCAAAACAGATTTATTCTGAAGTGATTGCATATTGGCTGACTGTAATATTGTCCTTCAGGTTAAATATAGTTGTATAAAAACTATTACATTTTAACTGCTGCAGTTTTTGAAGTAACATTAGATCTGTGTTATGTATGTGTGCACAAGTATTACTGAATTTGCAGTGATAAGCCATCTAACACCTGCCTTAGATAATATGGTAGCTATCTTTCACTGCTGCCTTCTTCCCGTATCATATTCAGCAATGAACTTAGGTTGTTGCTTTCTGTTCTAAGCAAAAATGTAGTGTACAATTGCTAAGCCAGATCTTGTGTTGAATCAAACTGCAATTAAAGTGAGGAAGGACTTGGTTACTGTCAGGTTGCTGAGTTCCTTCTCTGCTAGTACGCAGAGCAGACAGATCTGTTGAGATTAATATTGCTGTGCACAGTTTCTCATGAGAATCAACACACATCAGTCTGGAGGGAAAAGTTGCTTTCATGGTACTTTTACTTAGGGATTTAGATGCAGTGCTATTTATTGCCTTGTGCAAGACCTAGTGTCCTCTAAAATAATATAGCATATGTGTGTGTGGCACAATGCACTGTTCTGCAGGGGTAACCGAACTGATTTGATCAATTGGAATTACACACCCATGGTAGCATGATGCTTTGCCTGGGGTAGTTAGTCCTGCTGAGAATGAGTGAATTGTATTACTGGCTCAGAACCATCTGAATTGTTTTTGAAAGCCACTGCTTCAGGTGGTACATCTGCATCCATAGCAAGTGCAAATATCTTGCTAAACATTTTTTTTCTGTCCCTGGTGGTGTTAGCACTAACATCGCCAGACCTCTGCTGAAATCGTTTGGGCTAAAATATTCTATGCCTTTCTGTAGTTGAGTGTAATCTCCATGTTCTTTAATTTCACATTGTTCCTTTCAGTTGAGTTGTTATTTTATTTTGTTTTGTTTTTCCAAAGGCTCTGTTACCATAAGATGGAAGATCTTGCAAAAAAGTTATTGTGCAGTTTTATTTGTAGTATTTCAGGCCAAGAGAACCCTCTCTGGTGGGGAGATTAAACAGACATACTAATAATTTTAAAGTTTTAATATTTGTAGCTTTAAAACAAAGAATCTTGAACTGTTTGGAAACTGAGAACTCATTTTTATATAAAAGCTTAATTTTTCCAAAAGCAGACTTACAAAAAATTTAAAAAATAATGAGAAGTTCTTCACAAACATGAGGCCAGTGTCACATGTGAAATGCATATAGAATACACTGTCTGAACTGCTTGTCTTCAGCATTTCTGGTAAAAACTGTAAATGATGGCCTGTTGCTCTAGTTACATTGTGATTAACTGTAGTGCATTTAATCACAAAATAATTGTATAATATATAATAAATAGTTATGTACCAGATACTATGATTCTCATGAATAGTATGGATCATTCTGTAAGTCAGATATGCTGCCATAATTGCCATTTATGCCAATTTCATTGCCATAAAATAATTACTCTTTATTTTTAATGTGATAATTTTGATAGAACCATTCAGTTTACATTCATACAACAGAGGTAATTGAAGTTGTTATTTTATACATTGATAAAGAAAAAAAGCATATTTGTAATGCTTCAATTTACTAAGTTTGGAAAGATTCTGGTTTAATCAGTTGATCCGTGGTTTCAAGGAAAGGAGTGCCATGAAAGCCATGGATAGTTCATGCTAACAAAAAAAAAAAAAAAAATCGTCTGATCGTCTTGGGTACTAAGAAGATCTTGTTGTTTTTTTAGTGTTGTTCCTGGCTTCATGTCTGCCAAAGTCACTACCTCATTTATTGTAAATTAATGTGAAAGATAGAGCTAGTTAAGTTTCTCCTGAGTTGTGTTATTTCATTAATTATGCAGTACAACCAAATATTTTGTGTAACGAGGGTAGAAGCTGGTCTTTGTTTTCTTATGTAGTTGCTATACCATCCGCTCTTTTTTTTTTTTTTTTTTTTTTTTTTTTTTTTTTTTTCAGTTTGAATAACCTGTGAGCCAGGCAACATTCTGCTATTTTGGGTATGTGGGAGA
>NW_015094506.1:43797680-43981388 GCF_001431845.1 Calidris pugnax
CCTTCCTCTCCTTCCTTCCTTTCTCTTTCCTTTCCTTCATTTCCTTCCTTTCCCTCTTTTTTTTTTTTTTTTTTTTGTCTGTTTCAATTATGCATACAACAATCTTGTTCTAGGCTATTTTATTTTATGGCTATCTTTATGGATGTATCTTTTATAGGCTATCTTTACCTTTTATGCAGAGTTAAGGAGCTTCTGTGGATATTAATTTATTTCTTGTTGGCTTTTGAAATAAAGAAAAAAGTTGATAGTATGTAACAAATTCATTAATTTGATCTATTCACTTTAAGATACTGAATTAATATGCATGTAACAAAATGACTTGCAAAACTTAATAGAATTTTCATTAGTGAGAGGCTAATAGTGTAAGACCTCTGTATCCTCTTTGAACAAGGCACACAGAACATACAGATTTTACCATCATATTGCATTTTGCTGTGATTAGGATTCCTTGGAAACTCTGTGTTAGATGAAGTGTTTTATGTAAATAGTTGGTATGTTTTACTTAATCTCTGGCACACATTCTTTTTCTAACCTTATTCAATTAAAGACACTAAATAATTTCAGGTATGTGAGAGAAAAGACCAAGTTTTAATTCATACAAGAAAAAAAAAAGTTGGAATTTTGTTTTTCAACTTAACCTTTAAATTAGTAGGGCTTGAATTTATATTTCCTCAGGTTTTTAAAAGTTTGGTTTCTCTTAAGGTAGCTTCATTGTAGTTTCATTGCTGTGTCACTGTTTCCCAAAGTCGCAACTATTCTGATATCTTGAAATGTAATTTTCTTTATGCATAACAGTTTTAAAAAATTATTCAAGGTATAATTGTAACGGTTAGTTTTTTTGATATCTAGTTTCCTTTAAATGACCATAAACATGTTTCAAATTTGCCATATTGAATGAAACCATTTTTTCACATTAGTATTAAGCTGATTTCTGATTTTGAGATTAGTCTTTTAGCTATAGCTACTCGAAGAATTTGATTTTGCTGTATTATTAATAATTTGGTAATTTTAGTGTCAGGTATATAGACCTTGTTGGAAGGTTGTATATCAGATATTTTTAAATGGATTGAGTATTCCACTTTCTATCTTGAGGTGTTAACCTGCTCCTGAGAGGCATGTTATTGATATCCCATTAGCAAGGCTGTGCTAGAAGTTAATTACAGTGTGTTCAAGTTGCCTTTGCTGTAGCACATGGAATATTTCTAACAGTTTTTATCCTGGTTCCAGGCCCATCAAAGACTATTTTCTGTCTTTTGCTCTTTCTTGCTCCCAGTTACAGGTGTCTACACCTTTTGTTCCTTACAATTCTGGAAAGCTTTCTCTTTCAACCTCCTTATCATCTTTTACTCTGAATCTGATTGCTACTATTTCATTATTAATATCAATTATGATTATTATTGTCATGATATAACGTATAGAAGTTTTGGTTGTAGGCCAAAACTAGCCAGCTGAGCTAGGCTTCAGCTGGTACAGAATAAAATCTGGGGCCCGACAGATCTTGATTTATTTGCTTCTAACAGCTCAGAGGATGCCAGTGGGAAAGAAATGATCGTGGACAAGAACTGAGGAAGGGGAGGGGGATTGTGTGACGGACTACCAAAAAGTGTGTTCTGGTAGGAGAGGAATTATTGTCAGGACAGCAGAGTAGCTGTTCCAGTCATGCAGCTGGTAAGTTAATATGCATTTAAACTCTCTCGTGTACTGTCAAGTGCATGAGGCACAAATAGTATTTTCCCTGGTAGCACATTCCGTTTTGTGTTTGAGATTAAACAAGTACTTCTTATTTATTTAAAATACTGAAACTACAGTGTTTTCCATCTGTTTGGTAATGTATCAGATGGTCTGGGGCTTTGAAAGCCTGAGGATATTATCTGGGGTTTGTAGTCCCACCTGGGTAAGGCTGAAACTGGGAATTTTGAAAGAGGAATTGATTAAAAATGAAGACCAGAAAGAGTGATGGAAGAGGGAAGTTGTGGAAGAAGGTCTTGGTAATTACACTGTCCTATATTTTCTCATTAATAATTTTAAATGTAAAGGCCAGGTCTCATAAGGTGTTTTTTTCCAGTTTTTGTTTGTTTGTTTTGCAATTAGTGAATTTAAATGTGTGACTCTAAACTCTGAAAACTGTACTTATATTCTGTTTCTCTAATTACAAAATTTCCCTTCTGCTGTCTTCTCAAAGTATCCCTATAGAACAGAGAGGAATTATACAAAACCTGTTTGTTTGGCTGTTAAGGAATATTTGTTTCCCACGAGGAGGATGGTATCCCAACTGGCAAGGGTGTTTGGACCTTGTTTTTACTGTACCCCTTGATCATTTTAAGGTTTAGAACAGTAAGTATTTTTTGTGTTTGTTAGCTAGAATGTGTCATGAGAGTGGAGATATGAAAGGATTTGGAAGAACCAGTAACACAGATAATATTTTAGTTGTGAATCCTTGTGTTTAGCCAAATAGAGGATAAATGCAACTTCAGAGGGTTTTTTTTTTATTATTTTTAATTACTTTGAAACAGTTAAAATTGTGCAAATAGTACAGATCTTAGGGGATCTTTGAGTTTTGAGACAGTATTCTGTAACTGGATAGTCATACTTTTTAAATAGCACTACATAATTAAAAGTAGAAATGAAAGCTATGGGCTTCTGTTTCCAGGTGACATACAAAAATTATCAAGACCCGAAGTTTTCTGCAAGCTCTGTCTGCCTTTGAATCTACTACTTTTTTGTGCACTGACTTAAAAAATATCTATTAGTTAAAAAATGAAATTATGCACACCAAAGATAAGAAGAGCTTAAAAGAATAACTTCTGGCTGAGAGGAGAGACAGAGTTTAGCTGTGAATCTCTGAAATATTACCTTTTTGCATCTTGTAAATTGTCGATGCGTTGTAGAGAGCAAGCATAGCTGGTGAGAGTTTGAAAAGAATTTGCAGCATCTTCTACATATTATATAAACAAAGGAAAAGGTATCTAATCACAGGTGCCTGTGTTTGTTCATGAAGGGAAAAGCAAGTTGGATTACATAATTTAAAATAATAAGTGAACACAGGGGTATTGGCAAAGCAGAGAAATGTCATCTCTAAATTGAGTGGTGGTGTATTCTCACTGTATTTCAATAGGTATAAAAGTTCAAGCAAACAGTTAAGAGCTAGGACTCACAGTACCTCTTATAAGCAAACAAGTCAATGACACTAACAACTAGTAGGGAAAAATTCAGTTCTGTAGGTTTTGGCACCATTTGCAGCTTGAATGATGCATCTAAGAGAGCATGGGTCTAGTTTTCTGTTGTGCTGTGTGGGGGTTCTACACGGAAATGGCAATTTCACATTTCAGACAGGTCTGTATATGTATCATTGAAGCTGTGTCAGGAATTAGCATTTATAACTTTCTCTCTTCTCCTCTTCCTTTCCTGAGCATTTACGTACTTGGAAATTCAACAGTGAACTGCAGGCTGGTTCTCCCAGAACCAGAGTAATGATCTCTAAGGTGATCAGACTCAGTGGTTTGAGTTCTATAGATAATCACTTCCCAATAGGAAGGTGTGGGGAAATGTCACACTTATTTTTTCTAGGGAAGTTGGCTGAGGTTGTGTGCTTCCTTTTGTTTATCTATGGCCAATGGTGAAATCAGTTGTTTAGTTGTCAAGGAAATAACACTGAGCAGTAGTTCATAATATTGATCTTTTTCTTTCTGCTGGGACTGGAGGATTTATTAGTGCATAACCTGGTGGTTGTACTGAAGAAGAACATGGTTAGTTCAAAAATAACACTTCAGTATTGTGTAAGTATCTTGAGAAAACAGAGGGGTTTTTCTTTTTGAACAATCAAATTCAGAAATAGTCGGAGTGAGAATAGATAGACATGGATGAAATGGACAGGTAACTTGTGATAATCAAGGAAAAGAAGTAAGCACTTGATTAGAATGCTCACTAGAAGATCAGATAATGGTAGTAGCAAATCAAGTTTGGAAAATGTCATTGGGTGTAGCGTATCTGTAAATGCATATAGATTAGAAAGCCAGCTAACAAAATAAAAAATATGTTACTTTACAACCCACTGCATTAAAACAGAAAAATGGAAGCGTTGCTATCTGAGGTCTAAGAATGTTTCTGAGATGTGTGGAAGAATGGTGTTGGGAGCTTAGACTTTTTGTCCTCTAAGGCTAGCCGTAGAAAATCACCGATTTCTAACACAGGAGTTATCAACAAGAAGAAACATTATTCTGGATTCTCTTATAAGAAATAAATATACTGGATTTGGAAGTCACTTGTTGCCAGCGTGGCAAGTTGTAATGCATAGGGCAAACTGAGAATAGACCCAGTGTATAATGCTTCATTTTTGAGAGAGTTGATTTTCCAGGACAGGGGATCTTCTGTTCAGTAGTTGGACAAATGTATAAATGTATTTAGGCACACTTAAAAGTTAAAAGCTTATTGAGAAGTCGGATTATGAATTATTGGCTTTTTTGGCAATCAGGAAAGAGGGTAGTCCTGGCTGATGGCCTGTTGTAATGTAGTGACAAAGCAAAACCAACTGTAATTGGAAAACAATACATAAACACAACTGAATGCATTACAAGTGTATAGATATGATGCATTTAAAATATTGCAGAAAAATCCATGGCTGGCAGGAACCAGAAAGACAGCTATCATGAAATAGTCTTATTAATATACAGGTCTCCAGATTGTTCATAAAGATTTAGAATAGGAGGATTTTTCAGTAAATGCTCTCGCTTTATTTTTGGAGGCAGGGTAATTTATTCTTCCGTAAAGTAAGGGTACCTTCTTATCCATCAATAAGTAAAGAGCATGTTATATAAATGTACTAACTTCTCAGAACCATTCGTTTTCAACTCCTTACTGAATGGGGAAGGGGAAAGTCCAACTTGTGGTGTTCCAACACTGAGAAGGAGAAACAGGGTATTTCTGTTGAAATCAAAGTCAGTTAGAAGTAAAGCTGCAGTAGAAAAATAGTAGAGAAGTTGAATTTATTTGAAAGAAGAATTCAGGGCTGTAAAGCTGAATTAATGATAGTCAATTACATTTTTATGGAAAATATGTGTTGTCAAACAAATTTGTGTGTTTTGATTACTTAGTTAATTAAAGAAATTGTGTAGATGCATTACAGATTTATTTTATGTGCATAATCTACAATTTAGATGATTTAAATCTCCCTTAAGGTATCGTTCCCCTAAGTATGTATTTAAATAAACCATCTTCTCACCTCACAGTTGCAGTTGCTCTACATTCTTGGTAGATAATCTCGTTACTAGGGGAGCTGAGAGAGAGGAACAGAGGTAAATAAGGTTGTGGTAGTTTTCTATGGGTATACACCTCAGATTAAGGCAGACTACTGTAGGAGAAGCAGCTGTGAATGGGTAGAGCACTTCGAATGTTCAACACACAACATGCTTTTTAAATTAAAAAAAAAAAAAAAGAAAAAACTATGATCTCTGTTTTTATGAATATTAGAATATGGGAATATGGTACTAAACTTCTGTAAAGCACTGGAGTTGGACTGCATCCACGCTGAGATTGCTTTACCAATATTGTTTCTGTTCTAGCATTCGTGCAGCTATGTCAGGCAGATCTGTACTTCTGTGAACAGTATAGGGAATTGTGTATACACATGAAAACATAGTTTTGTGGATATCTGTGAATAAATGCAATTATACGTGTCTCATGTCACAGTAGGAGACTAAATGGTCTCTTTTTCTTGAAGATTAAGACTGTAGAGGTGCATTCATGGGGAGAAGATAAAGGGTTGCAGAAGGGCTGTTTGATTAGCAGAGAAATAAATGACAAGAGCTAAGGACTGGAAAATGAGGCCTGGCAAATTCAGAAGTATAGAATAATTGAAAAAATGAGATTGTGTACACAATTTCGTTGTAATTCCTCAAGTAAATACTAGTGGTTCAAATCTTAAACATAATAACCAATTTTATCGTGCTCATTTCTAATTAAAGTGTAAGCCAATTTAGGTTAAAAAAAATCTAACCAAATAGCTATGAAAAGAAGACTGAAGTTTAATCTTTGTTCAGATCCTGGGTGGGAGCCAGCATTCCTGAAACTGTCACTTCTGCTTTGCCTTAGAGATCAGTGAAGGTGTTGCTGTATGTAATACAAAGTAGTGAGTAGGGTATATCTTACACATAGGAAACAGCTCTAAAAACAGGCTGTTTTTACAGGAGTAGTTTTTCCTCTTTGTTTCCCAACTCACACATGGAATTTTCAAATATTAGTTTCATCAAAAATGTTATGGACTCTTCTCAGTTACGGTTTGAAAAGTAAAGTAGTCCAGTCTTTTTATTTGTTTACCATTCAGATCTAACTCTCCATTGCTCACAGACACCAAATCTGATTACTGGCTTTGTTATCTGAAAGGTAGACCCTCTTCAGCTGAAAAACCTGAAAGTCTCATATCTCTTTTCATGTCATTTCAGGGAAATATGTAAAGAAAACCTCACTAAGAAAAGGAACATACTATTATTTTGAGAATGTACTGTTTCTGTAGCAGGTTGTCTACAGTTACAAAGATTGTCCTCTCAACTTTTAGCTGACCTAACTTGCAAACTAAAGATGCGGTAGAAACTTGAGATTTTGACTGCAACAAAATTGGGAAGTAACAAAGACTCAGTGACTGAATCAGAGTTTACTGCTTTGATTCTGCTTTATTTAAACAGCTTCTGGAATCTGCACTGTAAGCTGTACAAGAGGCAAGACTTGTCAGAAGCTTCTTGAATACATTAATCCTTTTAGAGATGTCTTTAAGTTGTCTTCACATGCACTTTTTTGTGCTTTATCCATGTTTAATACTACTGCAGATGAACTGCGTAGGTCCACTTCATATTTATGGGTATATAACATCATACAGTCAAAATTATTAAACTTAAATGTTTTTTCCCATTTAAACATAGAAAATGAAGTGATTCACTCAATTTGAAAATTTCTTATGATTTGATGTTTGCTTGTAACTCTTCAGAAGAAGAATTTATAATTCAGCTAACACTCTTTGGTTTCGTTACATGCAAATATACTCCTAGAAAGTCTGTTTTATCTGGGAAAAAATAGTCTCTCATGAAATACCTTTCTTCCTGACTGCAGTAGGAACAAATACATATGCTAAATCTTGTTATTTTAGCTATATTGTACTCCATATAGATGTGTAGTATTTTGGCAAAGCACAAAAAATCAGTTTTCCATGAGAGTTCTTTTTGGGTTAGGTATTTAGTGTGTGCAAGCCACTGTTATTGAACCACATAACTTGGTTAAAACCTTCACTTTGCCCACAAATTCTTTTGGCATCTTTTGTTTTGTTTGTTCTCATTCATTGATAGATCTCACTTACCAGCTATTAGAGCTGTTAGCAGGAATGATTGATCTCCCTCATTATTGTTAAGGTGTTTTACAGCAGCAGTGCTCACATTCACCTCTTGTTTTGTGATTATACATACATTGCAAGTAGTGTTCCTTTCCCATTTTCTTTTTTTTCTTATGCATGTTTTCAGCATTCTGGTAAATGCAACCTAGTGCACAAAGTATCACTGATATTTGTAATAATTTACTAATGTGGGATGCTGTCCTTTTTTTGTACTCCCTTCTCTGTTTTTTGGTGGTGTTTTTTTTTGTTTTTTGTTTTTGTGACAGGGATTTATGAAAAATATCTTGAAATAAGATTTGGAAGAAAAACATGGTACAGAGTAGCAATAGGTTGTCATCAGTTATTGTGCTTTTTTTACCCCCTACTATAAATTGAGTTTAATTTGAAGTAAAATCTCACAACAGATTGTGAGAGATCCTAGTACAGTTGAAAGTAAAACTGTGCTAATACTGCTCTGTTAATAACAGTCTGACATAGCCAGAGTGACAGATTTTACAGCAATAATGTTGTTTCAGCAGTGACATTGATTTGTTTATCAGATATGGTATCAAGTTAAACTGTTGCAAGATTAGAATAGGAACTTAGAGATGGTGGCAGGGTAACAGAAACCAAAAGTCTGTTTCCAAAAACCCAGCTTGGAAAGGAAACAAGGGTGTGCTGTTTGCCAACAGTTTTGTGCCGTCAGCCTGCCCGCCTGCTTGCCTGGCTGTGCAGTGTCAGGAATCAGAATGAGGGTACAGAAATGCATGTATTCAAAGGATGGAATTCATTCAAACTATAAAAAATAAATTATGTTTTAATAATTTCAGATTATGTGCCTACCACGGAACTTTCACTGTGTAAAACTTCTGGTTGGTTTTTTTTTTTTCTTCATTTTAACTGAATTTCTTTTCATTGTGTGAGAATTTCTTTGTAAAACGGGAAAACAGCTGATACAGAAATCTATAAAATAAATATACAGGAATATATTTCTTCCAGTCTGGCAGAATTTATAATAATCACTGAAGTGTAATTTTAGCAAATAACATGAAGATATCTAAGCATATTTCTTCTTCAATTTAGTATTCTATAAAAATAATTAAATTGAGATAAAGAAGCAGTAATCAACAACATACTGTGGTAGTGAAACACTTGGAGCATCAAGACAAACTGAAGTTATCTGACCATACCAATTTGAGAGACAATTCAATAGCATTTTTAAAAATTTATCACCACGAACATATCTCTAATAACACTTTATTTTCAGGTCAGTTCTTGGATGTACTCTGTATGTACTCTGTATGTACTCTGTACTTGATAAAATGTATAGTTTATCTCTAGGAAAAAAGATAGTAGAATAATGCACACTCTTGGTTTGTCTGTTATTCTGTGTATAATTTGTTAAATCAAAAGCCTTTTCTGGAGTTGCTGTTCGTGTTGCTCTCCCCTCTCCTGCCAGAAATTTTGGCAAAACCATATATCACAGTTGATGATTCAAAAATAAGTTCTTCTTGTATTTGTGTTTATTATGGTCTAAAAAATAAGGTTAGCATTCTTTCCATGGAAGGTGCATGTTGCCCTCCACCTTTCTGTGGTCCTGATGGCCACAGCTGCCTTACAGCCCTTCCTTCTACCTTCTGCCCTCTTAAACTATGCTCTTCACCTATTTAACATCCTTTATCGTTAACACTTATTGGTATGAGTCAATTTTGATTTTCCTATTAATCGGTTATCATTTCTGGTTCTTTTCCTCTCTCTTTCCTCTCTCTTTCCCTCATTTCCCTTTTTTTTTCAGAACCCTCTCAAGCAAAACAAAACCCAAACCCTGTGTTTAATTTTGCTTTTTGAACTGTACAAGTGTTCTATGAAGTAGAAAAAGGAGAAGGTAATTACAGAGTCAGATTCTTCTCTCCTGTTGGTGTAAGACAAATAAATTCAGTGATATTACAGCAGAACGTGTGAAATTGGAGTGGAATTTGGCTGTTATGAAGCTGGAAGGTTTTAAGCTGGAAGCTGATTGTCCTTAGGTATATGTTGGAGGTATTTTGTTTGAACAATGCAAGGAGAAGGGTAAGTTATTGTATTCTGTAGTTTTTAATGCTACATTGAAACTTTGCTGAAGAATGCTGTATTGTCTCCTTTTAAAAGAGTTTAATGGCAATTGGTAACTAAACCACTTTTTTTCAGAGGAAACAAACGTATGTCTAAGCTATCAAAGAATTCTGACTAGCACATATGTTGATGTAGAAAAAGAACTATTGTGTGCATTGCAATATGATACACCTAACAGTTAACAGAGCACAAAAATTCTTCCTCTTGGCCAGGTAAATTATATAGCTTGCTGAATCTATTATTTTGTTTAAAAAGGAGGAAAAAAAAAAAGATGGTGGTGGGGAAGAGGTGTTTCAGTGTTTGAGGATGTGCATGGTGGGGCACAGTACCTGACTGTCAAATTCAGAGATACTCTTACCAAAACCAAATGTTGAATTTTACTTTCAGTGCATATGGATATATAATAATTGTATATTACTTACATATGTGTATTTATGTAACAACGAAGGAAGAGAGGTGTACTGATCTAATATATATCTGGATGCATACATTTTTAATCTGATATATTTAGAAATCACTGATGTGATTCCTGTTCCCCTGGCACTAATGAAGTAAACAGAACTTCTGACCATGTAGCAGTGCCTTGTAGTCCATAAAAATTGTTGCCAACTTGAAACTAGATATTAGTGATGTATTTACATTTCTGTTTCACTGGTTTGTAATGTACTAGTGTGTTAAGGTGTGCTTCTTGCATATTCTAATAGATACTGGCACGGTACTCAGCTTTTTTATATTTTTAGTGTGAACTAGCCTGATTTTACAATGTAAAATTGAATGGAAATGCATTTGAAGTTAAAAGACAACATAGTCAGATACCAGCTGATACTTTAGGGACAGAGAACGTGTGGAAGCCAGTGGTGGTTGCTTGTGTTTCTGAGGCATATTTGCTGGAATTAATATTTTTAGAGTCCTGTACAATTCTGCTTGCCTTAGGCTGAGTGGTGTGAAATGTAATTGAACTAATGACTCACTGTAGTGAGATCATTTTTAAGAATGCAGTGGGCTTCTTATTGGGCAATACTATGGCATATATTTGCCCTTTTTTTTCTCCAGTGATGGTGCCTATTTTTGTGTTCTGTTTTAGTCTGTCTGTCAAGCACCCACAGCACACCTTCATATCCCTCCTAAAATTCTCTTCTGTATATGTAGGATATACAGTGTTCCTTCACCAGTTACTCTTTATTTTGTCTTGTTTGTGTTAAATCTGTCGTCTTTGTGGTACAGATCATGTGTGATTCTGTTTTATAATGACTCCTGCATTTATGTAGGATTGCACATATTCTTACTTGTATTACTCCCTGCTCCATGCAGAATTTTCTTCTGCAAGCTTCAAAGTGTGCACCAAAATAAGTCCTTTTTTTCTTTATTTAATGAAAGATGAAGAATGGTAAATGTAAAAATGAACTTGCTTATATTCTTAAAGGCAATCAATGACTGTGATCGGCATAGCCTTTAATACCGAACTTAATGTCTCTGACTAATTCCTAGACTGCATTTTTTCTTTGTTATGAAGTACTGCTTCATTGAATCTGACTTTCTAATGAATGAGCTTTTAACACTAAACATGTAGTTCTTGAGGATTTATTTAATTTTAAAAAGGTAAAGTCATGTTGTCAAGAAACATTTCAAGTCAAAGCTTTTCTTAAATGCTTATTTCAGGTAAGGACATGATGTAAACTTATTCATGTGTTGTGGTCATTATGATTTCTTTTTAAATAAATGAATAGTATTTTGAATTGATTTAAGAATGCTTTATAAGGCAGATCAGTTAAATCATATTATGACATTAACCCTAGAGGTCCCACTTTCTCCTCCTGTTCAGAATACAGAGGATAGTGAGGCAGAGAAAGAAAGGAGGATTACAAAAAAAGAGAAAGTAATAGTACTTGCTTAATTTTTTTGGGCACATTTCTTTTCTGAAGAGCTTATTCCTGAAATAATGTTTTTGAAGTGATAAATTTGGAGCATATGGGATTTAAAAAAAAAAAAAGCTTCTTACATAAACCCATTAAGTTTACTTCCCCCTTGCAACCTCTCAAATAAAATGAAGGATTTCAGTTCTTGTAGGAAACTAGGGATAGCTCGGATGAAATCAAAACTGTGAGTACAGTTGAATGCAGGTGTTGTTGGGCTTGCTTTCAGAAAAAAGCCAGTGAAATTATGTTTGAATATATGTTACACAGTAATTTTACGTAACAAGTTCTTATCAATTAGATAATAAAACTTCCAAGGTAGAACTTGGATGATTTTAAGTGGCTGGTCTTTGTGGAATGTGGAGCTGTAGTATTATTTTTCTGAATCTTCTGTTCTGGTAAGCTAAGGCATAGCCTAAGTAAACTAAGGTACATTACAAGTACTGCTTTTTTTTTTTTTTTTAAACCACAAAAACAGTTTTGGCAGTATTTATATGATTAATAATTTAATGATGTAATGGAAAATAGCTTTTTGTTCCCTTAAAACAGCAGCTTCAGAAATCCTTATTTTTAATGTAATACTTTAGTCAGACTAGCTGTCGTGTTCAGGGATATGCCCGTTTGTTTGAGTTTTTTTGTTTTGTTTTTTTTTTCATAGAAGTCAATACTTATTGAGAATTAGCTTTTTAATTGTACTGTTAGCTGGTGCCGCACTGAGCAGTTTATAGCAAGACAAGTGAAATCATGCTAATAGATTTTTGCAGTTTTTTGTTTCCCTCTTCCCCCCACAGTTGGTAACTAAGTCAATGAATGCAGCCGCAGTTCACTAAAATTATGATTATTTTCTTTAAGTGTAGTATAGTGCAAACCACTGAACAAACTTTTGTTTGGGTGAATATCTTAATTCTTGCTTACAGTGCTATGGATGACGATGACTTCTTAAGGCTTCTTGATTCTTCATTATAGTTATAAGATGAAATAGAAAAAAGAGGATGTAGAATGATGGTATACCATGGCCGCCAGGAAATACAGAAATAGGGTAGCTGGCAGTATTGGTGATTGGTTAGTGACAAAGCAGTTGCATGGCTAGAACTAAATATCATCAAAGGAGAAGTCAAATCAAATTAATAATACAGAAGTTATTGAGGGCAAGAAAATTATCTTCTACTTTAGCTGTGGCATGGTACAGCCATATCTATCTATGTAGGTAGGTGCGATGAATGAAAAGTCTTTGCACACTTGAGATCTAGCTCTAAACCCCTTCCATGTGAAAATCTTAAGCCTTTGAACAGGACTGCCTTGGTTGGTTGGTTGTCTTTTAGCATCAAGCCAAATAACTTTGTTGTCTCTGGTTTTTGCTTTCATTTAGGTTGTCTTTTCCCCTTACTCCCTCCACTCCTCCTGTGTAATTATTCAAAGTTGTGTGTTTTCTGGATAGGAGCTGTGAATCTAGGATTGTATATGCAAGACTTTTTACTTTTATAGAAAGTACTGTCAATTTTTGGATCAACATGATTTTTTTTTTTTCCCTATCAAAGTTAACAGATTCTGAACCATTAATCGAATGGCGTCATGTAAATGGCTTTGTCTACACATGCATGGTAATTGCATGCTGGAGAGATTTGAAATAAATAGCTATTTAAGATCAAAATGTGTCCAGGTTGTAGCTGTATAGCATTCAGAATATATCTGATCAATACTGTTCATGACTTAAATTTAAAAATACCATATAATGCAGAATGTTGAATTTGTGCTTTAGAAAAGTATTCTTGAGTGGATTTTTTGTTTAAAAATTCTTTTATATTTACAGAGAAACTGAGCCATACAAATATCTTTAAAAGTTTGCACTTCTTTAAGGCTATTTATTTTCTAAAAAAGAGGACTTGAATATTTTTGACAAATATACATATGGTGTTACACTAACAAACGGCCATGCAACATATATCTTACATAATGAAGAAATTGAAGATACAAGACCTAGTCTATTTAACATATATATTGAAAATTTACAGTCTCGCCAATAGTTTAAAAAAGTTTTTCTTATTTGGCAGTATTTTTCTACAATTTGTTCAAATATTCCGCTTGATGTGTTTTGGTGAATACTGAAATCTAGTCAGTGACAACCTGAGGTACTAAACATTTCTGCCTTACTTCGTTGTCTTCAAAGGTAATCTTTTTGTTCCTTTTAGGCTCTATCCATGAGTTGTGTATTACAGCGTTATTTGGCATAGGGTCTGCTTCCACTATTGAAACAACTCGCTTTTTCATCTTACTTTTCAGAACTTTCTGAAACTTTTGCCTTGTGAATGCATAAAGTAGAGGGTGAAATATAGTTGTTCCATATGCCATTACTAGAAAACATAATCGCAACTTTACCAAAAGGTCACTTGGGCCCAAACATAAGATGGTGGTGTTTAAAACAGAGATGGGTGTCCAGCAGAGAAGGAATGTTGAGATAATCAAGAGGGACATTCTGAAGACTCTCTTTTGCCGTTCTCGTCGCTCCCGGTGCCGCTTTACAGCTCGGCGTAGAGCAATTATGACAGACACAGAAGTCCTTACACCAAAGACAACATTTTTTCCTGCACTGCTGTGGGACACATCTGTAGTCTCATGCTGAGTGGTCAAAGAAATGGTCTTTTTCTTTCTAGCTTTTTTCTTTTGTCCCGTTGTAAATCTTGTACCAATCCGAATATTTAGAGCCTGGAGTATTTTGGTGTATGTAATTAGCATTACTATAACAGTGAAGAAAAAGATTGGAATCTGCACGAGAAGGTGGTAGTACATTCCTAGCTCAGTGTGGTACTCGTTTGTACTCACGCACAAAAGTGTCTTATTTTCCCAAGTACTTGCGCTTCGAAGGCTGAAAAAGTTGACTTCGATGAAAGGAATCAGGAAGGAAAAAAGTGAAATGATCCATATCGATGTCATTAACATCACAGCCCTTCCCATGGTCAGGATTCGATTGGCAGGTTTTACGGAGATGTCGTACCGGTCCAGAGTGATAGCAAAGACGTTGATTGCAGTGGAAACGCTTGCGAAAGAGACACAAGCCTCGTGGAAGCAGCAGATGAGAGCAGTGTTACTCTCCAGTGAAAGCAGAAGGATAACTATAGTTAGAGGAATACATCCCACACAAATTATTACATCAAGTACATGAAGGTTCATTGTAATTATGTTACTGACAGAATTGATTAAGTTGGATTTCATACAGTAAAGTACCAGCACAGTGAGATTGCTGCCAAGTCCCAAAACAATTTCTAACATCAAAAATCCAGTGAGAGAAACTTGAAAGCTTAATGGATATGACAGTGGTCGGTACATGTTGGTGTCGATGTCATCAATGGCATCTCGAACTGTAATGTTAGATTCAGACTGCATGTTGACTTCCAGAATGGGGGAGAAACACATTCTTTTGTTGCAGTTGCTTTTTCTCCTGAAAGGTGAAATAAAATATGGAACTATTTGATTTCTTTTTTTAACAGTTACTGTAGATAAATGCTGGGGAAGGAAGAGGGAGGAAAAGCCTCTGTTCTTATCAAACTCTTGATTTACTGTATGTTTAGAGCTTTAGTTGGCATGGACTCAAAAGCCTGAGGATCTAGAATGGGGTCTTTCCTTTTTGTAGGGAAGCAGGATTTGTTTAAATAAAAAAAAAAAAAAAAAAAAGGAAAAACATTCCCTTTAGGACTAGCTCCACTTCTGTGGGAAGGTATAAAGGAGCTGGCAGTTCATGTGAGGGATCCTGCACAGCTACAGTGACTGCTATCTCCATTCTGTGAATATATAGAGAAGATCAGAAATGAAGGTCATCAGTTTGATATCTTCCAGCAAAGCTAATATCCTAGGAAAATGTCAATATTGTTGCCTTGGTAAATTGTAAAAAAAAAAAAAAAAAAAAAAAGTGAAAAGCTTCCACTTAGGGAGACAAGGCTTTATTTATAGTGATGTGGTTTTTACAAAGGGCCCATTTGTTGAATAAACTATACTTGTGCATTGCCTTTGTATTGTGTTGAGGGTCATTTCAGAAGAATGTTGTTAAGTATTAACAAATTAGTACTCAAGATCATTTTAAAAAGGCTTTTGTAGAATAAAGAAAGTGATAGGAACATGGAGCACTGTTGCTTATGTATCATAAAAAGAACATTTAAATTATTTATGGCAATTTAGCTGCCTCTTTCTTAGGAAGAGTTTGCAATAGTGTTGTGGGCTGAAACTTGAAGGTCTGTAATTCAACAGATTTTTACAGAGCTTGCAGACTTGTGTTTACTTTTATCTTTTGTGCATCTACATGTATGAAACTTACTATTACAATAATTAAATATAAGTATATATAATTTCAGACACAAAACATTTGTGGATTTGAAGGAATGGAGTTTATTTTTAAAAACACTACATTTCCTTTTTCTGATTTGAATATTCAGTTTCTTTGACAGATTAGTGCCTACATGGAATGGAAGAGTATTTAATTTTATTCCAGAATAGATTTAAGGGAATAATTTTAGAAAATTATACTTAAAAATAAAATTGTCTCTTTCAGGTTTTTTTCCTTTGTTTTTTGTTATTTGTTTTTTAATACAAACTGCAATTAAATCCATCAGATTTATATACACAGCATGTTTGTTTAGGAATAAGCGAGGTTAAAAAAAAGTATTACATCAAGGAGATTTTATATTTTGTGGGTTATCTGTTTTGTTTTACACATACCGATAGGTTGTAAATGTAGCATCTGCATGTAATGCAGGTGCCTGTATTATTTATATTATCAGCCAGCTCTTGAGTTTGTAATGAAATGAATAAATAGAGAGGTTATTCAATTTCTTGTTATGATACTTGAGGGTTGTTTTTTTTAGGTAGCTTTAAATTTAAGAGGGGATGTACTTGGCATGAAAATAAATTTAAATGCAGACCTTTGTTCCATTCTGAATACATTAAAAATGGATAGCACTAAGGTGAACAAAAATGAGCTCTTTTTTAATGAAAGTATGAATTAAACACACTTGGGACATAATATGCAAATGGACTTCATCTGCAGTTCTGAAAAGCCTCAATTGCAGAGTATTATTAATTGCAAATTGTATGATGAAAATTCTTGGTATGCTTCAACAGCTATTTCACATGTGCCTCTTAAATACAAAAGATGTAAATTAGAACGTATTAGTCTCAGGTGTGAAATGAAACAAGAAATATTTCAAAAGCTTTGTTTAGTTTCTAATTTGGGCAATGTCTGCTAGGTTTATTTTAACCCTCAGGATTACAATTTGCTCTGTGTACACTGTCCTGGCTGTGAATGGATTTCAAGAAACCATTCCAAATGCATTACTGGATAAATGGAGTTCTTTCGTATTAGCAAAAGCCAGGAGCACATAAAAAGCAGATCTGCTAAAACAAATGATGGTTTTAACTCTAACCTTACACCAACTGAAATTTTGTGGGAAAAAAAGCCAAAACTAAAACCAAGCAACTTCAGATTTGCTAAGTCTTAATGATAGATTAAACATCACCTCCTTGTTGCATTGATTAGATTTCAGTTAAATAAAAGCAGAAATGTCAAGGCAGGGAGCTAATTTACCCTTTCTGGAGAGTGCCCGTTGCCTCGCAAAGGCTGAGCCGAGGAGGGGAGCATGCAACTGCTGACCTACCTGTTCTCTGTGCCTCAAGGGCCTCTCACATCGCTGCGGCAGCTTGTCATAAATTGATACAGGGTGTCACTGACAGATATTTGACATGCACTGTAACCTGGAAACCAAGTGGTAGCTGGGCTCTTATTTCGTTCCTTGCAGGTTTTTTTTTTCCTTTTTTTGGTTCCAGCACTTCAGCGGCAAAAAATTCTGATTAAACATGGGGGCTTCTTAATTGCCTGAGATACTTCTACAGACCAGTGCATATTCTGCGTGTCTGTTTTGAGTTTCAAGCCAGCAATAACAAATAAACCTTCTTTTAAGTGATGTTAATATCATTCCCCTGTTGCATTTTGTAGCAGCCTGTTCTTATTTTCCAAGTTTAAAAAAAGATAATATTCTTATCTCTGTGTTCAGAGTATATGTAGACATCCTTTAGTTTAAGGTTGCGTTATTTCTTTCTGTAATATTCCTGCTCATTACTTTTGAGTGATGGCTTAGTCAAAGAAGTTGCTATACATCATAAAATCCCGTTCATGTGCTTTGAGAGTAACCATGAGTTACCTAATTTGGTTTATTTTCATTTAAGGAGAATACATAACAGAACATAAAATCGAGAGCAAAATATCCATTAGTCATTATGACAAATAAGTTATTTAATGAGTAGTATAGAAAAAGCTTGGTTAAACCCTTATTCAGCTTGCTGGTGAAGTATGCATATTCTCCTTTTGGGAATTCATGTTTCATTGTTTCTTCATGCATCAGTAGTTTCCACAATTCTGGTTTTAAATTATAAATCCCTCTTTAAGAAATGCTCACCATTTTAAGAATCGATCATTGCACTCTTCTTTTAATGAAAATCTGAGCAGATGTGTTAGTCTTCCATGTATATTGTTGAAGTGTCGTGCACGTAAATGGTAATACAAGTGTGTTCCATGTTTTGTTTCTAATTCCTTTATGTCTTAAGAATGCATTTTAGTGATGCGTCCTGCTGCTTGTAGGTCATACAGCTAGAAAGATACCCGGTCAACTGCATTCTTCATATTGTCAGTTGTAAAACTGAATTAGTTGCTGCATGCCCTTGTGAAGGGGAGGAAAAAAAAGGTTAAAAGTAGGGCTTATAATTTCAAAATAAAATAATGCAAGAATATATTTTCTAATAGCACTTATTTTATGAATAAAAGATCTCTAAAATTGGGTCTTACAGATTACATAGAAAAGCAGTTGGTGTGTTCACTATTTGCAAGTAAAATCATGTCATTCTGTCAACTTACACAAATTTAGTTTTTTGGACAAGTTTCCTTTTCTCCAAATAGCTCAAGTTACAAAAAACCTTAACTAGAAGCAGTAACTGTTGGATGTAGTGTCTGTGACTAGAGCTAGAAAATGTAGTTTTATAGCTCTTATGAGCAGGTAGTTTATACACACAACTCTCTTTTCCTCTGATGTGAAATTGAGCAGAGTCAATTAGCTTGATAGCAAATATGTTTTTGTTTAATTAGCACAGTTATAATTTCCTTTCTTGAAATAAATGTTTAGCAAATCTGTGTTTTTAATAAACAGCTTGAATGTACAGGGTAATGAAAGAAATAAGTTAAAAAAAGACAACAACAAAAAGGAGGATTTCTTGAGCAATCAGATTGTATTAGCCAACCTTCATAAAGCAATAAGTATACACCAGTTACAGACTATCCGATCTTTCAAACAGTAACTGAATAAATCTGTAACATATTTAAGTGCCAATATTTTGAAATACTGCTGAGGGAGGAAAAAAAATATTCCCAGTTGCATTCTGTGGGTTCCCCCCCCCCAACTGTATTAGATCTAAACTGTACCATCTTTATATTGTATGAACAAAACAGGTTCTTAATATTCTACAAGACTCTAATACAAAATCACATTTTTCTGTCATTGTGTTTTTAATGGGGAAGGGGAAATAGCATTTGCAGATTTTCTGGTCTCAAATATAACAAGATACTAGCACTTAATGTAAGTTGAATCTGATATCTTCCCTTTTTTTCTCCAGGTTTTTTTTTTTTTTTGTTAAATGTTGCTTATTCTGCATACCATAATAAGGAACAGATCTTACCTCCACTACAGATTTGATAAATTCTCGATGCAGGTGAAGCAGTTCCAGGTTGGAGGGATTCATTTTGTTCACTTGTTAGCAGAGTAGAAGGGAAACAGGGTAATAAGCATATCTTCCAAAAATGACCTTAATGAAAATTTGTGCCTGTAGTGTGCCATTGTTTCAGCATACTGCTAATGTATACAACCGCTTTAGTTCTGGTTTACAGGCTGCTGCAGTCTCCCGCTCTTCTACTGTAGAATCAATAAGCATCTGAAAATACATAATGAAAGTAATTTAACATACTGAAGGCTTCTTGTCTCCAGAGACACCACTGGGATTCGAGCTTTCTAAAAAAGAAAAGCAGTGCTTCTGAGAGGAAAGCTTGCGATGGGCAGCTTTTGCAGAATGACAGCCTACCTTGTCGCTTCTCCTCACTGCAGAGAGATGCAGTGCATTCACTAATTTTGATTGGTCAGTGATGTTGGGCTTAAATTGTGCTTCATATATGGGATTGATGCCCCCCTCCCCCCGATTTATATAAGGATTCTTTTATAAAAGGACTAAAATTACAAATGATTTATGAATTCTGGAATATATTAAGGGTATGCCAGTTTTATTTTTACCTTTTCACTCTTTACTTTGTGTACACTGGAAACCACATGACACTGAAAAAAAAAATGGGATTAAACGTTTATTACTTAAAAAGCTTCCAACAATCTATATTTGAATGTGCCTACTTTTCATTTGCGATTTTTTTTTTTTTTTTTTTTTTCCCTAAGAACATCTCTGAAATAAAACTGCCTCTTTGAGCCGAATTTCACCTGATAATGTTTATATGCAAGTGAACATTAAGGTCTTGTCTTGAATAAATTATATTCAGGACAAGTTGGTACCCGCATTTATTTTAGGAAATTTTTTATTAGGATTCACAGATTATTCAGACCCTTAAAATGGGTTCATAATTCAGTTTAATTCATGAATCAGAAAGCAATTATTTTTATGATCCATCACCACGTACAATATATGTATAGTAATGTTGGTTGTTAATTTTGTTGTTAATTTTGTTCTAAAAAAACCACTTGTATGTACCATGTGAATTTGCTAGAGATTTCACAGGTCTTTGTAAGGATGTCTTGCTTGATGTTCTTGACCTTCACTTTGCAGGGGGTAGGGGTGTCTTCATTTTCACTTTTTTGTTTTGTAACTTATTTCTGAAGCTGTTCTATCAGTATAAACACTGCTCACAACCACATACTGAGGAGTAAGAGAAGTGTAGCGCAATAGCTGTTTTAATTAGTGCTAATGTTAAAATAAATCTGGAAATAAATTCAGTATACAACCTGAAATAATATTTTTTCAAAAATTGGTTTGCTGAAGCAAGTAATTTAAGGATCTGAATATAAAATGTTCTGCTGGCAGTTTTCATCTCAAATAAGTACAGAGTTTGGGACTTTTTCTAGGTTTTTTTTCCCGATTTAAAGATTTTTTTTTTATTTATTTTTTTTAAAGTTTGATAAAGTACTAAATGTTAAAGCATGGTTCTTACATAAGCAAGTGTATTAAGATCACAGTTTTGGTCAAATTTTGATGGGGTCCTCTGTTTTTAATTTATTAATGCAATTATAAAATGCAGTTGTGTAACTCTGATGTCTGCGTTTTATTCTCTTTTTCTCTCAGCCAGCCATCCAATATATTGTTTATCTTTAGGTAACAACATACTTTATTTATTTTTTAAAATGGCTACGTATCCGTCTAGCATGCTTCCTATTCTGTACTCTTTTACCTTCTGGAAATACCTAAATAAAGATTGCAGAAACTTTGAACCAAGATGGGTAGGTACCGGCTGACTGAGTAGCAACTGATTGAGCTCTTTGAGCTGCCTCTTTGTCGTCTGCCTCCCAAGAGCTTGAACCAGTGATACCCGCATAGCTCTTAAGGGTGACGTGATAAAGAGGATTCCTGAAATGAAAGCATAAATACTAATATATTAAAGAGATTTACTTGCTTCACTTTCAGTATGACTTAGGATAAGTAGGGAAGCCTGTCTAAATTTAAACAGATGAATCTCCATCTCCCTTTCCAATTCTTCAGTGTGTGCCTGAACAAGGATGGACATATTGGATGAGCTGTACTGTTAGAAAGAAAAAGATGTACACACGGAGGAAGGTTGTAACGGGATTTTGGATATAGTGTGGATATGTGGTTCAAACGCAGGCAAAAGGGTCACGAAAGGCTTCCTGTATTACAGGAGGCGATAAAATTTTATCTGCAAAAAGTGTTTGAGAGGAATGATAAGGAGTTGAGCTGTGAACATATCAAGCTTAAGTTTTCTGGAGAGAAAATCAGGAGAAGCAGCAGTACCATATGGAGGCAATCAGGAGTAGGAGGATGGATAGACATGCTTACAAGCCATTGCTGTGCAGATGCTAGTTAAGATGGTGTGAACAGATGACATCATCCTCAAAGGGTAGATAGGGAAGAGTGGGCAAAAAGAGCCATGTGCAGACACCCAACATAGACAGAAAAATGTGCCGTTCTTATACCTGTTTCTGTATCAGTACAGAATGGAAGTGAAATAATTTGACTGGTAGTTCGGTTTTAGGGGAGTGAGAAGTGGGGTGGAAAAGAGGGTAGAAATCTTGGGGAACAGCAGGACTCTTAAACCAGGCAATTGGTGATGAAGGGTCTTAGGACTGAGAATGGCAACACACGGGGAGAGGGAGACCCAGAATGTGACAGAGAATAGGGCTGGGAGGAGTTCGGGCTTTGCAGTCTCATGTGGGAAGAAAATAAATGCGGAGAGGCAGGAGCTTGAAGTGGAGTGGAGCAGAAGTGGTGCATGTAAAAAGACGCTGAGTGCACAGGGGTAGAGATAACTGCAATTGCCATAACGTACGCCCCTGTAGTACTTTTAAATTAAATTTGGAGTCATAACTGTCTGTTAGAGTATGTTTTTCTGTTTTGCTGAGAGCAGGAAGTCCACAAATTTGGGAGCTGCAGCGTATTTCTCGGTCGTCTTCTGTCTTTTATCTACTGTCACTTCCAACACACAGGAAGTAATGTCCTAGCATCAACCGTTACTGCATTCCAAAACGGTGGTAGGTCATTTGTGGATCTGGAGGTCTAAACTCTGCTGGTGAGTTGATAGGATCACCCTGAATGCAGCTTCTTGCACTGCAGTTTTTTAAAGAAGCTTACTTTGTTAAAAAGTCTCTGCAGGCTCGCAAGGTCTAGCAGGGCCAAATGAAGTACTCAATTCTGATGTTTTCTATCAGAGTCCTTGATTTTGGAGCTTTGGCATTCTTTTAATGTGCTTTAGCGTTTAACTTTACATAAACCTATCACAGGCTGTCTTAACATCCAGGTGTTAGGGAATAGACACATTCATGAAGATCTTAATTTGCACAGTTGGGAAACTGTGTTTGCTTACTTTCCTTGTTCCCTTCTGCATTATTCTTTTTTCCGTTTCTACCATTATCTCCCCTGAATGCTTCAGCAGCGCTTTCTGTTTCTTTCTTTGGGCTGCACGTCTTGTTTCCTAGTTTGAATCCTGCTGCTCATTTAGTGACTGTTTAGAATTTTACTGCTTCTGGGTCTAAAAGTGTCATCTTTCTCATGTTTGCAAGAGACTTGGGCTCCTAACTTGTACAAATTTTTCAGTGACGCATAATCTCTTTAGAGCTTAAGTAGCTTTTGCAAATGAATATTGGGTGATTTAGGGTGTTGTGCCCTGGGATTGTTCTTCAGCATTATTTACATGGTGCACCTGCATAACTCCAGCTGGATAAATCCTCCTGTGCCTTGCACTTACCTATGCTGCACAGTGTGATACCCAATTCTAGGCAGCTCTTCTGCATAGTCTATTGTTTGTATCTGTTCTTGCACATATCTAAAATGTGTTTCTTACCTCGTTCCATCATAGTTTCCTCAATTGTTTCCTCAAAAGTCTGTTGCAAAGAACTTTGCTAGAATGTTGTTGAAAATCCAGTAACTCTTATAGTAACAAGGAAAAACAAACAGTGGATAATAGCAGTTCAGGTTCAGGAGTTGTACTGACGTGCCCTTATTATGCTGGATTTGTCAAGGTGTTCTGTTTTACCTGATACAGAAATTATGGCTTGCTGGCCCGGATCACGTTGCAGCATGCTTTTGTGTTGAAAAGGTCTAAATCTGAGTCCTGTCCTGTACACAAGTTCTAGTTGTAAAGGGTTTTATTGTTGTTTAAGGGTGGTATGCTGAATAGATGATAAAAACTCTGCTAGAATTTGTATGTAAGTACCATTCTGATTCTGATGGTAATGCAGTCTTTTCTTCCTTTTGACGGAAGTACTTTATTCTCATTTCTTTAATCTGTTGAGAACAGTTCTAAGACTGTTATTCCTTTTCTGTAGTAAAGACTGACATCCACAAAATTAATTTTCCATTCAGTGTCCTATCCTTAATATTTATTTTCTTTTATGTTTATTGTCATACAGCTTTCTTTGCTTTGTTATTTTTATAATGACTTATTTATGTTGGATTTATGGGGTTTTTGCATTTCTAACTTCCATTTTCCCTCGCCAGAAAACATCCCTACACATGGGACATTGTTTATCTTGGTTTATCCATTTTCAGAATTACCTCCATAGATTTAAAAAAAAAAAATTGGATTTTCCATCTTATTATTTCATTGTGCTTCCTCTTGTATTTGAAAAGATATACACCTTTGGAAGCAACACAAAGGCAAGTATTTTAAAATAGATTATATATATAATAAAATATTATATATAAACTATATAGAATATAACATTATAGATATTATGTATGTATATAGTTTTATATATGTAATGAATATATATTAATTTTCAAGGTGCAGAGTTGATGTTAGCAGAGCAGCTTGAGTACAGAAAAATTACCTAATTATGCTATGAAATAAGAATGTCTTAGAAGATTCATTTGGTTTTGTGTAATTGTTAGGCATAGATTATTTGTTCAGTCATATTCCATGTTAGTTCAACTATTGACCTTTTCAGCACTGGAAGTTCCTGTACTCATGAGGAAATGTGTAAGTTACAGAATGCCCTTTGGCAGTTAATCCTGAAACTGCATCTTATTTTAGTTTTGTACAATGAGGTGATGCCAAAGAGGAGTTACAGAAGCAGTGCTGGTTATCACTTATGTGTAGGGAAGGTGTCCTTTTTATATCATAACAGTAAATTTGGTTTAGTGATGTAGCTAAATCATGGTTCTGGTGGGTTATTGCACATTATTTAAGGATTTTAGTTAAAAAAAAAAAAAAAAGAAGGAATATAAATTAACCTCCGGAGGGAAGTATGGCTGCTAAATTTAATAGTAATTTGAATCACATCAGCGTGAGTTCAGCGTTTCTCCATGGAAGTGGTTTGTCCTCTACTGTAAACATTAACAATGAATGGTACTATATCTTGTAGCAGTTATTAGCAACATTTTAAATAGTCACTATGAATTTCAAGATACATTTTTCATTTTTCTTTAAAAAATGCAATATTGCTGTGAATTCAGTTTTTCCTTCATTAAAATTGCACTTTGAGAATTTGAGAGATTTTTGCTTTTATAACATATTCTTAGTTCTAAGTTGGCAATTGCTACTGAATTTCAGTGAGGGTTTTCATTATTCTGGGAAGACTTTTGGAGTTCTGACATCATACCTTTTGTATTGCTTCAAACATACAAAGAAAAAAGCCACCTGCTCATATTGTTTAAGCTTGTGAAAATGTGTCTGAAAGGAGGTCAGTTCTGTAGGTTGGAAAGTATTAGCACGACAGCTGAAGAGTGCTGAAGCCAGAGTGCTGGCACTGTGTGGCTGTGGAACAAGGAAGCACTGCCTCATGGTTTAAAGTCCCGGGTGGTTGCTTACCTTGCTTTCAACAACATTTTTTGTATGTTGGAAGATGTTTTCAGTGTTATTCCCTGCTGCCTGGGTTGCTGTGTTGCCTAGCGTCCCCAGGTCCCAGCTCATGATGGTGCTGTGCTGGGTACGTGGCAGAATGGCATCAATATAAGTGTTTCAGTAAGCTTTCTGCCTGGCTTATTAGACTGAATTGGATTCAGAGGTAGCTGAACATGCAGTGTTTAAACTTCAGGGTCCGGTTCAGGATGCTCCATCAGATATCCTTGATGCTGTGGAAGCCGTGCCTGGCAAAGAATGTGGAATGGGCAGCAGCAGGAGCAGCACTAGCTGTCCTGTTCCAATGCCCCGATACAGGAGTTCTACTACACACCTTCCTGCTGTCATATTCTTTAAGTGGAATTGCTAATTTAAACCAAAACAAGAAAACGGGAAGATTTTCTCTAGAGTTGTTTATTTTACAGAGATCTTAGATATACTTTGTTACTAGTCATTTTTAAAAATAGGAAGGCAATATGATTTTCTCTTAATTAAGACAAAGTATTCACATGGTGTGCCTAGCAGCAAGCATTCTTCTAGCTGAAATTAACAGACAAAAGTCTTACGATCTTAATTGTCCTGTGAATAAAGAGCAAGGACAACATGAGGGCTCCCTACCATAAAAAAGATATTGAGGTGCTGGAGCAGGTTCAGAGAAGAGCAACAAAGATGGTGAGGGGTCTGGAGAGTAAGTCTTATGAGGAGAGTCTGAGGGAGCTGGGGTTGTTCAGCCTGGAGAAGAGGAGGCTGAGGGGAGACCTTACTGCTCTCTACAACTACCTGAAAGGAGTTTGGAGAGTGGTGGGGGTTGGTCTCTTCTCTCAAGTCACAGGCGACAGGACGAGAGGAGATGGCCTCAAGTTACGCCAGGGGAGGTTCAGGCTGGATATTAGGAAAATTTTTTTCACCAAAAGAGTTATGAGACATTGGAATGGGCTGCCCAGGGAGGTGGTTGAGGCACCATCCCTGGAGGTGTTCAAAAGACAGGTTGATGTAGTGCTGGGAGATATAGTGCTGGTTTAGTGACGGTGTTGCTTTTTGTTTGTTGTGTGGGTGTTTATTTTTGTCAAAATTAGGTTGACGGTTGGACAAGATGATTTTTAAGGTCCCTTCCAACCTAAAAGATTCTGTGATTCTATGAGTTGGTATTACAACATAAACTGTGTCCCTCTAATTTTATGAAGATCACCCACAGTGTAAGTGATACTACCAGGGTGAGTTTATACATTGCAATCTTGCTCCGTTAGCCCCTTGGCTGAGGAAGCACTACAAAAAGCACGTGAAAAGGGTCTGGTAGGCTTACTACCTTTAAAATTAAAGTTCAGTAACCACACACAGTAGCTCTGGATGTACAGCAGAGACAGGAGGATACTTTGCCTTCTTCAGGCAACAAAATAAAAGCTTTGGACAGTAGTTAGATTCCCCCCGCCGAGTTGTGAATGACTGCTGTAAGTGGTTAAAACCATCTGTCAGGCCCCCGTGTTCAGTTCTAACATAGGAAGTCATTCATATCAGTCTGATAGTGGTGATATTCCTTGCATTAAGTTCTCAGAATCTGAAAAATGATATGCACTACTATGTGTTTTCTTGTCTGATTTTTTTTTTTTTTTTTATTCCATATAACTGCAGAGACAGGAGGATACTTTGCCTTCTTCAGGCAACAAAATAAAAGCTTTGGACAGTAGTTAGATTCCCCCCGCCGAGTTGTGAATGACTGCTGTAAGTGGTTAAAACCATCTGTCAGGCCCCCGTGTTCAGTTCTAACATAGGAAGTCATTCATATCAGTCTGATAGTGGTGATATTCCTTGCATTAAGTTCTCAGAATCTGAAAAATGATATGCACTACTATGTGTTTTCTTGTCTGATTTTTTTTTTTTTTTTTAAATGATAAAGTACTCTGTCTTCCCCTCTTTGCCACCTTAGTTCTTGAGTTATTATTTTTACAAGGTTGTTCAGGGAAACTGATATAAAATCTGTTTATGTAGTGCCATAAAAAGATGTGTGAGAGAAGTTTAAAAGTAATAAGCTATAATGATAAATGCATAATAGTAAGGAAATTGAAGTAAGCTGGTGCAGTGTGTTGGTTTCACCATTTTCTGTGCTGAAAAGAATATTCATTTGATGTGCACGTTGATCTAAATTTAGATTTGTGTTGGTATAATCTTCAGTTTATTTTCTTTCTTCCTCTGTTGTTTGGGTGCCATAGTTTCCATAATTTGTATCTGTAAAATAGTCTAATTTTTTTTTTATTGATTGTTGAAAAATATCTCTCACTTTCTTAAGAGGATAAATGAAATGGAAATATGATACCCTTGATATTTTCTGTTGTTTTTTTTAAACATACATATTGTAGCTCTAGAATCTAAAATGAATACCTAAACAGTGTTTAAAACGCATGCATATGCATGCATACGAAGAACTAATTTTATCTATGAAGCTTTCAAATATCAAGGATTTCTGTGCCTAAACCACAGTTTTTTTCCATCTCCTAAAGTATTTTTAACCTCACTGCATAATTGTTGTATTTGAAGTCACTTATTGTAGTACTGAAGCAAACCAGAGCTTGTAGAGAAAATGCTTTCATTTGCTGTTTTTGGGGGGACGCTGAGAGCAATAGTGTCAGTGGTACATCTGAGGAAGGGAATACTGCTTTGCTTCATATATGGTTAATGACTGAAAAGCCACTTCCAGGCATCATGTTTTATTTTACTAATAAAGTCTTGAGAAACTGAAAGTGGAGACGTTTTTGTTACACTAATGGATGATAAGCAAATACATGCTTATGGAGGAAAAAACGTGCCAAATTCTTCATCAGCCTTCACCGATGATCTACTTAATAAATTAAAGTGTATAGGTAGTATGAGTTGCAGTGATAGGAGCTATAAAGTGTAGTTGGAGTGGGAAAGAGGAAAAATGTTATTTGCGTTATTTCCGGTACCTTTCAAAGTGAGAAGCTTCGCTATTACTAGGGTGGCTCGCAACTCTGCAAATTGATACCTACAGTTAGGAGCTCCTGGAGGAAATGTGGAAGACAGAATGGAGCAACTGCTACAACCTATCAACAGGAAAACCATGTGAGTTATTACATACTGACTCTGCTCGTTACCATGCTGTCTTTCTTAAAAAGAAATTGCAGTTCTGATACAAGTAGAGGTCTTTTCCAGTCCTCATTCTTTTCACAATAAATACAGTGCCCAGTGAGAAATGACTCCCCTTGAGAGACAGCTGAATATGGAGGAGAATGTTATTTCTCTTATTAATCAAGCAAATTAGTTTTAATGTGAGGAAATAATGGAAGGAAAGGAGAGCCTGCCCTTTGAAAGTGGCTACTATTTTAAGCCTGCTCGTGGCTAGGTTGGAAATGTTTTTAAGCTGTTTTGTGTTGTAATACCTTTTCTGCTGTCTTGCTCTTGAAGGAAAAAGAAAACCTCAGTCAGCCCTTCCTGTTCTCCCCAGGGTAACTTTTTTTTTCCCCTGCAAATTTTTCATGTATTCTTCAGAAACTTGTTCTGTTCACAACCATAAAAAAATTCTAGGCATCTACCTGTTTGTTTGGTTCTTGATAATACCTCATTTAACATTGCCACTCCAAAATCTTTAAGCTGGCATTATCACAACAATCAATACCTACTTTGGTGTAGGGTAGAATACTTCAACAAGAATTTTCCAGCCATGTTTGAGTACATCTCTATGTAAGGACTGTATGGCTCTTTGGATTGTCAGTTAAATTCATACCTAGATGAATATTTCAGGCTGTGATGATGGCAAGTACTTAATACGGTTTATGAGAGTATAAAAGCTGCTCTCAGTAATCTTGAAGCCTGTAGGCAAAGCAGCTATTACAGTGTACTTTGGGGCAATAAAGGTTGACATTAGTCACGGAAATTTTAGTTTGTGTTCAGTACTCTCACTGTAGAGCAAACTTACGTGGACAATTAGAGATAGTGTGGATTAACACTCTAACTAACGATTTTAGCTGCTTGTGTGATGTCCGTGACCACGGCACGTGAACGTCCTGTATCTGCTTCATAGCTTCACTTCACATCATTCTGTTTTGTAGAAAAAAAGTTTGGCTACATGCTAGAAGCCAGATCTGAAAGGTCTGTATTTCATGAATCTGTCTAGTCTCTATAATACCAGACCAATTTCTTTTTGAAAAATGCAGGGACTATATAAATTTTCCATTTATTCTCTCTACAGGTCTTTAAGCACAGATTTTTTATGTCTAACTGGACTTGACAAAGAAAGTTAAGCCAAGGCAATGCTTTGGAGTAATAATGAGCAAATTGAGGTTTGAGTGGAAAAATACGTATCTAAATCTTTCTCTCAGGACATTCATTTTTTTTCTTGAAGTAATGTATTGGTGAAGTCAGAATATAAATTATTTCTTGCACTAACCTTACTTCTGTCTAAATTGCTTTAAGCCCTCAACTGCATTGGAAGGGGAGAGAGCAAAATAACCCCCCAGAACATGCAAATAATTAATGAGATTTAAAAAAAAATATGTCGATGAAACACTATAGAACTCTCTACTTCATCATCCAGCTTTTCAAAATTAAACAAAAACCCCACACGTCTCTAGGGAAACAGGCCTTGCAGCATGCATAGAAAATTACTAAACACAGGACTAAAATATAGAACCACGCTTGGAGATTATTTCACCTGGATTTTGACATCTAGGTGCTGTTGCTTCTAACATCAGCTAGGAAGTTAAATTAAATGTAAAGATATTTGCTAAACAAAACCTATAATCATATAGGACTTAACAGTTAAACAAATCAGTATTGCAAACAGAACAAACTGGGTAGAGTGCTTTTATGTATGGTACTTCGGGCTGTGCTATACTGGAAAAACTTTTCATTTATAGGTGTAAGTGCCTTGTATTTTGGTGCATTTCTCCTTCTCTTATCCTTCCCAATATAACCTGTATCTTACGTGTGTGTGTGACGTGGCAGAAGGAAGAAGAAAAGATCCATCTATTTAAGATGAGACAGGCACGGAGTTGGTAGGATGAATTTTTGATGAGAACTAAAAGAGTCAGATGCAAGGACAGGGAAGTTGTGAGAATTGCTACAAGGGTGACTGAGCTGCTCTTCAGAATTATTTATATAGGCTTTCCTCTTTTTCTTGATGGTCTTTTCCTATATGTGAACAGAGGATGTTGACTGTTGAGTTTCGCGGTCCCTTTTGGAGGAAACTACTAAGAGCTTTGCTTGTAAACCTTGCATTAATTTTTTTTTTTTTTTTTTTAAATCTTCATCAATATCGGTATTTTTTCACTTTGGTACCACAATATAATTCCTTTGGGTACAGCCTCCATGTATGGCAATCTGCTGGATGGCATCCTGTGATCAGCTGGGCACAAAATTGCCTTGAGTAGATTTGCACATCCACAACAAAAAGAAATGAGAATGGAAGTGGGATTGATCCCAAATATTCCATAGACTAGCAGCTGCAGAGAGCACTGTGGACTGTAGAGAGTCCATATAAAATTGCTATTCTGTAATTTTAAATCTTTGTTTAAATCTGTGATTACGATGCAAAGTTTATTTTCTCTTTCTGTGCTTGCCTGAAAGCGTCTATATTTTCAGAGTATGGTTTAAGATCGCTGAGAGCTGCTAGTTGTAGAAGCCGAAGAAATGAATTCACCAAATCACTAATGTTTTTAATTTTTAGATTCTCTTTAGAAACACATCCAGCTGATATAATTTAATATTCTGTTCTTGTGCAGAGTCTTGGCTAATGCATCTGTTGAATGAATAAATAAATGGAAAGAAATGCAGTTTTAATTCTGGCAAAAAACTATTTTTATTGCTTGCCTGTAAAATTGGCAGCAATATTCTACTCTGGGATAGCATTATTGGTTACTGACACAGTGGAATAATAGTAGCAGTTGGAAATAAATATGAATTTAGCTGAATTTTAGAGCTTGGGCTTTTATTTATTATTTTTAAGTAATTCTAGCACGTGCAGAATAATGCAAGATGCTGGTTTTTCTTCTGAAAAATATTACACATTCATAGATAAATGTATAGCTTCTAATCTCCATTGATTACTATCATCTAGCAAGTGCTTGCTAGATGTAAAAGCAGGCTGGCACTGCAAACAGGTCCCAGATTGGGCCAACCTGTTCTTTGACTGAGGCTTGAGAGAGCAGCCAGGCAGCTACTGTTTTACCCTCTGGACAGAAAACCATGTTTTTTTACTTTGTCTGCCTTTCAGCTTTTGACTTGCTACTGAGTTAGTAATTTATTTATTTGCTTTGGTATTTGAATAGTATTTGAACTTTTAATGAAGAAATTCTGTTATGCTTCTTCTGGGAGGACAAAATACTATCCAAATTGTTTTAATTGCAGTATCCAACTCTTAGCTGTTCAATTTTGCTGATAAATGCAGGATTGCTCAAAATGCCTGCTGTGTCCAGCTCCCAAGGCCGCCTTAGCACTGTTCCAGATCCTCTACCAAACCTGGGGATTGGGGGTGCTGACTCAGCTGGAACAAGGCACACTGGGTTGCTCTTGAAGAAAACTGTGGTTACTTGACTTGATTAGCTCTGCTGCCATCACTGCCAATGCCAAGCAGCTCTCACCCTGAGTCAGCTGGACAGTATCTACCAAAACAAGTTATTCTTTAACTCCTATAACTATGATACATATATCATAGCTATATTTTGTATGAATGTGTATGTGTATACATATGTGTATATGTATATATTAAAAAGTATATCGTAATTATAAAATTGACTTTAATTCTCTAGAAGTGGTGTGAATTACAGTCTTTCTGGCAACACAAACAGTATAATTGCTTCTGTAGAAACACTTGTTATTCAATCAGTTGGCTTTATACTGTGGCCTTTCTAGCAACTGTAGCCTGAGAAATTAATGTCTAACACTTTTTTACCTCTCCTGGTCATTAATTGTGACTAAAACTTTCTAATGTATTTGCAGACTGGAATGGAAATGCAGTTACAAAGTTTTGCTATGACAACAGTGAATTGTCTCACTTCAGTTGTGTTGTTACAACTCTTAAGTGCCCCACTTAATAGAAATTAGCATATGTCCTTCAGATTTTTCTATCAGAGTTGACATTCCAGGTAATTGCAAATAGTAAACTGTTTGTTTTGCGCTCCTAATTGCTTCACAGAAATCATAATGATCCTGGTCTTCCAACATCCAAGAATGAATGAATCTTTTTCTGTGCTCATGAAAATCCTTTTCTGGTGACATATGTACGTTTAACACTTCAGTATAATTTCATTAAGGGAAATCTCAGGATAAATTTAGGGAAAGAAAACGCAAGCTCAAAAAAGAAGGTAGATATCCTACTGTCAAACAAATATTAACAAAGAAAAGACTATGCCATTCAAGGAATTAAAAAGTCTGCAAGTAATTCTGCTTGCAGTATTTTGAAATAGAGGCTGATAATTTTGGATTCTTCAGCAGGTTTTAGGAATTGTAGTGTTTTTGTTGCTGAACACTTTTTAAATTGGTGAGCCCTAATGTAAAATGTTTCTTTAAAGACTTTATGACCAAATGCAGTCTCTGCAGAGGAGTGGCATATGGGAGGAAGATAGCAGAGCAGTTTTGGGGTAAACAAAGCCCCTGTCTGAACCGGGAGGAAGGGCTGTACACCCCTCAGTGCATCAGAAGACATTGGGAAAACAGGCTGTGCTGGCTGGTGCTAGAGGAAGGCAAAAAGCCAAAGCCCCTAATCCTTCTGGCTGGTGTGCAAGAGATGGGCAGCACGGGAACTTATGGAAGTGCTCTGCTCAGTTTCCTTTCCCCAGTTCTTGCTGTTTGATGAGTTTGTACCATTACCCACCATAATGTAGCAAATCAGAGAAGAGAACCAAAACTACTTTCCTGCTACAGTTTGTTAAAATATCCAATAATGCATTCTCCAAAGTGGAATCCTACTTCCAAAAAGGTACCAAGTAAGAATGCTGTATTTGAGATATGTACTCTCAGCTCAGAGGCTTTCCAAAATGGCCTTTTCACCAAGGATGGGCCTGCTGCAATGGCAATGGAAAAATCAGTTCAAGCCATGGTTTGAATAGACATTTTGATCCTGGTTTTGTTTATTTTCACAGTGAAGTTCGTTTCTTTTTTTCCTGCCTCTCCCCCTTTCAATTAACATTCTTCTGGCATTTCTTCTGCTTAAAAGTATCAGAAGAAGGATCATTGTCTGTGTGGAGGTTGGGAAGGACACAGACCCAGACCTGTTTACGGCACTAGAATCAAGCTCTGCTGAAGTTTAGATTTCTGTACAAATGGAGGAATAGTGTTTCTATCTTCTGTTAAACTTTCATTTCAAATAAAGGGGAGCTATCATGATTTGAGGTTTTCCTTTGTGTAACCAAACCAGCTCTTAAAGTTTAAAAAAAATATAGAAATATTGTTAAAGGGTAAGAAATTTCTATTCTGCATTTCTTCCACTTTAGAAAACTTTGTAAGTCTTCAGTTTAGTTGTTTATTATACTCATGGGTAGAAATAAGTCAAAGAAAAAAAAACCTGGGAAAAATTAATTAAACAGCTGGGAATAGACAAAGCATTAGACAAAATCCCAAGGCAGTATTAATTCAGAGACAAAGAATGATGCTTCTTTTATAACGCTGTTCACAGGACTTGGGTTTTAACTTTGGTTTAAATGCAAACGTATTACTCGGACAAGTTACTCAGTGTTCAGCTTCTTCCCTTTATAAAAGTGCCTAAAACAGTAGCCAAAAATGTTATGAGATTTGAAGATGGGAACTGTAGGCAAGTGCTATCTACTAACTAAAAGTTATTAAAAAAATAGTCTCTATTGGTTTTGAGCAATTTTACAAATTACAACATTGCATGATGAATGAAAAGCAGTAGGGAAAATGCTTTCATTTTAAAGCTTCCTGCATCAATATGCTTTTTTAAATATCATGAGAAAGCACTGTAGCAATTGCATCTGAATGTGATGATTTCCCTTCCCTAACTGTTTAAAATATGACTATGATTGACTGTGTAGATATTGATAGCTTGAAAGACTTGAGGAAAAATTACTGTGAAAACCAGAATTTGGGTAGACTCAAATACTGCAATTTCTAGACAAGATTTTTAATGGAATATTCTCTAAATAGTCTTAAGTAATTCTCCCTTAATAATAATAAAATATACAAGTCTCCAAGGTACCTCATCACCTTTGTGGAGAAAATGGCAGCCAAGAAGAAGTTCTCATTACTCAAAGGATGTTTTACAATTACAATGGTTTGAAAAAATTAACAGTTCATGAAACTCACAGAAAATGCCTCTATTTATTAGAAATTAACTTGTTTAAATTGTAGACTGTCTTGCATCATTGTTTACAGAGGAGTACTTATTCATACTTGAAGAAGGAAACCTCTGTGTGTAAACTGTTCTGTGTAGCTGTAAGTTGTTTGAAAAACTTGTATTTTCTCTAGTTCTTTTTAGGCTTTCATTACTTGAACTCATGTTAAAATAAGCATGAGTGAAGAAATGGTGCTGAAGTCACGCTCCCCTTTCTGTTTGTAATCTAGCTATGATCTTTGATACATCAGAAAATGTGAATTGTTGCACTAGTACCCATAATTATTAGAATGAATTCACTGCTGTCTGCCTTAAGCTGATGCTTATTATCAAAAAATTGCTTTTGTAGTTGAGCACGGTAATATAAGAGACAAAATTATAACTCTGCCATTGTGAATATAATAAATACTGCTCCGATCTGTATTACCAAAGCAAACATATCTCTCTCTGGTGGAATGTACCACACAATGTTGGCTTTCTAGTAAAATAGGAAGTATTAGAAATAGATCTCTTGTTGGCGAGTGTAAAACCTGTGAATAAATCAGATCTATGGATGGTAGGGTTTTCTTTATATATATTTAAAGTTTCCATTATACTGTTACACGCACTTCCATTCCAGTTACAATAGTTATGCATTGAGTTACGTGTAGAGTGATCTGGTTCTTGGGCTGAACATATCAGTCTGGATTTTGAACCAATTAGAGCATTTTTTAAGTCTGGAGAAGTGTATTTTTAGTCTCGAAAAAAGTTGAATAGGCAAAGATGTCTTACAGTTTCTACTTCATGTTTATTGTAACTGTATTTCTACTTGACAAATCCTTTTTCCTGTCATTTGCGGACGGATTAAATAAATTGGCAGCTTGTGTAGATCCAGGGAGAGCACAAGGAAAAGGCAATTGTGTCTTGGAACGTTACACTGCAGCCCTTTCACCCGCCTGTGAATCGTGGTGAATGACACTTTCTTCTTCTTTCTTTTTGATCTGAAGCTTTATTTATCAAGTAATCGTCTACTGTGCTATAGCAGCACAGAAATCAGGGTTACGAGGTTGACGGAGAAAAAGGATAGATGGAAAAATGAACAGCTATACATACACGTAGAAGGAAAATAGTTATGCTGCTCAGTTTCCCTGGCTAAATGATCCCACTTGAGAAGGCACAAGTGGAATGATCCCATTCCTGGGGAAGTTCTCTGAATTCTTGCTCAGGAAATAACAAGTCATTGAACTCCTGAAGTTTCCAGGCTTGAGCTTCTGTTTCTAGCCCCGGTTTCAGGTTTGAAGGTCTGAGCTGTGAAAGTTTTGGCTCATCAGATTCACAAATTCCAAAGTGTTACTTATTTAAAGCATGTTGCGGTAGTTGCACCATGTATTATATAATCTTATGCTCAAAAAGATTCCCTCCCGCCCAAGGTCGTCTAAAGAGAAGTTTGTTATATATTGGAACACGGCGATATAAAACAGGTGACCTACTTTTGTACTTTCTGCATGGGAATACTAAGAACAACACTATATTTATGTACTTCAGGGTCTTCCTACACATTTCTCTGTCCTTTCTTTCGTTAGTTTTGTCTTCCCTTTTTGTGTTCTATGCCCAGAAATGAGAGGCTTAATGGAATGAAATATCTGAAGAATTTTTTAATTTAACCAGTGTACCAAATGTGCATAAATTTCTATTAATGTAATCCCAAATGTTCATTTTCACCTTTATTTGAAAAGAAAAAGGATTTTATTTTTTAGATCTTTGTTTTACGTATACCTCTGTTTGTCTGAATTTTAGGTTTTGGTATACACCTCATAGGTTTTTTTTTAAATTGCCTTTTAAGAAACTGTTGGGTGTTTTTTTTAGTTTTTAGGTTTTTTCTTGGCAAGGGAGGAACTTGACCCTTGCATAATTGACTGAAAAATGTTTTATTAAAATTGATAAATACGAAATGCTGTTAAATGTTTAGCTAATATTAGACTTTTCCCCTTGCAATGACCTCTTCTACTTTATAATAAAGCATATTATTGTAACAGTCAGATAGCAGAAAATTTTCAGGCAGTAATGTTTTTCAGATTCATGGCATCTGTTCAGTTGGTGTTTATGAAGCACTTTGAGATACTCAGATGAATGAGGCTATATTAGTGTATGTGTTAGATGGCACCGTTCGAAAGAGCAGCGTGTCTAAATAAATGCATCTTGGACTTTTATAAATTCAGTTGTATACAAACCCTCCTAAGTAAAATAGCCTACGAAAGGCAA
This sequence comes from Calidris pugnax, assembly GCF_001431845.1. Taxonomy (NCBI): domain Eukaryota; kingdom Metazoa; phylum Chordata; class Aves; order Charadriiformes; family Scolopacidae; genus Calidris; species Calidris pugnax. Next base: position 43,834,196 of record NW_015094506.1, read on the forward strand.
AACATAAGCATTAAATTCCTTGGATGTCTTTTATTGGGGAAGCAGGATTGATGAAGGCACAATATGTTGCAGGCTTTATTTCACAGTTCTGCCAACACGAATCCAATCTGAGCTAGAGCACAGCTGCTATTCCTGCCAGTCGTCCTCTCTCTCCTGATGGAGCTTGATCAGCTTTCTTTGTTTTTCTGTGTTCTCTTAAAATGAAGACTGTTTAATGATCATCAGTAATGAATTAGTGATGTCCTGTTCAGGGGCTTTTCTTGATGGAGTAAAGCATTAAAATATTCTTTACCGACACAGTACTGGGTAAGGTAGTGAGGAAAAATAGATGTGAAGTTCAAGATGGATTATGATGGATAGAAATACCTAGAGAAAACTAGATGTTCTTACAACAATTGTGCTATTCTTTTTTATCCCTGTAACACAGTTACTCCTCCTCCGCCCCCCACACAACAGATTTGTAATGAAAGAATAGAATCTTGTGCAGGCTGCAACTCCCAGAGGTAAAACCCACAGTACTAGACTTCCATCTGTATAGCCTATTTTATTTCAGAGAGATTTCATTTAGTTTTCCTTGGTTAAATTAGTCTGAAATACTGTCTTTGCAAGTTCATTAAAATTATTCTATAATGGGTGTGTACTGTAATTTCTCAAGTTTTATATTCAGTTTCTTAGTGGTGGTGCCTTCTGTTTACCTGGTATTCTTGTCATCCTTTCTGCCATGTCCTGATGTTTGTTATGCTCTCTTGCCTTTCCACTCACCTTCATGGCCAGAAGTGTTACTTCTGATCTATTCTCCATAGAAATCAGTCTCTCTCTCCCTTCCCACCCCCATGATAAAATACTGGAGTGAAAAAAAAAAAGCCACCTGCTAGTTACCTGTAATCGGAGTGGGGAAAGGAATTCTCTGTGGTTGAATAGTATATTTTTATTGAATAGTATATTTTTATAGAATTTAAGATTATATCACCAGAATACTTACCTGTAATGTTCACGTTTACCAAATGTAGCCCTTGCTGATTAGTAAAGGATTTTATCTGCTTATTATATCACCAGAATACTTACCTGTAATGTTCATGTTTACCAAACGTAGCCCTTCCTGATTAGTAAAGGATTTTATCTGCTTGGAGAAACGTGGATTGGAAATAAAGCTGAACGTGTAGGGAGGGAGGGGGAAGCTCTCAGGGGAAGGTGGCAATGCTGGGATTTGTTTTTACTCCTCAACCAGGAGCTAAAATGTACTGAATCAATACTTTGTATCAATATACAGGTATTCCATAGTTTCTTAGGAGCAGTTAGACCTACATAGATGGCTTAACCCTGCTGGGACCTGCTGGTGTGGATGGTTGAATAACCCTTAGGCCTGCAGCAGGCAGCAAAGGGGCAGTGCCCAGCGTGGGACTGGCACAGGGAGAGCTTTGCTCACCCGACGCCGAGCGGGCAGAGCATCGTCGCTCCAGGGGTCAGTGACTTCTGCTCTTCACTGGCTTGTGAGGCAGTAGAGTGTTAGCCCTCTCCTTTGCCAAGTAATGAATCCCTCTTCCCCCCCAAACCAGGCAAACAGCTGAATTAGATATGTAAATTACTATGAATATACATAGGATCCACCTAAGCTACTTTTGTGAAGGGCAATGAATGAACATTTGAAAAAGACTGCTTATAAGTGTTTGAATAGTCTGGATTTGTCTAATTGTGATTTAAAAGCTCCTTTACTTTTCCCACACATTTTACCCTTACTGAAGGTAGTTATTTCAATACCAGGTAATCCACCACTTTGTCTTCCAAAGTTTGTTACTTTGCACATTCTGTTCTCTAAAGAATTTGCACTTCAACTTTGAAATTTTTGAGTGGTTTTTGAGGTTAAACAGCAAGTTTATGCATTAGCTTATTTGCATGTTGTATGCATATGTTAATTAGTTATTGGATAGATGGAAATCAGAATAGGTACAGTAATTTCTGAGTAAGATGGTGGAAACTTGATACCAATACAAAGCAAAACTATAGAGTTCTGTATTTTATTGCTTTATTGTGGACCTTCATACACACAATGGATTAAAGATTGGCTTCCATGTCTGGTTAGTTGATATAACTTGTTGTCCTGTGATTCTCTTCTCCTTGCATCTCTGCCAGGCACAGGTAGTTAATCCTTGCATAGGTGCTGCTGCGTGTGTCCGGAGGAGTGAGGCACTGATGCAAGGGACTGGTCTGTCTGAAAGCTGATGGGGTCATTTTCAGCAGAATCCTTGTGTGGGTACAGAGGAGAGAAGGAGATAATGTGCCTGGGAGATATGGAAGGGAGGGAGCCACAGCAGCTGGAATTTAGATTGGTAGCATAAAATGATGTGGAACTGAATCACAAGAGACTTGGGTCTAGTACCACATCTCAGTATCTTCCCTTTCTTAAAATCTATAGCATGGTCAGATATATACAAGTGTCTGAATCATTACTGTTCCTCTTCTCCCCTGGAGGTCTCTGAACACTCACTGAATTCCAGAGGAGTGGGAGAAAGCTGACCTTATGGCACAACTCAGAAAGGGTAAATGGAATGACTCATAACCTGGGTCAGTTTAACATTTGCCTTTGTCAGAATAAATAATAGAAGAATAAATATAAGAATAAAATATGGGACATAACAAGTAACAGAGACAATCATAATTTTAATCAGTACTCCTGAAAATATTTTTTGCCAGTTAATTTTTGCTTTATCTTTATTGTGATAGCATTCTTTTAACATTGCATGTAGGTACGGGGTGATCTGCGAGCTGTTGATTGCGTTTGCTATGGTGTATGTTACAGTTTTAAATACTTTTCTTTCTAAATGTGGATGAGAAAATTAAGTCATGAATTTTGCATAGACTCTGAGACAAACATTGAATACAGCTGTTTTGCTAACAAAGCTTGCAGGATCCTTTTGTCACCCTTTGTCACTTAATTTCTGCAACTACAAATGGAAAGAGTTTAATAAAAGGTAATAAGCTGATTTGTTTTTTAAAAATAAGATTACAGGTGTGATAAAGGTTAAGTGTATTAATGCCGTTGAAATCTGTAGGCCTTTTAATACATTTTAAGAAGAAAAAAAATTAAGTAAAAGAAAAAAGGAAAAAAACCAACAAACCCTGAGCAACTAGAATGGTGGAGGCAATGGCAGAGCAGTGTTTTCTTGAAATAGAATGCTTTCATCTTGTAGATTTTAACTTGTAGAGTTTATTCCATCCCAAGATCTGCAGGCTCCTTAAGCCTTCCAATCATTTTCATCTTTGAGCTGGAAGTCTTTTGTGTATGTAGTATGTTGAAGAAATTTTGGCATAATTTTTTTTTTCCTGAACACCTCTAATTTTTGTTGTAATTTTCCTTGTCACATCTCTTTGAAACTCTTACATAATTCTTCATTAGCTTTTTTTTGCAGCGCAAAATATCCCCTGTCTCTCAGAAGCTTCCATTCTTTATCCATCCACCAAGCATCTATTGTTACTTTTTGAATTGATAATTGTGTCTTAATTTCATAGAACAGCAGAAGTATAGTACATCTAATATAAGTATTAATGCTATTTTAAAAACTTATGGGATGGGAGAAGAATGAAAGAGAGTCACAGTTTGTATAGTCACTGTGTTGGGGTGTAAGGGAATCATGGAGATGAGCCTGGCAGTGTGAGCAGGAGCTAATTAGGGTGAAGCATCAGACATAATTCTCTTTGGTTTTGTTCCCTGATCAATATGCAGGTGCCTCTTGGTCATATCGATCTTTTCTGTTTGTTTAATGTACTTTCATTTTATGAGACCTATACAATCATTAAATGGGAGTAGTTTGAATTGGTTTTGAATTATTTTCACTTGCTGTGACATTGTTTTTAACATACTGGGTTCATTTGCTGGATGTCTTGTACTGTTAGCTACCTTTAAGATAAAAATAGCTCATCCACAAAACCAGGTAACTGTCTGTAGCCAAATGTCTCCAGTTAAGTGATCTGACCTAGTTGAGAAAGTTGCACAGGCTCAATATCTCTATTTCAAAATGCCAGGTATTGTCCCATAGTTTGTTATATTTCATGTTTAAAAATTTTACTCTGAAAAGTGGGGAAATACTAATTCACAGCAGAACAAATTGAACGCAGCGCGAACGGTGCTGAGGATCCGTTTGCTTCGAATAGCCTTGTGCTGAGCAGCAGCCCGTGCGCTGCTGAGTGACAGCATCATTCCCAATTCTCGGCTTGCTGCCTGCCTGGCGGTGTGTGCTCCAGGGGCTCGCTGGAAATCAACATAGATGCCTCTTACCGAGCCCTGTCTGTGCACGCTCTGGCACTGTGCTCTTTCGGGGCTGAGCCGCCTGGGTAGCTTAGGTGTTGGGATTTGGTTAGGTCTGATCTACATTAGAAAAGTTTTGCTGGTGTGGCTACTCCAGAGAGTGCTTTCAGCATACGTGTAGTGCTGCAAATGCATTTTTGCCAATGCAGCTTATGTTAGCTCCTGAACGAGATGGGGTAAATTATACTGGAAAAAGCCCTTTTGATATTTAAGCTTTTTGCTGGTATAAAAATAGTGTGGACCTTTCACTTCAGCACCATGATGCTGCACTAGGAAAAGTTTGTAATCTAGAACTGGGTTTAATATAACTCTTTCAGTAAAGAATAGAACATCGAATCAACTGTGTTACACTTAGTAAGCAAAGCTAGTGAAAAATACTGGGTGAGTCATAATGAATACTGTTAGTCTTCTTTTCTATCCCCCTTTTTTGTCCTCAAAACAATTTGATGGGGCTGGTTTAACAGATGGGCAGAAAACCTATCAGTGTGTGTTGGAAAACTGTTTCCAGATGAAGAACAGTTTTCTTAAGTCATTTGCACTCTTTTTTTCTTTGTTCAACATTGACTGCACTAGTCAAAACATTTTAAGCATATTAAGCAATAACATATTAAGCAAGTCTATAAAATAATTAAATTGAAACTAGAAGCTAAGAGTTCTTAGAAATATTTACGTTAATATTTGACTCAGTATAAATTTCTGATAACTGCTTTTGAATCTTGTAGTAACCTTGTGCTGAAGATAAAGAAAATGTTTGTCAGGGTTGGTATGCTGTTTCATGCTGAAAATATTTAGGATTGTCTGGTAAATTAATTTCTGAATCCAAAATGAGCTGTGCTTTCACTTTGCTGTAAGTGCTCCGATACGATGAGGCAGAGAGACATAAGATTTATGGGTATCCTTCCAAGGGATGTTTTGTAGAGTTATTAAGGTGTCACAGAAGCCTTTGTTTTTTTCATGGATGGTATTTCAGTTCATTCCCTTGTACAGCAATTGCACAGTGGTGCTTTGCTTGAATTTGGGTGGAGGCTTTAATGGTTCTTCCTTATCTGTTTTAGTCCTGGTCACTGCTGTTATGAACTGCGAAGGTCTGCCCTCTGCGTGTTCTTTGGGAAGACCCAGCCTCTTAAAATTTATGTAAGGTTAATACTCTGCATAATTTTGCAGAGTATGAGCAAGGACTTGGCAGGAGGTGCCAAAAAGCTGTGGCAGATTTATGTTGTGCTCTGTAGCCTCAAAACGGGCTCAAAGGCCACTGATGATAACAGGTGACTAATAATAAACCATGAAATAACTCTTCTGTAGTGGGGATGAGTCAGGTAGTTATCAATTTCTAAACACATTGGCAAAACAAAAGCTGTCTAACAAGGAAGGTTTGGAAGTTTTTTGGGTTGGTGATTTACTGGAATCCTGCTAAAATGTGTTTGTAGAGTTAGGGATCTTTTTTCCTCTCTGCACTGTATGAAAAGGGATGGGAGAATCCTGTAATTTACTATAGCTCCAGTAATCCAGTAATTTATTATAGTGTCCAGTAATTCCCAAGCCCTTGCAGTGTCTCCAGTATGTTTTCCCTTACATAAGAGAAATCTCTGGTCTGCAGGTTTTTTCCTATTAAGATGCTTTCTCTCTTACCTCTGCCTGCAGGCTCTCTGTGCAGTTCTCACTGATGTATCTTCTGATCCCTCTCAAGCCCTTGCTGGAGGGGAGCCAGCAAAGTGATCACTTTCAGGAGGAGGCATTGAGAGAACTGCAGCTGAAAAACAGCTTGTTAACCTTTCTCCATAAAGTGTATCAATTGCAAGTGAGGATACTGTAGCTTCTTTTCTTATCAGGCCCAGACTTCTCATGCTGTGCCCCTTTTTTTCAGAAAATTCCTTTGAAGATCTGGTCCAGGTGCTACATGTTCTCTGGGAAAGGGAAAGGCAGTTCTATGCCTTCATGACTGCATTGCTAGCTTCTGGCAACGTAGGACTGAAAATCTCGTGCTACTTAAAATAAATTATATATTATATTATAATATATTGCCAAATTTTGAGATGCTACTATCAATATATCATCAATATATCATCAATATAATGTTTGCAAATCTGAACTTTAAAGACTCCATTTAGTTCTTAGGACTTCTGGAAACATTGGGAATGCAAAGCAAGGGTTCTCTAGAAGTTCAGAAATAGAGAAACAAAGTAAAATATACATACCAATGTTGTTTTAAAAAAGTTAGAACTATGCCATGGTTTCTTGAAGGCTGACTTGTTTTCTGAACTCCTGACTATTGCTGCTGATGTTTGCCTTCTCTGTCATTTTCCAGGGAAACAGTGGTTAGGTCCATCTCTTCATCTTCTGTTTCCTCTTTGCTGACTGTACAACAGATTTTCTGGCTTTACTTGGGACAGGGGGCAAGGAAGGTTGAGTCACAGCAGCTTGAGTGGTTTCTTGAAGAGGGCAGGTAGAATGAAGATACATACAAACAGTCCTTAGACTCCCAAAATATGGGTCCTCAAAGATGTGAAGCATGGGTGGAAGTATTCTGAGATGTTCTGCTTTATCAGAATGTTTGTTTCTTTTTCTCCTTTTTTTTTTCTTCTCTCAAAAATGTAGTTCTGGTGGTTTGTGCATTTTATTAATGTAACATGATTTTCTCAATGAGCCCAAGCAGATGTCCCTCTTCTTAGTTGCTGTGGGGCAATTTCACTTTTTTCATCTCATTGTATTTCTAAAACTGGAATTGTGTTCAGCTTATTTTACCCCTGTAATAGGCTTCATAAAAAATTTTCTGTCATTTGTTGTGGTGTATGAACTCTGGGTGAATATATACACACATTCCTTTTCTTTTTTTTCTCTCTTACAAGCCACTACCTGTTGTGGTTGTATATCAGAAGATGAAAAACTGGCATTCTCTAAATGAGCGAATGAAATTATTTTCCTATTTCCTGCTATCAAATACAAAATTTTATTATTGAAGCCTGATGTTCCTAAGGAGTGCTCTGTCTTACCTAGAATGCCTTTGAAGACCTGTCCACTTTCCCTTACTCCAGCAATTTGCCTTATTCCATAACGCTGCTTGCCAAAGTCAGGCCAAGCATAATTAACTTTGTGGATGAAAATGAGTCTTCCAAAGAGTTAGATGAGACTTGGAGTTGTTGCTTTCTGGGAAGGATTGACATTTTGGAGTCCAGTTTTCATCCAACTCATGACAAATCTAAAACTGTAGCAAAACAAAAATCAGAAGACTTATATACTTTGGAATTGGACGGGGCTTACTTGTTTTTCCTCTCTAAATTATTTCATAACATAATATGACATAATTAAAATATTTTTCTTTAAATAGGAAACAATAGCTACTTCCAAGCAATTACTGAAAAACCAATGCATTTAATTTTGAATTCTCATTTATAGCATCATGCAAACATGGATTTTACAAAAAGCCAGTGCCTTGCAGCTGTTACAGTTTTCATTCTTAGTTCCTTTGTGTAAAACAAATGGAAACTCAGTTAAATCTGTAATTTATATACTTGTACTCGAGTAGTTGCTTGTCCTAGAGCTTTATTCCCTCTTTAGCACTTGCTCTTGGAGAGGGAAGGACCTGAGGTCCATCAGAGCTGCCTGTCTGAGGGCACTGCTAACACGAGCCTCTGCCAGGGTCCTCTCATTCAGTCAATCCCAATAAGCCATTTTATTTACAAATATGATCTGTGCGATGCCTCCTGAAATGCAGTCAGCTAGGGTCCTCTGCCAGGGTCCTCTCATTCAGTCAATCCCAATAAGCCATTTTATTTACAAATATGATCTGTGCGATGCCTCCTGAAATGCAGTCAGCTAATCCTGCCTTTTTAATTACTTACAATGACTTTAATTGGATCAGAAAACAGCAAGAAATATAAAGTAGTAATGTAATAGAGTTCGCAGAGTGGGAGGACTCCTGCTGCAAAGCTGCAGCCGGGGTACTGTGTTCCTAGACTGGCTCCATCTGCAATGGCTGTCACCTGCCTCCCAGCTCTGCCGCAGTCTCCGGACTGCTGTGGTGCAGGAGTCTGCTGTGATCCAAGCACCAAGACAGCCACGTTCGTTTAAGATGTTCAGTAGTTTCAACTTGTCAGTATTGCCAGCTCTTGAGCCTTGGAAAAAACCTTTTGTACGGAGAATGATTGACCAGTGCGGAGCCCGTGTGCCGCTGCGTTTTGTTGGTGCTTTCGGAGCAGTTAGGCCGTAGGCCCTTCTCATGCTTTCTGTTTGCCACTTTCTCACCAGTTCAGCAATCCAGTGCTATGTTAGTACACCAGTGTTTTCAAAAACAAAATGCGAACCTTTTTTCCTTTTCTAAAGGGCATTACATCGGTTGAACAGGTATTCAGTGTAGCTGCTTCTTTTGGCAAGTCAGGCACACCTTCACATGGAGACTGGCCGGTTTCTGGTGGCTCTGGCTGCTTTATTGGAAGTTACTTTGGGGGAGCCAATGTCCTAGAGCAACTATTACCGCTCTTTACTTTCTGGCTGTCTCTGTCTGGGAGGCCTCACTTGTGTCTCTGTGTTACGTACTTTTGAATTTAGGACTTTTAACATTTGCCTGACTGGCTCTTCCTGATTTTTCTTTTTTTTTTTTTTTTTTTTTAACTTTCCCTTTTTTTTGCATAGAAGTTTCAACATACAGAAGGGATTTTTATGCTGTACACAAAGTACCTATGTTTATATAGATTTTTACAATTGTTCATGTTGCAATGCTTTTCTGAAAAAAAAAAAAAAAGTTCCTTTTCCCATACTTAGCTTGCAAATAAAATGGCAAAGAAGGTCATAAAATCAATTAAGTGAATGTAGAGTTTTATTTGAACGACTATTCACAAGCGTTTTGTTGTTTTTCTCAATTGGTGGAAATTACGACTTCTTTCCTTGCTGGCATAGAGTCACTAGAAACCTAGAGGGGTCAGAGCCAGGCTGGGCACCGCACGAGCACTCGTGTGGTTAGTGAGCGTGTCGGCCAACTGTCGGTGACCCTCCCTACAGATTACTGTGTCAGAGAAGTAATGAAGTAGCATCTGATAAATCCGTGACTTGCTACCCCCAAGATTATGCAATGAAGAAATGCACGGCAAATGCTCCTGTGGAAGGGTGAGGGTGGAGAGGTCAGTAAGCAGTTGGTGGCCATCTTAAATAAGTTTAAAATGCCTGAGGGGGGAATATGATGGGGTTATGTAAAATCATGAATGCTGTGGGGAAAGCAAAGAGACGTAATGAACAGTCGCTCTCTTCCATTACGAGCACTAAAAGGTGTTGAATGAAGCTGCCAGGTGGCAGGTTCACAATGTAAAGTTGCTGCTCCATGCAATATGCATTTCAGTTGTCATGGAAAGCAGTGATTGCTAAATGTTTCCATGGGTTCCAGGAGTGATTTTGTGGTGAACAGAAAAGGAACAGGAATTGAGGATTATAAAATCGAACGGTGTTGTTTCTCATAATATTGCTAAACCATAAATTATGGCTCCAGTGGTAAATGGTCATGAGTGTATCAATGCCATTCTTTTTGAAGATCATTGATAATCTTTACTTAATTTTTCTGCCAAAGATAAATAGTTAATTTCATTTTTTTTATTTTTTTTTTTCTTTTTGCTTGGCAAAATAAACTTTCTTCATGTTGGAAAAATGTAAATCTTAATTGTGGGGCAGTGTAATAATTTCTTTACTTCAGGACTGGATTCCTGTAAGAAAGTTCAGTATATTCTATTGAGAAATTGTTTTTCCCCTGAATTTTTTGATTCGTTATTTTTTTCCCCTGAAGGAAAAGGTGTTTAATTTAAACAATGGTGACGTTAGTTTTAGAGAAGAATCTGTTTCTTTCCTGATCTTGAAATGATTCATCACTATCAGCAGTGAATTCGACAAATTATGCTTTATGAGGCTTGAGAAAAATCTGTTGTCAGGCTAAATATTATTTAGAATTAGAAGAACTGTAATAAAAATTATGATAGAATCATATGAGTACACAATGAGTCTGTATGTTTTCTCAATTTTATTTTAAGTATTAAATTGCTAAACATATTTTATCCTTCAAGCAGCACCTTTTTTTTTTTTTGTCCGTTCAACTTCTTTGTGTCAATTATTAGATATAATTGGCTGACAGATGTAGGTAATAATAATTGGCTCATAGATAATAATGTAATTCTACAAAGAAAATATCGGCATTATTTATTCAATAACAATTATTCGCTAAATTAAATGTTATCACCCATCTGTTAACAATTTGTGCCTGTAACAACTGAAAGACTTGCTTGAACTTATTGTTTGCTTCCTTTGATATGCAGTCTTTTAAAAAAAAAAAAAAGTTCTTGATATTTTTAGCATTTAGCTCATTATTTTGAACTCTGCTACCAAAGACATTAATTTTTAATTTTGTGTCTGTGGGGCATTAATGATAGAATTTAAATGTGTCATCAGTAAGATATTTGAGAAGATCTAGCTTTCAATTTTTGTCTGTTTCAAAATAAAACAAAACTGTGGATTCCCTTTCTGTTTACACTGATGTTTAATCATATTGAGAAGAAAAGTACGTTTTCATGAAATCTTAATCCATGGTAATTCTCAACTTTCATACATGTATGTGCTTTCTAATTTTAACAATATATGTTTTTCTTGGAAAAAATCATGGTCAGCACGTATGAAAGATCCCAGACTAGTACTAATAAATCACAGTATTCCTTTAGGTTGTTGAAGAACTTTTACAGGTAGCAGAAAAGGTGCCACAGCTGTCTAAGGGCAGACCTGGAGCACATATGAGAGGGTTGTTTCGTTCTGTTCTTTCTCTGGAGAGGAGCTGTGCAGGTTTGCTGTTCAAATTCCCTTTCACTGGTGTTTGTAGGTGAGCAGGGATTCAGGTTTTTGATCTTGCAGGTTTGGAGGCTACGGTGAACACTACAGAACAGCATGTACTGGCTGGATTGGGAGGGATGGGACGTTTCCTTCAGCTTCCTTGCATTCTTCTTGTTACTGTAGGTACAGCTAAACGTTATAGTAAGTGCTAAGGGCAAGAGTTGTATTTTACCAATTTGTATCTATATAACTTTTTTGGCAAATTGCAACAAATGGGGGTGGGGACAGGGAGAGGAGAGTCTTAAAGATGTTTTCTTTTTTCAGTTTCACTATCCAAATTGTACAAGGCAGAAGGTATTAAAGCATGTTCCGAGGTAGCTGCTGTCAGTCTTCGTGTCATGGTTAAATACCTTATATTTCTATTGGAAGGTTGACAGACAGGCACCTGTGGAGGCTAACTTCAAATACCAGTATTTGGAACCTGAACACCATTATGTTTAGTTTGGCTTTCAAACAACATTCTTTTCTCACTCATCTTTCTAGTACTGTTGCTAAGTTTTATTATTGCTAGAAGAATTGTCGAGAATGCTGACAGACCGCACAGATTTCTGTCATAGGCTGATCTCTAAATTTTAAAAAGGCTTTACCGAAGGAGGTAAGATATATTGCATGATGTTTCAAAATTTTGCAGTTATGTTCAAGTTGTCTACAGAAGCACTCTGGATAACACAAGGTTCGCTTTGTTCTCCCACAAAGTATCTGAGGTACATAAAACCTGTGTGATTTATAGCGTATGCAACATCTGTTGACTCTAAAGATGATAAAATCAAGTAAATCCGCAGCTAATTGCAGGAAGTTATTGATGGTATGCCAAGGAAGAGGTGGGAGGAATTTAATATGCATTTATTAAAGATAAAAATTACATATATTCTAAAGTACTGAGGGAGTTAACATAGCAGATACTAAAGAAAATGCAGTTCTGCTTTTGCAGAAATGTTTTCCTGAAGGTCTAAGTATGAAAGGGTTGAATGGTGGGTGTTGAAAAGAGGCAGAAGAGACCCACAAGGATAGAGGAATATGAAAGAAATATTTGCAGCTTATATATATATTAAAGAAAAAGAGTAGTATTCCCCCTTATCCAGGGGCCAAGATAATAGCATGATTTTTTAAAATAAATTATTTTACAGCGCTGTAGCACTACTGATCTTAAAGTATCTCCTGGCATTTATAAGGTGTGTTAGAAGTTATCCATGTTCTGTCATGTACAAACTGACGTTTTTGGATGCATGTTTTAGTGCAAAAATAATGATAAAAACTCAAAAAAAGCAGGGTACGTCTCACTAAAATGAAAAAATGAAGTGCAGCTAGAAATTACTAACTCAGTAAGGTAACTAGACTTGTATACCCTAAGACTGTAACTGTCCTCCTATATCTAGATTTAAAAATATTCAAGAATTAGGTCATTAACCATTAACATAATGAATTAAAACACACAAATGAACCAACATCCCTCTGCCCTCCTTTGAGAGCACTAATTCAGCGAAGAGTCAGCCATCTTTGTCATCTCAGCAACTGGTGGGATGTTTGAAAGAAGTTATTTTTGACTAAGATTTTTGAAACACATCATCCATTTTCCTTCGTTTTCTTTTGTCATTGCATGTGTCTGTTGCAACATGGCATGGTACTGATGGGAGCTGAATCATTGTACCTTTAAATACTGTTCTATATTGAGAAATTGTACTTAGCTATTGAATGGTAAGATGTTAATAATATTTAAAAGCTGCCAAAAATACCAGTATTTTCAGCAAACATGTAAATTTAGGTTATCTTTTACATTCCTCTACTCATAACTGTTTTCCTTGCTTTCATGGCTTTAGTCATGATACTAACTTAAGTAAATAAGAGAGAGCCAAAGTCATATCCCTTCATCCTTGTCTTTGTTCAGGAAAGAGATGATTTTCTTCAGCTACTCCAGTAATACAGTTGGAAGGGCGTAATTCCTTTACATGGCTTTATGATGCAGTTGCAATATATTTTCAATGCAATTATCTCTTGCAGATAGGAGAGTACATTTCTTTTCATCCTGCTTCATTTTATATACTGATGTTATGCTCCATTACAAGGAGGACTGCTTTTGTTCACCTGTTGGGACTTTAAGAAATATTTTCCTGACATTAAAAATCCTGATTAATGTCTCCTTGAAATTTATTTAGAACAAGCTTTATTCACTGCTATGTTTTCCAGTTTTGGATACTCTCCTGAAATTTGCCAACACCATTGGCATTGGTAATGAGCAAGCAATGCAAAGCTGCGGGCTCAGGTGGGGGAAACTCTCAAGGTTTCTGCCTCCTTCAGGGTGGATAATGGCACTAAATTTCTCTTACAGATTAATAAGACCAAACTGTATGAACTGATTTGTATTTGTACCCTTTCTCAAGTTACATTCCGGAGAGCAAACTCTCAAGGTTTCTGCCTCCTTCAGGGTGGATAATGGCACTAAATTTCTCTTACAGATTAATAAGACCAAACTGTATGAACTGATTTGTATTTGTACCCTTTCTCAAGTTACATTCCTTCATATTTTTCTGTACCTTATTTTTGAGTATACTCTCATTCTCATATTTTTCAACCCATAAATTAATTTCTTCAGTAAACCTCCTCTTGGGCTCCATCTCTCTCCTGTTCCATATTATACCTTTCTGTCCCCCTTTCTGTTTCCATCTTTTTCACATATGCTGTACACATTGCTTTGCGTCTGTGATGCTATGAAGTCTGTTCAAAACAGAAATAGGACAACTAGGTTTTTTACTGGCAACATTATTTTATTTTTACTTAGCTCCAAAAAAAGCCCAAGAGGAGTATTGACTTGTAGCAGTATTATTGCTTTGTTGCCACAGTAATTTTGATTTTGAAAGTCCACATACATCTGAAGAGCAGTTCCTGATCTGTGCAATGTCTAAATTAAACTTCAGTGATTTTCTTATGGAGAAGTGGGGGCTCTCGTCTGTTTGTTTTTAATGAAGAACAATCTTAATTATCAGAAAAAAATGTGTACTTTGTAAATGATACAGATACTGGTTTTGTTTTCATGATTATAACTTTTGCTTTATGTTACAGACCTGTTGTAATTTATAGGTATCGGTGTAAGAAATTTGCTTTTGAATGTTTTCTGATTTCTACACCATAGCTCAGTACTAAGTGGAATTGGTTTCAGCTCCATGCAAATGCTGATGATGAATGCCATGAATGTTACAGATCTTCGGGAGTGGCTTATCATAAAGAATTAAGAAAAAAAGCAGTTTTAGTTACTAAAAATGTTTTGGGAGCTCTTGAGGAATGTTCTCAAATCAGCTTCTTTTGAGAGTAGGCTTAAGAAGCTTATGGTGATTTTTAGATCTTAAAGTTTCGCACTTCAATTATATTAAAATATAGTGTACGCATTCCTGCAGGTTAATATCCTCCATGGGTAAGGTGTACAGCACCACAAATACAGTATTCTCCCCAGATGTCTAATCAGAATTTCCTCTGAGATGTACCTCTGAGAAAGGCCTGGCTCTGTGTTCTCCTACCACCTCTTGGGTAGCAGAAGACAGCAGATAGGTCTCTTCTTAAACATCTCTTTTCTAGGTTAAAAAACTCAGTTCTCTCAGCCTCTCCTCATTGTAATATGCTTCAGTCCCTTGTCTTTGTGGTTCTTTGTTGGACTCGCTCCAGTTTGTCAATGTCTTTCTTGTACTAGGAGGCACAGAGTACAGTGGCCTTACAAGTGCCAAATAATATGAATAATCACTTCCCTCAACCCTTGCTACACCCAGTCCAGAACACAGTAGGCTGCCTTTGCTGCAAGGACATACTGCTGGTTTATGTTTGACTGTTTGTTCACTGAGTGGTTTTCTGCAAAGCTTCTTTCCAGTGAACAGGCCTTAATTTGTTTTTGTTGAACTTCGCGATGATTCTGTTTGTCCATTTCTCAAGGTTGTTGAGGTTTCTTCAGGATGGCAGCCCTGCCCCGCAGGGTACCGAGCACTTCCCCCAAATTGCTGTCACCCATAAACTCACAGAGGGTTGGTTTTGTCCTATCACCCAGTCTACTAAACAGTATCAGTACCAATTTATTAAATAGTATCAGCCCAATGGCTGACCAGCCACCAGCTGGATGTGGAGTTGCTGCCTGCTCCCCTTTGAATTTGGCAATCCAGGCAATTGAGGAGACAATTAGTGGGAAAAATAGAAAGTAGCAGTTTTAGTAGGTCGTGGTTAAGTAAGGCTGTGAGTCTGTATTCAAGGGGCGGGGAGATCTAATGGTGCATGAGTGGGGGAACCTTATAAGTGGGTGGGGGAACCTTCAAGTAGTTCCCACAACTCCTGCTTTAGGCCTAAGTGAATGTGGGAGTAGTGTGGTATAACTTGTGATTAGACCTAAGTAATGTTTATCTTGGTGTGTTAAGCTATTTTCTGAATCATGGCATTTTCACAGGAATGTCTCCGAAATATGGTGCTCATTGTTAAGTCACTGATGATGATAAAAATAGATATCAAACTCATTTCCATCAATTCCAGATCCTGCCTGGCATCTGATTGCCAGCCCAGAGAGCAGTAGGAATTAACTCTTCTATCAAGACAATTTAAATGCAGCTTTAATATATTGTTAAAAATAGCTAGTCAGTCTTCCTCACTACTCCTCCAGTATTGTTATCAACTTTGGGTGTGTTTTTTTGAGTTTTATGCATGCGGTCTGGAGAGAAACAGCAAGTTTCCTCTGTAGATAGGATTGATCATAGATGATAATTAAAGCAGTACTAAATATCTAACACAAACTATATTCTTTAAAAAAATCAGCAACAATCACTTTGGGGAAACAAAGCTGATCCCAGGTGCAGGCTGACAACCCATTCCTCCTTGCTGCAACTGCCCTGTACACCTGAAAATTTTCCCTTTGTTTTAATACAGTAGAAGAAGTTCAATTCTTTCATACCTATGTGTTCTCTAATTATTTATGTTGAATTCTCAGTTTTCTTCTGAAGTAAAGTTTTAATCAGGTAGTGTAATGCCCCATCATTGGAAGTATTCAAGATCAAGTTGGATGGGGCTTTTGAGCAGCATGATCTAATGAAAGATGTCCCTGCCCATAGCAATGTGGTTCAACTAGATGGTCTTTAAAGGCCCCTCCAACCCCAAACCATTCTGTGATTCAGTGATAATACAATGTAGGTGATAAGTCTGTTTTACAGTACAAGATAGGTGTCTGTGTTTAAATGAGTGGTCCAAAGTTAGCTTTCTTTGACTCATACACTTTCCAAGAGTTTGGTTTTGGTAGTGTTGACCTCATTTCTCTAAAACTAAACCAGACTTGGCATATGATTGATATAAAAAGCCGAGAAGTGTTTTGTTTTGTTTTTATTTTTAATGTCCCCTTTCACTAGGGCAATCTATCAGAAGCTATACCTGGTTGTCTAGTATATTTTAATTCCTTTTCTGGACTTAAGCATCAAGAATGTGTTAACATTCTGTCTGAGAAAGCAAACAGAAATACAATGCTGTGGGCCCCACTCAGTTTCTGGCTCCGGAAGGACAGTTTTGCCTCAATTAACATTGCTCAAACAGCTAAAAACTCTAACCTCAGGTATTATGCATACGAGTAGTTAATTTTTTAAGATGGTATAAATTGCTTAAATAAAGCTCAATTTTCATAGGAGCTTAATGGCATTTTAGTGGCAGATAGAGATTTTTATCCTCAGTTGTTTCACTGAGGAAAGCAAAAGTTTGCAGGAATCTTGTCCTGTAGGAAAAGGAAGGAAAGTTAGCAGTTTTATAAGTAACTTGCATTTTAGTAAAATAAAATTTTCTTCCTCTCCTATATTAATTCAAAATATCTGCAGACAATGTTAAAAATTAATAATTTAAAATTAAAAATTATTAGTTTTGTAAAGTATAGCTGACATACATGGCATATTGTATATGGCACATAGTATAGAGGAATCCCATTCTTATTTTGAACACTTTACAAAGCACCATTATCTGTGCAGTTTTTATAGGAATAAACATCTTTTTCTGAAGAGCCCATGCTGTATAAGAAGGCTGTAAGATATTGTTTGATAGTAACTGTAGTGGAATCCCTTTCATTTGATTTAAAGGCTTAATATAAGCCTTGCTTCAGCAAGTACTGTGGTGCCTGATGCAGGGTGTGGGGCAGTCATGTCACCCTTGGCTGAGAATTAGTCTGACTCTTCCTCTCAGTCAAGTAGTCACCTCTTCCACTCAGAGAATAGAGATGTAGTATTACATGTTAGGTTACTTTCACTGAAGGGTGAGCACTAGGTTTCTGCTGAGGTATTGGGATCTCAGGCTCTGCTCTAGGACTGGTTTTCATTTTATATTACCTATATCATTAAAAAAAAAAAACCCAAATGAACATATTCAGAGCCAGCAGGTTGTTGGTTCAGGTACAACTCAGGCAAACAGGATCTCACCTTTCCTTTTCAGTAGCTACTGCTGTAACTAACATTTCTGTTAGGGACCATGGAAGTTTCCGTGCTGGATTAGATTTGTGGCCCATTTGGATGAGTAAATTATTTTTGAGGTACTTTAGGAGCAGATGGAAAAAAACTCAAACAGGTCCTCAGCAGTTCTAACAAATCAATCCACTTATTTTGTTTGTGTTTTGTGCTTGTATCCAGGCACTGCTGTAGGACCAAAGTCTGAATGTTTAATAACCCCTTTCAAAACTGAAATGATTGTCATTACTGAATGTTTCTCCCTTGTGGAAAACGTTTTATGTGCTTTTACAATATCTGTCCAGTCTCTTATCATTTTGTATAACAGAAATAAATATTGCAAATAGTGATTTAGGTTCCTTTTCATGAACATCTTCTACCAATTTACATGTGAGCTTCCACCAAGAGATTTACCTGCCACCTGTGGGTGATAACCTGCCTGTGGGTTCTTGCCATCCCCCTGTGCTCTTGTGTATCTGCATTGAGAGTCAGATGAGAGAATGCCTTTAGATGAAAACTAACTCGACAGAAAAAATTCTCATGAGTGCTAAAGCTTGGATGTTGGGGTGGAGTGACAGAATAGGGAAGCAGGTTAGGGGCATGGAGGTGGAATCAGAGCACATTCCGGTTCAGGGCAGCCTCTGCTCATATCAGCTTCAAGTAGTAATAACATTGCAGTTCTACTCCATCTTGAC
Source organism: Calidris pugnax (assembly GCF_001431845.1). Classification (NCBI taxonomy): domain Eukaryota; kingdom Metazoa; phylum Chordata; class Aves; order Charadriiformes; family Scolopacidae; genus Calidris; species Calidris pugnax. The sequence continues at coordinate 43,852,483 of NW_015094506.1, forward strand.
ATTCTTGACATTTTTAATACACTATTTCTAATGGGCAGTTTCAACTAATTTATTCTGATGCTTTAGTTACCTCTAGATAAATTTTCAATATGAATGCTGTGCTGTATGCACTGTAATGTTTGTGCTTAATAAATCATGTTTCGGTAGCCTCTCATCTTTTGCATACTTAAATCCCAGCAGTACTCTTGGGTATCATTTGGACCTGTTTACTTTTTTTGAATTTAAATTAGTAGTTTCTTCCAAAATTGTAATTTTTCTTCACTATAGAAGAACAGCCTCAGGGTACAGATATCACCAATATTTTCTGTGGCTGAGATTGCAGAAGCAAAATGAAACAAATGACCCATGGAAAAGCAGTAAGCCCCAGACTTTCCTCAAACAGGCAAACAAAAATCTGTGATTTTTGATTCTAGCATTTTATTTAGAATTCCACGAATGCCTTTAATTTCCTTTATTTCCTTCCCCACCTCCCATGAAACACGTCTTAATTTGTCTTTGGATTCTTGCTACTTATGCATTGGGGGGGGTAGGGGAGCGCTGATGTTAGGTGTTTGCTCACAGGGAATCCACTTTAGCTCTTCTAGTTTCCTTCTTTCCTCCTCTTTATTAGCATCACTGAGGTTACTTCTCTGAGCGCAGAAGGATTTCTCTTTTGGCTCAAGTAGCCTCCCAAGTGACGCAGTCTAAATGCATTGGTTTGGTTTATTGCTGGCTGTGCTGGGTTCCTCTTTGTTAGTGCACCTGATTGTCCTCGGTAGCCTTCTGTTGATTCTCTAGTTTCTAGCAAAAGCTCAAAACCAACTCAGGAAAAAATCTGAATTAAAACTTTCTGTAAATACTAAACTATGTTTTGGAAAAAAGGTAACTATAAAGGTAGTATCCCTATGAACAAAAACTGTATTATGCTCTTTATTTAAACTATCTTCATTATATGTTATCACAGAGCAATGTTTAAGGTCAAAAAATGAAATCATATACTAGAAAGATTCTATATTGTTGAGTCATTTAGATAAAGAAAAGCTAACCATGTTGCTTGAAGTATTGTTTTTCTACCTAATGTACTACGTGCAGATCGGATTTATCTCTCTCTATTATGCTTTTACATAACTGTCTGGGAAATGTTGTTTTAAAAAAAAATGCATTTTTAAGCAGCATCTCAAACAGTGGATTAGAAAACCTATTCAGATTTAGTAAACCAAGAAAATTTGGAATTGTAATGACAAAATTCTTTATTCTTTAAGAAATATAAAGTTCTAGCTCTTTGTTAGGCTGAGGTAGATTATAAATGTCACTGATTCCTAGGGCTCAGTGTATTCTGCCTTGGCATATAGTATTTTTGTTCAAAAAGTGGATTCAGCAGGCAGTCTGTATTTTAAGTCCTTAAAAAGTCATTTCCAGCTGTGCTTTCCAAGCTTAATAAAATGTGATAGTTAGAAAGGAAGCAGTACCAATACCCTATGGGAGTGTTAAGCATTTGCTTTTATTTTTATGAACATATCTGAAGAAGTAGAATCAGTAGAGGAGTGAGAGGTAGAGGAATGGCTGTAGGACTACAGTTCCTGCCTCTCATTTCCTCCCTGGCTCCAGGGAGCAGAGCTGACTGCCTTCACGCCACTGGTGTGAGGGTAGTGCCTGCTATGACTGCATCCAGCCCTGGCCTGTGGTCTTACAAGGTATTTAGGTCCTAATTTGTTTAAAGCGCAAGTCTTCTCGAAGTTAATAAAATGTCCCATGAGCCAGCAGTGTGCCCAGGTGGCCAAGAAGGCCAACAGCATCCTGGCCTGCATCAGGAACAGTGTGGTGAGTAGGGCCCGAGAGGTGATCGTCCCCTGTACTCGGCATTGGTGAGGCCTCACCTCGAGTACTGTGTCCAGTTTTGGGCCCCTTACCACAAAAAAGACAGTGAGGTGCTGGAGCGGGTCCAGAGAAGAGCAACGAAGCTGGTGAGGGGTCTGGAGAGTAAGTCTTATGAGGAGAGGCTGAGGGAGCTGGGCCTGTTCAGTCTGAAGGAGGCTGAGGGGAGGCCTTATTGCGCTCTATAACTACCTGAAGAGGGGGTGTAGAGAGGTGGGGGTTGGTCTCGTCTCCCAAGTTACAGGCAATAGGATAAGAGGAAATGGCCTCAAGTTGCGCCAGGGGAGGTTTAGATTGGATTTTAGGAAACATTTCTTCACGGAAAGGGTTATCCAGCATTGGAATAGGCTGCCCAGGGAAGTGGTTGAGGCACCATCCCTGGAGGTGTTCAAAAGCCGGGTTGACATGGTCCTCAGGAATATGGTTCAGTGGTGTGTTTTTTTTGGTTTTGTGGTGTGTGGGTGGTTTTTTTGATTTTTTTATTATTATTTTTTTTTTTAATCAGAGTTAGGTTGATGGTTGGACTAGATGATCTTTAGGATCCCTTCCAACCTAGATGATTTTGTGATTCTATGATTCTATGTTATGTATGTGCTCTTTAAGTCTGTTCAGGCAGGTGACGGTTTTAAATACTCATTAAATCTGTTACGGTTATTACCGTATTAGGTATACTCTAGTGCTTTAAGGTTAAGGCAGGAGGACGGCTGACAAGTTTTAAACTGGGCCCCAGGCCCCAGAGTCTGTGCTAACTGGAAGATAAGCCATTGTGTCTGCTTAATTCCTGAGAAAACAAGTACCTTAAAGCCCATGTCACCCTCACCTCTGATCATGGCCATAGAGTTGTCAAACGACTGTGCATGGCAAGAAACAGAATAAGGATTGCACAAGTGCCTGAAGCAAAATCCTACATTTGCTGGTCCCTGGGTTAATAACTGGTAGTGTCTTTGCTGTATTTCATGTGACACGGTTTTTTTACTAACTCAAACTGGCCAGTTGGAATGTGCAAGTTCCTCTGTAATATTTTAAATAAACTGGATCTTAAATGCACTGTGGCTCTGGATATGATCTGGCTGCCCTTGCATCAGCTACCCTTCTGCTTGGTTTCATCATGCTCTCTGCGATGGCAGCATCACTCCTGGGAATACACAAGTGTAGAGATTTCTAATACGTTGTCTGCTGAGACGATAGAAACCATCAAAAGGCGCATATCCAACATGTGTTGCAGCTTCTGCTCTCACATAGGAATGACAGGAAAGCACTTGCAGGTGTTTCTGCCGTAGACCTGCTGTCCTTATGAAAACTGCTTTTCTTTTGAAAATGGTGTGATAGGATTGCTAGGGCTTCCCTAGTGGTTAGAATAGCAAATGTGAGCATCCATAGCAGGATGTCTGGCCACTGAACCCATAGAAAGTCCCTCTGTTTTGAAGTCCTGCTGAAATGCATTGTCCCAAAGCATTTTGTTAGGATTGCGGGGAATTTGGAATGAAGCTGCAGATTTTGGCAGTTTAGCAGGAGGTGACTGCCAGTCTGAGGCACAGATGGAGGTATTTGGAGAAGGCAAAGCAGCGTGGTCTTTCTGTTCCTTTCTTAAAACCTTCAGAAGGATTGGATTTTTAGCACTTGAAATGGCTTAATTTAGATTTTGAGATAAAATACAGCAGGGAGAAACAGTCTCTTTTCTAGTTCTCTTCCACAGATTTTTAGGTGGATTTAGGAGATCAGAACCATATTTTAATTTTATTTTGTTTAAGCAGCCTGGAGTTGCAGAATGTGATTTTATGACATCAGTGAACTCCACAGCAGATCTTGTATTTGTGGGCTATGTAAGTCTTTGGTGATATTTGCACCTTTTTAAAGCTCATGTTGCCAAGAAACTACTTCAGAGTTTACTATGGCAGTAGACTTAATCTGTGGGTAGTTCTTAGCACCCTTTTTTTTTCCTGTGCAGCTGAGAGGAAGGGGTCAGAAAATGAGCCTTCACATTCAAGACACTTGCTCTTTGAAGTTAGTAATTGAAGCTAGTGGGAGTTTAATATTAGTTTTAATAGGTTCATATGCAAGGCCACCTGTAGATACGGAGCTGAGTTACAGCAAAAAGTTGTGGGGAAGTAGTGGGGAAGTGTGGCTGCTGTCACCCCCAGCAGAAGCCGCTCTGTGGGCACACCTGCCTAAGGGGCTTCATTAACAGCCTGTGCAGCATGAGCTGTGCTGTCCTGCGGCTCGGCTGTCCTTTGGCCTCTCTGATCCATTTTTAAACAAAAGCATTTGCAGGCCTATCTTAGTAAACTAAAACGTGTTTGGCATGCTGAACTGTTAAGAGAGTTGATTTCTTACTGAGCTTTATGCCGTATTTCTCTGTTTCAGTTTCTTACACAGTGTTTTCTGTATTCAGGTACAGGGATGTTCTCTGCGTAGCCGTGAAGTGACTCACTTGGAATTTTGTGTTCAGTTGTGAACATGTGGTTGCTAAAATTAATCTGAGGCTTAGGTTAGTTTATTGTGAATAAACAAAAATAATTGGCTACTAGAGTGAAAGGTTGTTTGGTAAAGATTTTAAAGTTCAGTTAGCTTAGTCGGAATTTAAGTCTGTGTCTTAATAAACTTACTGGGAGGACATAAAAGGAAGATAACTTTGTAAGGAAGTCATAGTGGGTTGGTTATAAATGGTAATAGTGTAACATTGTCTGGTGACAATTGTCTGGTCAGATTTCTGACACTGGGTGAAATGCCTTGCCTGTGATTTTGTTAGTTTTATTTCTTCTCAAAAGAAGCAGTGGAAGACGTGCTTGATTCAGCAAAAATGAAAAAACCCACCTGTTTTCTTTCCTTCCCATTCTTCTGTGTTTGATCCCAAATGTTTAGAAGTGCAATTTAAATATATGAAGTATAATTTACATCTATTAATGTATAATAAATCTGAAATTTCATATCTTAGCACTTATTCAGACATCTGGTTAGAGAAGTTCATTATCTGGTGGATCCTTTGGGACAAGGAGATGACTTCTTGCCCCTTCCTGCCCTGTTAGTGAGATTCCAGCGTTCCTAGAACTCATGCTGTGCACATGCTCTTTGACAGTCTCTGGGTCTAGAGAATTGCAGTGAAGTAAATTTAGTGTATTCAATGTCCAGGTTATCTTCAGTAATAATCTTGTGATATTCAGTTTTTCTGGTATAATACATTACTTGGATGTACTCTGTTGCCAAGTGTTATATGCAAAAATGTCTCTTGGAACTAACTGTAACTTATAAATGTTTTAGGATGTTAAAAATGTTCCCTTATCCTATGTCATGCTTATCAATGTTTTGTTACTTTCATAGATTACCTTTCTCAAGGGATAGATCTATCTGGAATAGAAGTAATTGAAAATGACCTGCTTTTTATTGCAAGAGCTCGGCTTGAGGTGGAAAATCAGGCTAAAAGGTTGCTTGAGCAAGGTGTGGAGACTCAGGTAAAATACACTTTCTTTTTTACTTCCTTTCAGAGGTAAAGTGTAAAAACTCTGAGCTTGATTTCCTTTGTTTTGTGTAGCATTGCCTGATGGAGATGAAACATGAAAAAAATATTATGTGAGAAATTTTCACATGTACAAATATCCAAAGAAATTGACAAAACTGTCCTTGTACAATATTTGCAAGAATAAAATTCTTGCAGGATCTGACTCTGAAATTTGGGAGAAAGTAGGTGCTGATATGAAGAGTTGAACTGAAAACACTGTGATAAAAGCTTGGTGATTGATAGGACTTTGCAGTATGCGCAGTATCCTACATTGTCAATGTTGCCAAGCTTTATAGATAAGTCTGAAAAATACAGTTTCTAAAAACTGTAAGAAGGTTTATATGTTTTAGCTGTGCAGTAATATATTGAAATGATTTGAAAGATTTCCGATTAAAACTTTAAATGGCATTTTAAACTTTGAAGTAAATATTCACTGTAGGGAATATCAAAATGAATATGCATAATTACATTCATCCATGCTAAATGTAATTATCTACATTTTTAATAACCTGGCTATGGCTGTTATTTAACTATTTGTAGTATCATTAATGCTGCCTTCTTGCTTTTTTAAAAATTCATGTTTTTTATCTATACTTTTTAGTATTCTTTAAAAAAAAGTATTTTAAAATCCCCATTACTACAATAAGAGGAAAAATCTATTACAGGTTTCTATCAAATTTGGGTTTCAAATCAGAGAACAAAGAGGATTAGAACAAGACATTTTTATGCTGCTTCTTACCAACAGTTAAACTTACCTGTAAGTCAATGTAGCATTTGTTTATACTGTTGAAGGTTGACATGAATTTCCATATACAGAATGGAAAATCTCTTCATTAAACTGTCTTGGATCGATAATTGAGGATTAGAATTATCAGTATGTCTCAAACTTCTATGTAGACCTCTATTTCAAGTAATTTTCTGCTGTAAGAAGTCATGATTGTGGTAAATACCTTTGGCTATTTACTGAGAGCAAAACGGTAGAAAAAAAAAACCAACCTGTTTTTTGCTTGATTACTGTTCAAATGTTGAAACTCCTGGCTATTTGAGCATGTTGCTAAGCTGTGATCAGGCTTGTTACAAGCTGTGAAGCATATGCAATGTTAAATTATGACTGAACGAAGATAGGGCCTAAGAAAAAACAAGTGGACATTTATCTTAAATGTAGCAAAAGTCTTCATCAGTGTGTACTCCTCCTACTTTTTCATGCCAGATTTGACCTTCTCTGATAATTTTCTCTTCATATTAAGTACTAAAATGGAACTGACAAAGAAACCCTGGGGAAATCAATCCCACTCCACTTGAAAAATAGACAGATTTATTAGGTGTTCCAGGCTGTATCCAGGTAATCAAGAGATTATTAAAGTATATGCCTGTTGTGCTTTAGCCAGGGGCCTGTTTCCAGCAAACGGAAGATTGCTTGGAAGAACATTATTAGTGCTTGGTCATATCAGAAGTGGGGATGTTTTCATGAAGATGTGTTCAGGTGTGCTTTACATGTTTGTTGTTGGAGATGATTCATGGGTCTAATGTTGGAAAAATAGTGTGCTTTAGAAAATATGCATGCAGGCATTGCCCTGAAAATTTGGAATTTGAAATATGACTAGCAGATAGTGTATCTTTGATTCTTATTTTTTGTAACTGTGTGTTTTATTGACAAGCTAATTTATATATATATACCTTCCAAGCCCTGAGATTTCCCATAAGAGGACATGGGATCTTTGTCTTTTTTTGTGTTTTGTAGCACAGAATTCCTCAGATAAGCTGTATTCCTGCTACTAACTATTCTGGTAGCCAAGTTTATAGCTTTGAGAATAGTGCATCTGTATTTGTCCAGGTGGTTCTTCAGGTATTTGATATTCCTATTTGCAATTGTAGTTGTAGTTTTCACTTTTGTTTTTATCTGCTGTGTAAATAATACACGAGATCAGCTGCCTACGTAAGTGAGCTGTATTTCTGCATTTCATCTAGTTGTTTTCAGCAATGCCTTAAGAAGACAGTCGTGTCTCCATTTCAGAATATTTCGGTGTCCACCTGGGAGAGAAGCAGGAAGTGGAAATACATAAAAAAGTATCTCCTTTCAAGCAGAAGTCATTAGAATTTAGTGAATGTCATCTTTAGAATCCAGCTTTTTTATCAGAGATTCTGCTAGAAGTTACTCTGACAAAAAGAACAGAGTTAAAAAGTTCAAAATGCCCCTTTCAACATTTTTATGTATCTCCTTTGTTTAGATAAGAAATTATTTTTGTAATTTTATTTATTTAATGATGTTTAAGTCACATGCTAATGAGCTGTGCTCAGATTCCCCCAAATAATCACCAGCAGTAGCACATGAAAGTAGATACCTACCTCTAAGTGATAAATTGCATTGCAATTCACATTTTTATTGCATGTCCGTCACTGTAGCATGTGTGTATTTCTCATAAGAAATGATATCTCTTTTTCCCTTTTCCTTTGAAGTGAGGCACTAGCCATTGACTGCTACAGAAGTGAAGGCTTCCACTCATGTTCATGGTGGTATCTTTAAAGCAGCCATCTGGGTATAAACTAGAAGTGTCTGTCAGTGTGTCTAGACTTAACAGACTTTCATAGAGCTGCCAACCAGGCTTGTCTTCCAAATCCGTTTAGAAAGAGTAAGCCCTCATTGCTCTGGTTGACAAAAGTAATACAAATAATAGCAGACCTGATCAAGCGAGGGTACCAGTGGCTACCGGCAGGTTTTTTATTGTTGTGTATGCTTTGTTACACACTCCTAGTGTGCACAGCACAGACTGATGCTCTTTCGTAACCCCCAGAACAGTATCAAGAAAATGGATTTGAACCTTGTCCTAACTGTTTAGTCCTAAAGTCCCTGATAGCTTTCCTTCACGCTGTAAGCAGGTTAATGGCAGATAGAACAGATAGCTAGAGAGGCTGTTTTAACAAAGATGCATCAAGAACTTTATTAAAGCCACTGTTCTAAGAGAAGAAACAGCAATGTTTTCTACTTTAAAAAGAAAAAAAGATGTCTGTATTCATCTTGCAACTGCCTGGAGCATCCCCAGCATTTCTTTTACTCTCAGGATGAATTCTAGGCAGAGGAATCTAGATTTGCTCTTGACATCATGTCACCCATTTATTCAACAGCAGTATACTGTGTAAAGCAGATCTAAATAATAAGAAATTATTCAGAACAAGAGAGATTTGTTAAGATTACCATAACTCAATTCCGGATAGAACAGTTTTGCCAGACACAGTGTTGTGCCTGCTGCACTTACAAAGAATAAAACGTCTCTGCAGCTTAGCTTGCTTCAAACCCTTTCTGCTGTATGTTGTCATGCTTAGTGTGGGACTTGTCTCTTACAGCCAGGGATACTCAAACTTAGTTCCGTCAGGTAATGATAAGATTGGTAGCATTAGGAACCAGATCATGTGTATGCAGAAAAGAGGTGCATTTCCATTTCCTCCATCTTTCCTCCTCTGAAGAGGTAGTCCTAGTTCTGAGCTGAAGTTCACTGCTTTAAAAACAGTTAAGGGTCTCCCCTGTGTAAGAAGGATAGATTTTTGCATGTATGTACTTTGCTGTGTGAAATGGGTTAGGAACCTACACTCTTGCTCTTGATTTCACTGATACAAACTTTAGTAAATAGTTAGGATAATGCTGAGGACTATGGTATCATTAAAGATCACTTAAAATATAAAATATCCGTAAAGATCAAACAAGACCTGGTGTGGAGATGAGAGTAGAATTCAGATTTCCTTGGGTTTACACCTTAAATACAGTTTGTTTTGTGTGTTACAGAAGTGATCTGTATTTTTGACCATAGATAATAAAAATTTTCCTTCTTTGTCTCCTGGAGTGATCTGTAGGTATTTGACCATTTTTTAAAGGAAGATTTTGGTTAGATTATGTAATGTTTGTTGCCCAGTTTCCCTTATTTAAAGTGTGCAAATATATTTCCCTGCCTAGCATGGGTCTGGAGAGAGTTAAATTCACTGGTAATTCACTGAAATTGTTCTGGTGATCACATAGTGAAGTTTCTTAATCATGTTAGAGAAAGCAAAAAGTAAGTGTAAGCTTAATAGCTATCCTTTGTCCAAGTGAAAGTTAAATTGTGTCTGCGTTTTGTTTTAATACAATAATTATTTTCAAAATTAAGAGCTTTACTAACTATAACCTCAAAAAATAGAGGGGAAAAATCCCCAACAGAAATAAATCCTAAACTCTACTTTTGTAAGATGTTCAAATGCTGGATTTGAATACACGGGATAAATATGTAAACAACACAATCTGAACAAAAACGTCTCACTTAATTTCAGTATACCATCTTTATAGTATTGTCACTTTGGCTGTATTTGGGGACATTTTGAATTTTCATACTGTAACTCACTGAGTATAATTTGTTTGGTGAATTGTTCCGTTTTGCATTCTTTTTCATACTGAACCTTTCCTCTGAGTTGTTGTCTGCGTAATTAACCAGTTGTCTGAAGGTGATTACCAGGAAGTTGCTCAATTTATCTCGGTTCATGGTTCCCTGAGCTAGGTACTTATGTAGTACATCTCGCAGTGTTATGGCAAAATTGGTCAAATTAATCTGAAATCTTTCATACACCAGCTTTTAATCTTGAGTCAAGGATCTCTAACAACAGGATTTGTTATCCCCAAGGGAGTGGACAGGAAAAGGTGCATGTAATTGACCATTTTCTCTGGACGTGATTGTCAAGAAGTTGCATAATTTATTTCATTTTGAGTGAGTGCTTATGTAGTACAACGTGCAGTGTTAGGCAAGATTGGTGAAATTAATCTTAAATCCTTCATAGGGCAATGTTTAATCTCATGTCAAGGGTCTTAAACAGTACATGCTCTTTATTAGCCCATGGCAGCATTTTCCAGTCGTGCAAACAGACTTGGAGGTGTTTGAGATATTCAGATATTAAGAGTGTCTGGCAATGGGCTTCATTTTTCACTTTTTTGGTGAAGCTTGCAAAAAGATGATAATGTTGCATTCTTGAGTTACTTCTAGTCGTTACTGCCGAAGGTGTGGATGGCTCTTGTAGCACTGCTGTCTGGGCAAGGTCCTGTGATCTTGAGTTTCTCATTTCAATCTTGCATACTTTAGCAAGAGCATATGCCTCACTGAAACATCCTTTGTTCGAGATTAGTTTATGATATTTTAACACTTAGATTTCAACCAGAATATGCCGTCTTCTTTGCTTTTAATGCTTTCAAGTAAAATGGACTGTGCAAGTGGATGAATACAGTTGTCAGCTCTGTGAACAAGTGCTTGGCTGGAGAACAAAGTCTAATATTACAGGAGAATGTCACTTTGTGTGCCCCACCGTGGTGTAGTGGGCCTCTTAATGTTTATCTTTAGTTCATTTAGCTTAGGATGTGTTAATTTGCACATATTGATGTACTGTGCTAGTCAAAAGAAAAATTTAAACTTCCAGATGTTTTTACCTGTCCTTTCCTGCTTTTACATATTAGCTAGCATATTTTGTCATATTTTTAAAATAATATAAGCCCTTATGTACTTCAGAATGTGAATGGAATAGATTGCCATAATTGTAGATGTGCGTAACTGCATATGTATGCATAATTACAAAATTATCATTATAATAGCAAATAAAGTAGAAAAATATGAGAAAAGAACCCCTCCAATTTGACATACAACCAGCCATCTTTTTATCTGTATACTGTAGGCGACTCGCTTAAAAAGTCTGGAAAAACATTTTTTTTTAAGTCAAAGAATAGTCATTGCTGCTTTTTTTTTTTTTTTGTTCTGACATTTATTTCTACTTTGAAAGCTGTAAGTTGGAATTTAACCTCATCACTGTCAAAAATTTAACCAATATAGTATACTTTAGGCAGTAGATGTTATGTTTCCTTATTATTCCACAATCTTGATTCCCTGGAGGAGATCCTGATGGAAACTAGACTGAGACAACTATTTCATAATAAAGTGATTGACTACAATATGATATAGAAATGGAAGGCATTTTTGATTATTCAGTTTGAAGTCAATTACTTGAATCTAGAGTAAGAAGACTGAAGTATTATCTGTGAAACGGAAAATTTGGACCTGCTTGCTACTTTTGGCAGAGCATGAAGGTGGCAGCTATAGTTAACTTTAAATCATCTAGTTCTGCTTAGTGAATATAGAGGGTGAGATCCAAAGCTTTTCTTTAAATTCAAGTTAGCCACCCATTTTGCTACTTTTCTAATTCCAATATAGACAAAGAAGACATGTTATAGCTGTCATTGACTTTCATTGTAAAAGATCACAATGGTATTTGAGTCTGTTTAATTAAAATCCTACTAGCTTATACTGTTTTTTCTTTTACAATGGTTTTGTATGCATATAGAGAATTTTCACTTTATGTGTTTATATATCTTTACAAGTTTTACTCTGTCCTAACCTTTATGTATCTTTGTCACAGAAACATACTAAAGTTGCATTATTCAATTTTATTTTTTATCTTCAATATTATGGTTATGGTTTTCATGATCTTGTTAACTTGCTAAATCAGATTCCTTCATCTGGCCATCTGGTGCATGGCACTACTGAAGGAGTTTTCAATAAATCTAAATTAATTCTTCCTTGAACTATTCTATGACATAGCAATGTATGGCTCATCTAACAACCAAAAAATATCTTCCAAGTATGTGTTATATCCTACATCTGAATGGAAAACTTCATGGGGATTAACCAAACCGTATGAAATTTTCCCTTTACTATTCTAGTCTAAAAAGAGTTCATTTTATCTTAAAGTATGATCTAATGGAACTGAAGTGTTAACCATGCTTCAGTAATTCAAAATCACCAAGCTAAACACTAAGCATGAATTTATACCTCTGAACTATGGATTAAAATAAACCACAGATTTCTCAGCAACATAATCGGCTGATACTGATATAACCTAGAATATCCTTTCAGTTTCCATAGGAACAGATGATAGAATGTTTTGAATCTTGGAATAGCTAAAATGAATGTCTGGCTTTAATATGGTTCACTTTTATTTTGCAGCTTGCAACCTCTGCATGTAAAGGGCTAAAAATGTGCATAAAAAAGGACAGGTGGAATATTGGCAAAACGCATATTAAAATGTTTTTACTGGCAGTAGTAACAACAACAACAATAATAATAAATAATAATAAAAAATACGTTAAGGTGTTTCTGTGCATAATTCTTCAGGTGTTAGCTCTGTGTTTGATTATGTAGGTGCAAAAAATATTGCCAAATAGGAAAAGAGAAACCATTAACTGTGTGTTAGTGCCTCTTTAAATGTTTTACACCAACAAAAAAAAATCTGTCTCATAGGTCATCTTTAAATTTCATCTCCAGCTATTGCTTCATCTTACTGCATTGCACTGTATAGTTGTATTTTTTGATTGGAACCATTAATACAACACAAGAAAGAGCTCCATGTAGCCAGAAAGAACAGATCAGCCAAACTTACTGGAATATATATTGTGTTATACAGGTCGCTATGGCAAAAGGTGATAATCCAAGAACAGACAACATGCTAGCTGTTGTAGTACTTGCTTTATTACGTCTGACATCTCTGTCTTAACAGGTACTGTTGCTAAATCAGAAAAAATATGCTTTTACTGTAAAAACATTTACAAGATTTAAAAGACACCTCTTTGAGGTTAACGGATATGTAACTCCAGTATTGATGCAGAGAGAAAATATGGAGGCCTTGTTAACAAACCATTAGGAATCTAAGTGCCTGTAACCTAAGGCGTCGTGAATGCAGGTAGAAAGGATAATATGTGACTGACTGCTCAGTACTTGGGCATTTTTTTATGATATTTGATCTTTAAGTAATTTTCTATGTGGAAATTAGGATGGTACTGAAAGCAAAAAGAAAAAAAAACCCAAAAAGAAGCAAAATGAGTAAGAAGTAGCAAGTTAACTTGTGATAGTTTCTCTTTTCAGTGCAACAGTTTTTTGGTCTGTGAATGGAGCCACACTGTGCTAATGTAGTTCAAATAGTAAGTTTTTCAAATATCCATATTCCAGTATTACTTTCAGCTACCATCAATATAGAAGACTCATGAAAGCTGTAGTTATTAGAACATACAGGCAAGTTTAATAGCAACATTTTGAACATAGAAGGATTTTCAAATAAAAGCAATGTCTAGGGCTTTCCTGCTCAGTATTGGAATATAATTTACGTTGTGAATGTGCAGAGAATCTTGTGTTGCATGTTACTTTTGGAATATTGATCCTCTTTTATTAATGGTTCTGGTTTGCACTTTTGCAGCATCTTTTAGAAAATTCCTCACAAACTGTGTAGTAGGTGGTTTAGACAGGTATTAGCAAACCTCATTCCACAGTTGGAGAGAAGTTCTAAATGACAAGAAGTAAGCAGGAAGGCTCTTAGCAAAGTATTTGAATTTGTTAAGTTTCTATGCTTTAACAGTTAGGCAACCCTGGCTCCTTTTAACAGGTTTTTTTTCATGAAAATAACTTTTTTTCCTCCCCTACCAAGATAACTTTAATTTTCTTAAATAGATCCTGGAAGCTTCTGTTTTCTAACCCAGTAATATCCCCAAGTGTAATTGTCTATCTTCTGAAATATATTGCAGTTAAAGTAGAATAAGCATTGTAAAATCAATGTAAATTATAGTTCTTTAATTTATACCCAGCATAAAGTTTCTTGGTGTGGGAGTGAGGGCAAAGGACTAGCTAATTAGGCATTGAAGGGCCCCTCACCTTTGTGAATTAGTTAACTCTTCTAGGAGTTTACCTTCCCAGCTCTGGACAGGTACGTGGCCATGCAGCTGTGGAGTGTCCTTACCTGCATTTGACTCCACATCCGCTTCTGATAAACATCTGTAATGTTCAGGGTCAGGTTTGGTCCTTATAAAGCTGAAAGATTATTATGCACCAGGGATTGAAGTTATGAAGTGTCTATTAGTAAAACAAAATGTGCAAGGTTTCTTTTTGGTGATGAGGTAGTACTGGGAGATATTTTTGTCACAATATATTAGGGGCTGTAATTCAGATTATGGTTTCAACAAAACCTTCAAACTTAATTAGGCCCAAGTTAGAGAACTTTTTCCTGTCCTTTGAATTTTTTTTTTTTTTCAAATCATATTAAAGCAGAGAACTGAAAAATCAGTTTCAAAGATTTGGATTGCTTGACTACCTCCACTGGGACAATGGCAATGGCAGCAGCTTCTATCGCAGTATCTAGGAATGTATGTGTTCAGGATTAGGGCATACCACCATACTTTTTTCCTCCATCTTTCAGCTGTATACCATTATACTTTGAGTTCTTGAGGCCTCAGAATGCCTTCAAAAGCATCTGAATTAAGAAGCATCTGATCACTCCAGCCTGACCTTGAATGTTCCCAGGGATGGGGCATCTACCACCTTTCCGGGCAAACCTGTTCCGGTGTTTCACCACTCTCAGGGGAAAAAATTTTTTCCTTCTATCTAGTCTAAATCTGCTGTCTTTTACTTTAAAACCATTACCCCCTGCTAAAAAGTTTGTCCCCATCTTTCCTATAAGCCCCTTTTAAGTACTTGTAAGACTGCAGTAAGGTCTCCCAGAGGCTTCTCTTCTCCAGGCTGAACAACCTCAGCTCTCTCAGCTTGTCCTCATAGGAGAGGTGTTCCATCTTTCTGATCATCTTTGCGGCTCTCCTCTGGACTCACTCCAACAGGTCCATGTCCTTCTTATGTTGGGGGCCCCAGAGCTGGACACAGTACTCCAGGTGGGGTCTCACCACTCTCAGGGGAAAAAATTTTTTCCTTCTATCTAGTCTAAATCTGCTGTCTTTTACTTTAAAACCATTACCCCCTGCTAAAAAGTTTGTCCCCATCTTTCCTATAAGCCCCTTTTAAGTACTTGTAAGACTGCAGTAAGGTCTCCCAGAGGCTTCTCTTCTCCAGGCTGAACAACCTCAGCTCTCTCAGCTTGTCCTCATAGGAGAGGTGTTCCATCTTTCTGATCATCTTTGCGGCTCTCCTCTGGACTCACTCCAACAGGTCCATGTCCTTCTTATGTTGGGGGCCCCAGAGCTGGACACAGTACTCCAGGTGGGGTCTCACCAGAGCGGGGTTAAGGGGCAGAATCACCTCCCTTGACCTGCTGGCCACACTTCTTTTGATGGAGCCCAGGATACGGTTGGTTTTCTGGATACTGTCGGCTCATGTTCAGCTTTTAATCCACCAGTACCCTGAAGTCCTTCTCAGCAAGGTTAGTCTCAAACCCTTCATCCTCTAGCCTGTATTGATATCAGGGGTTGCTCAGACCCAGGTGCAGAACCTTCCACTTGACCTTGTTGAACTTCATGAGTTTTGCACAGGCCCACTTCTCAAGCCTGGATGGCATCTAGACCCACAGACATGACAACTGGACCACTCAGCTTGGTGGTGCCTGCGAACTCGCTGAGAGTGCATTCGATCCTATGGTCTGTTATTCATGAAGATATTAAACACTGCTGGTCCTAATGTGGACCCCTGAGAGTCCATCCACCCTGCGGATTTGTGTCTGAAATGCTCCCACAGATCACTCCATGGCTCAGCCAAGCACAGCAGAACTGGGAATTGCTCCCTCTTTGCTGTTAGTGTCCCCTGCATGCTGCTGGAGCAGGGGCTCAGGGCTTTGGGTGCCTTGGCCAAGAGACCGATGTGTCTTGTTGATGATCTGTTAGTGCTTGTGGCTATTAATTGTACATCTGCTGGACTTGTGTTCCACAGAGTAGTTCTCGTCAAACTGCAAAGCAGACAGCCCAGTGAGATGTTGACAATAGCAAATGAAGCATGAAACAGCCTTCCCTCTTCCCTTCCCTCTGTGGCAGGTAGTACACTGTGGTGTAAGGAATTCATAATTAGTTGATATGAAGCATAGGCTAAAAAACACTGACTTTAAACAAATATTGAAAATAGCAGAAAGCAGGAGACTGCGTTTTGAGGAAAAACCTGCTTGGATAGACACATGCATATTTAATCAGTCTTTAATAATTCATGTAATATTAGCGTGATGCATATGGTAACACAAGTATTTAGTAATGGTTTTGGCTGAAATTCTAAACCTAATTGTGAATTGTTGCCTTTTTAAAATATCTTAAAATTATTTGCAAAGAGTTAGAATTGACTTAAGTAAACAATAATATTACTGCAACTATGCCTGCTATACATACTTAACTGAAAGTAGTTTAGTCCTTAAAGTTATAAAGCTTTTATTAGCCAAAAAGCATGTCTGATTTTCCACAAATATTTTTGTGCCGTGACTTCTTGTGATGCCTTTACTAGAGAATCCATCACTATCAAAACTGTCATTTTTTCCTTTATTGTTTTTGTTCTGACAAGGTGCTGCTTTATGTTTGCTAGTCTGAATTAGGAAAAAAAAAAAAGGCAGCTGCAACAAATAGCTTAAAATCCAGCTTTATGTTACAAAAACAACAAAGAAAGGGAGACATTGGTTTTGCTGCTCAATTTTCTAGGTTTCATAACGTTTTATGTTTGTGATATTTTATTAAACTGGTGAAGTTAAATTTGTATCTTACTGTACCTTTCCACACTTGACCCAGATTTATAACATGATAAAATTCCTCAAGTTTTCATTAAATGGGCTTTGAAGAATTTTGACAGCAACTCTTTTAAAAGTTTTTTAACAAAGTGTGGTATTTCTTTATGTACAATAAGGTGCAGATTGTTTGAGCAGTTCCTTGAATAATCAGTAACTTAAATCCCGAGGCAAGTCCAGCATTTCCACTGGGTAAATGTGTTAGAACTGCAGAAGAAAGGGAAGCACAGTATTTTTTGAAGAGATCTTATGCCAGATGTCCAAATGTGCAGATTTTTGCAGATCCACCTGATTCATTTTCAGAGATGTAGTTTTGCCCCTTATATGGTGTGCTTTCCAGAGTGAAAGGCTTTTTAACTCAGCAGAGAGTGATTTAGTCCTCTTGGGAAAACAGGACTACTCGGGAAGTACCTGAGCATAGGTTTTAGAAGCCCACCATTTAGGGACCATGTCTGTGGTGTAACAGAGATAAAATGGTGGCAGAGATGGTCATGACAGTTTTTTCTTCAATCTAGCCAGAATTATTAGTTCATGCCAAAACATATCCCTTGTACTCTGGTTGCTGATCCGTGCTGAAGCGTGTGTTAACTGCTGCTGCCCCTTAGTCTTAAGGAGCGTTGGTGTGGGAGCACGTGCCTGCACTGCAAGCTGGATGGGGCAGGGTGTTGGTGTTTTCATTCTGCTCTCTGGTCATAAAGCACAACAGTGGTTGTTGGGTGCGGGTACATACTCCCTCTCCAGAGCTCAGGTGATGCTTGGTTTTGTGCAGGAGCTGGGAAGAAGGGAAGCTGGAAGATGAACTGCATTCAGCCTTTCCCCCTCCCTCCTCAAGCACTGCATGTGAGCAAAGCTGAAACGTATGTGCATAATGGGAGTAGTGTGTGCCGGAGTAGGAGTTACCAGCGAGGAGAATGGGAGGGTGCCATATGTTCCCCTGCACTGCAGGTTTTACTCTTCCCTGGAGACTTGTTCTGAAATCCTATTGATTTCTTGTCCAAAAAAAATTTAGTTGTCTTGCAGTACTTGGTCAGTATTGGAGGAGATTTGGCTGTTATGCTTAGTGTTGCTATCTTTGCAGTTATTGGGATGTAAGCACCGACTTATCTGAGGAAAGCCTAAGTCACCTTGTTCTTTGTTATTAATGTTAGATGATGGATTTTCCTGAATTCAGATCTAGGTCAGTATTTATTTATTATTATTCTTGGTTTTTTGGGTACTGCATATTGAAAACCACGTTCCTGAAGCACGTATGTATCACCCAATAGAAATTTTCGGTATGACATTAATGTTACTCAGTTGCTTTTTGCTGCAGTTTTTTTTTTTTTTTTTGCCTAGGGCAATAGAAATTTTCGGTATGACATTAATGTTACTCAGTTGCTTTTTGCTGCAGTTTTTTTTTTTTTTTCTGCCTAGGGAGATGCTAATGCATGAGGCCTTTTTTATTCTGTCTTTCTACTTGACTCTTGCTTTATCCCTTTTTAAAATGCTAACTAGGAATCTGAGTTTCAAAGTTCTCTACAAATAAATAGAAGCAACCTTTCCACATACAGAAGACTTTTGGTTGCTGTGTTGCTACAGGCCGTTCTTCTATACATTTGGAAAATTCACATGCCTTTAATTTAGCCAGGAATCAGCACTTCCACCACACTTTAGAAGTAAACTTAACCTACTTCATGATCAAGGATATTTTCCTCCTAAATATCAAGTACCATTCTCCATGGAGACCCTCTGACACTGTTCTCATATACGGCACAGTGGGAAAGCATCACCGTGTGAGTTTATGTTGCTTCATTGCAGGTTCTAAAGGAATCATAAAATTAATGAATTCATAGATTTCTACGGTGAACTAAGAAACCTTCTGCTTGTGTAGCCTGACCTGTGTAGTGCTGGATACAGACTTAAATTCATTAGGTGGTGAACTGGAAGGTATGAAGAATAATAACTATTATGAGCTCCAAATTACATTCTAAAGCAGGGGATTTGATAACTAGTTAACTTTTATTGGGCTGATCAGTCTTGAATTTTAAAAATAACGTAGTCTCTGCTCTGAGGTGGTTGATACAGCAAAGCTGCTGCAAAAATAGAGTGGATCATTGAAATTATGCTCTGGCCTGTGAACATCTGAACATTGATCTAATGCGTATTATTTTGAAATGCAAATTGGTTTATAATTATGTTCTCTATTCAGTTTAGAAATCTTACAGTTTTGTAGAACGTCTTTGGGATTTTTTTCTTCCGAGAAAGTAAGTTTTAGCATAGCTTTTACTTCTGACAGAGATTTTTTTTTTTCCTAGTTCTTAAACAAGTGATAAGAACACTTAAAAATGTTAAGTTGTTAACTTTAACTGAAAATTGGACCTTAGATTAATTCTTTAGTCTACAACTGAAGTATTTTTCCCCACACTGGAAGGGCCTCATACATTGTGCCTTCACAGTTTTATATGGAGGAGGGAACTTAATCCTGCATCTTGATAAATAAGGGTGCCTAGATATAATTTCTCGTAAGAAACTGAACTCCTCCTGTAAAGACTGTTTCCATTGCACCTGTATACAATTTTTATGAACAAGTGATTAATTCCCTTTTTTTTCCTTGAAAATTATATTAGTAAATACAGCATGCCCCAGGTAAAAGGACTAAACGTTCTAAAACACTGACATGTTTTTCACGCATAATGCTATTATGTATTCCAATTTCTATAAGGGATGCTTGCATCTTTTTTTTCCGTAACACATTGTGGCCTTATTTATATTTCATGGTAAGTTCACAGTTTTTGTGTCATTCAAACAAGGGAAAATACTAGGGGGACAACAGCTGAATTTTAATAATGGATGAGGAAGTGAATTGCAATTGCCGTAGTTTTCCTAAAGCTGTTTTAGTTGACGATCTTTGTCAACAATGCCTTTGAATCTTTTATACACATGGAAGTTTTTTACCTCTGAGTATTCAGAGGACATCTGATACAGCTAATGTCTCGTTTGCTTTAGAGTTCAGAATCTATTTTCCATTTTCCTTCCATCTTGTAGGCCTCTGTCTTAAAGTTGGAATAATTATACACAAAGCATGAGTCAATTAAGAACTTGACCACTAAGTAGTGGCCATTCACACTGCTGCTCTACAGGGTCTGGGCAAGATCAGGCAACTAATATTATTTGTCATAAATTTTTAGTGTCCATTTCTTCCTCTAGATTTGTGGGTTTCTTGAGGAGGGTGGGGGCGGAGGGACTACGTTAAACTTAAGGTTCTAGTTATTGTGCTTATCTCATGCATTAGACCAAGTTGTTTGTTGATGTCAACTAGTACATTTCTGTTGTAGTCAAAAACTGCTGTGCAGGTTCATGGAAGCGGAGACATTGACACAGAATTCATGAAAACCTGGCATGGTGTATGATTGTACATATGTGCTAAGAATGTTATTTTAACTGAGAATTTATTGAATTTTGTCACTAAGGGTCATTATTTTTATTGTTTTGAAGTGACAAGGAGTTTTTGCTGTCATGTAAGCGTGGATGCACTTTTGCATAGTATCCAGTGGTGCAGCAGCATCACAAGTGAAACTTAGCTTGGAGCACTAGGCATATTGTAGCAGTCAGACAGTAATGTTGAGAGGGAGCCTTTATTTTATCTCCCTCAGTTGGGATAAAATTTCAAACTAGTGATGTAAGCACCGTATTAGTGTTTTTAAATAAAGATCGAGGTTTTGGGGTTTTTTTTAAATATATACCCCTAAACCAGAGAGACATCATGTTGATTTTGAGTGGAATTCATATTTGTATGCATTAATATGTCATTTCAGTTTGTACAGACACCAGTGTCTTTGTTTTGTGAATTCTAAGACTGCCCACCTGTATAAGTTGTGTGCCATCATGGCTAATTGTCGCCTGCAAATTTTAACAATCCTGTCATCACTTCTGCTGTTTTCAGGTCCGTAAGGGACAAAGTTGAGTAGTACCAGAGTTGGGACTGACAATGGGAGACACAGGTGTTCGAAGTGTTCCCGTGTTTTGAAGTGGTTCATATACATACTCTTTGAATGAGGTTATCCCACCCTGTTCTTTATGTCCATTTTACATCAGTTCAGTCTAGACCATGTTTTCTTGGCTTACTTAAGAGAAAGCCACTTAAAATAGTGTCATCCTTGCTTCAAATCAAAATATATATCTCTCATTCAAAGGTACGTTACTCTGTCACAGAAATAAATTACTGTGGTTTGGCATGAGTTGTTTCTGACAAAGCCATCTTGGCTATTATTTAGCACCATATTAAAATTTCCTTGTGCATATCAAAAGGTAATTTAACTGTGCAGTCAAATGTAAATAAGTTATTACTTTGTAGCAATAAGACTATATAATATTACAGTGCTGTTTGATGGTCCAGCTTTGAAGAACAGAAATGTAATGTATGAAATGCTAATTTCAGAATACCTCCAGTGTTAATGATTTGTTCTATGAGAGCTTTAAACTAATGTCTTGTTTGGATTTCAACTCAAGTTTCTGGGAATTGGCTCAAGTGGGTTGGTAATTAAGGTACTTTCTGGATGTAATTAGTGGAGCATACTGTAATTAATAAACTTGCAATCACTAAATGTAAAATGTGTTCTTAAAGTACTACAACTTGAATAATGAAAACATTTACAACCTATATCATTCATGGAGAACAATAGTACTCCTTAATGTATTTTGCAGTGAATCAGTGAGCTCTCTTCTTCTTCAGCCCCCGCTGCTGACAGTTATTTTAAGATCAGAATTAATACTTATATATATATACGTCTCCTATAAATCAGATGGATTAAAGAAAACAAATTTTTGACAATACTGAAGTTAAAGTATGTTTTCAAGGGTAGGTTACACATCAGCTGTAAATGTATAGTAGAATTCTTCTGTAATAAATTGTTTATGAAAAGCCTGGATCACTTGCTAGGTAGTAAGCATATTATTCTACTTGTTCTAGTCTTTTACTTCTGTACGTAGCTGGGCACACCTAGTTAAGAAGTGGGAACAATCATTTTGAGAGCTACTATAATTGTTTTTCTGACAGCCAAATGGGATGATAAAATGAAAGTAACATCATCTTCTCTGAAACTTTTTTCAAAAATTCACATAGTTGAAGACAGTTTCTGACCAGCTGTTAAATTGTATGTGGAAGTGTGTGCATTCTAAGAGAGCTTCATGTTGCCTTGTGGGATGTAGCCATGACTCATTGTAGCTTTTCTGTTTTTGTTTTCTGGAAGTCACCACTTTGAAGGTTGGGTAATGGATTGGGTGGGCAGTTGCTATGTGACAATTCTCATCTTCTTATCAGGTGATTTGTGCCCTGAATTGTTCAAGTCACATTTACTTCTTTTTCTGCTTTTTCTGTCTAATCATGCAGGTCAAAATTTGCAAAGGGATCCTTGTCCATAGTCCCTACAAAAAAGGGGATGGGCAACTGGTAGAGTTTTCCTTGGGCTTTCAGTTTCTTTTTTTTTTCTTTTCAGAGGAGTTTGTTTCTTTGACTTTGAAATCTTTGCACCAAAATAGTCCGTTTCTTGAGCTCATGATAGCAAAATTTATCTCTACTTACAGCTGTGATTCTGTTAAACTATTTTAGAATACTGATTTCCTGCTAATAGAAACTTTGTGTTTTTCGAGAGTGTGTCTATCCCTACGTAATATGGAGAAATATGCTAGAAATAATGAAGGTTAAAGTTTTTTACCAGCAATTTTCTAAATGTACAGTAAGCAGCAACACATTTCTGAAAGTTTTCATGATCACAAAACTAACAAAAAACCAAAGATCACTGGTCCAACCAGTTGAGGGAACAATTAAAAACATTAAAGATGTTGCTGAGAAGCAGCTTTTCTTTTCTTTTTATTTTATCTTTTTTTTTCTCGTTTTCTTTTCTTATTACTGAGATGATGTTGGGGAAAATACATCTACTTTTTCAAAAATCAAAATAAAGGGATGTAGAAGATATTAATATGATTATGTAAATTGGGAATGTGCCCAATTCAAAATAGTCTAAGCTGTACTTTGTCTCAGTAATAGGGTTTAGAAGAATTTCAGAAAAGAGCACAAGAAAGCTTAGGAAATAACTGGTGTGTTCTGGCAATACTTTTGTGTCATCAGGAGCTTTGGTTAGTTATTTCTACAGTTAACTTTAAAAACAAAGTAGACTTTGTCATAATACTCGTTTGCTATTGCTCTGCTTTCTCAGTAATGCTAGGGAACTCCAAAAATGCAAAAAAAACCAAACCCAAATTACATTACCATTGTATTTGTGATAAACTGAAAAAACTTGTTAACTACTATTGACTTCTTTGCTCATGAGAATCTTAGACTATGCCTGCATTTAGGAACAAGGACATGCCAATATGTGTTTTGTCTCTTGAAAACAGTGAAGCACTGAAAAATCCAAATGGTGTTACTGTGGTAAGGTGTTCACATGGAAGTATTCCTGTATATTCTGCAATTTACTTTTTTCAAGGAGATCTTCAGTAGCGTTTCAGTGGTTATTACCTGTTTCAGAGGCATTGATGATGTTTACAACAATGTGGAGGTATGTTTATATATGACAACTTGCTAGGTTAGAGGAAAAGAATGGGTTTTTGTCAGGAGGTGAATTGTGTTTGTTTTGCTAACTTCTTATACAATTTATTAAAAAAGATAACAATATTTTAACAATGGCATTATTTTAAAAATAAAACTTTTTGTCATGTTTTAATCTGCCCATAATGCCAGGACTTGGCTGGCATACATGGTGTCAAGAGGTCAGTGAAAGATGACTTTTGGTTATAGCTTAAGTGCACAGAGATTACAGCTTAACTGAGCAATGCAATAATTTTGTTATTATCTTCAAGGTTAGGAATTTTATAGCAGTTGCCCGGTACTCAGTTCAGTAGGTTCCCTTTCATAAATAACCATCATAATGGGCCCTGATAAACAGAGAAATCTGTGAGTTCTCAAACAGATATCTTCTGACCAAATTTGTTCTCATGCAAAATAAGCGCTAAAAGGCACTTTAAGTAATGCATATATATAAAACTCATCCTGAGCTGCTGACTGCTGCAAGTTAACCTCAGCTGTGTGCTTGTATATGACATAAGTGATGTCACACTGTTTATCCAAATGACATTGTCACAGGAAATAGCTATTATTAGCCCAAACATTTCCCTTTTGGGAATCTGTTGGAACCTGATCCTGCCTATTTGAGTTTATATTGATACAAGTCCCTGAAAAGGTCATGCCCTTTTATTACAAAATCTTTTGCCTCTTTTTTTGCTTGAAAAAGCAAATGAACAACACCTGAACATAATTATGCCCTTTGTCTTGCAGATGACCCAAACAAATATTTAACCCCCAAGAAAGTTATATAAAGTCCCTGATCTAGAGTTTTTGTGAAAAGGGATATCATATTAGGTGTCAGAACAATTCCACAAAGTTCAGAGGTGTTGTGAGGATTTATGAGAAAATTTGTGTAGGGTCAACCTAGGATTCAATTAGCTTGAACGCAAGCATTTGGAGCTGTAAAGTCAGAAATTTCTGCCAAAGTTAAAAATCTGTATGCTAGACATGCAGTTTGATGGTTGTTTTTGTTAGTATAGGCTATCTGCAATTGAATGAAATGTTGGAAAATAGGTATTCCTTCTGTCTGTAGCCATATAAGATAATGGATCTGACTCTGAACAAATGCAAATTATAGGGTTCTTTAGTTTGAGGTCCAGCTGGTTTTTGTACCCTCTTGAGCCTTTTAAAATGCAATTTGAAGACTTAAAACATATAGTAGCAACAAGGCTGAGCATTGAAAATGCTGGTTTTGGTTTTTCTTAATGAAAAATGGGCTATATTGTGGGGTATAAATCTCTTTGAAGAGTCATCTTAATACACACTGATGAAATTCAGCACTTTACTGATGCTTGAGCCAAAACAAGATCCTTTAGTCAAAGAAGTGTTCAGTCATTATCATCACTGCAGGGTGAAAGATGATACCTTATATAGTATAGTTTACCATACTAAATGAGGATTAGTTACTCCTTCAGTTCTCATTGCTGATTTGGGATGGATGCATAGGACTATACAACACTTAGGCCTGGAGAAGAAGCCTGTGTATGTTAGGATTTATTTTTAGATTATCAAATCATCCTTTGATCCCTGTGAAGGTTAAAGAATATTTTATTGTTCTTGAGATTTTTGTATGTAGACAGACACAAGCATTTTCCCTGATGTAATGATTCAACAAGCAAAGTTCAAATGATCAATAAGAAACCATAATTTCTGCAATGCTGCCTTATGTGCTCTGTCAGCAAACAAGGAGAGTGAAAACAGATTCATCACCTCCCTAGAGAAAGAGGACAAGTCAGTAAGGCAAATACAGGGTTTGGGGGGTTTTTTGGCTGACATCAGATCTAGGAATCCTTGCCACAGTTTTTCTTAAGTTTGCCAAAAAAAAAAAAAAAGAAATTGTAGTTTGTCATTTTAGAAAAGTACATTTTAAAATACAGTTTAGATGGTGCACTTCATCTTGTCAAAATAAACCCCCTTTTTTTTTTTCTTTTTCTGTAACACTCCTTTTTAAATCACAGAGGTGAACACAAAGGCCAACTACTTAGTATATTTTGCTAACAGATCCCTTTCTGTGGAAGAGGCTTGTAAACCAGGATTTAATTCAGAAAAGAAAATAAGCCTAAATTACTATAATCAGTGAATTTTTGTTCAGATCGATGACAAATGAACTAATACTCTAGAACTTTAATATTAATATCAATGTCTGAAAGGACACCAAGGGTCAGATGGGTAAAGCATGAGCAAAATATCTAAACCCTGCTTAAGTGACAACTGTCCATTAGGAACAAACAAACGCCATTTTTTTGCAAACAAAGTCACTGCTTCTGTGGCTGTCCTGAGAATGTGAAGGATGTTGTAATTTTTTTTTCTCCAGGCTTAGTCAATGGTTAGAAGGCCTGTAAGAGAGAGAGCCATTTGTAAATCAATATCTGGATCTAGAATCTATCAGGAGGGTCCGAACTGTACCTGGGATGGCTGAGGAAGCGGTGGGTGATTACAGATGATGGCGTGATTACAGCGTGTTACTGACTTCTGTAGAAGTCAGTAGCTAGAGGTTAGGGGGGTGTAGTGCTTGTGTAAATAAGAAGCCTTTATTTGCTTATTAATCTTCTTACAACTCAAAAAGTTAAACTCTATGTGGTTGTTTCTTTGGCTTAAAGCTACCATTGTGTTTCTGCATAGAATGAAATGTTACAAGACAGCTGACTGTGGGGTGGTAAAAAGCTGACAAGTTTCTACAGTTCATTTATTTTGTATGTATGTATGGCTTGTAGAGCAGTCCTCCCTGTCTTGACCCTTTCACAGCCTGTTGACTGAATGTGTTCCATGCTTTAGACTGTGTTTTGGTGTTAAATAATTGTTGATAGCTGCTTTTCAGTAAACCTCTTGTGTTTTAAATGTATTCAGAACTTGTCTCTGTTGGTCTGATACTTGAACAACTGCTGATCCTCATCAAATGTTTATTATTTCTTGTCATAGTTAGAGGTTTGTGAATATCCCACAGATTTCCACCCCCAAAAATCCAAAGAGCTAACTGTACAAAAGCACTGTTCAGTAGCAAACCTTTTAATGGGCTGTGGTTAACCATGCTGTTAGATGAGCTGTTTTAAGTTGGTTCAACCACTGATGGTTTTTGTGTAAAGCGTCCTTTCTAGAGTTCTGCCAGAAAATAATAGTGTGAGACAACTTGAAAATACTCTGACTACTATATGCTTATTATTTGGAAAGCCAACTTTAGAGAAATACTAGTAGGTCATCTTTGAGATTGTTTGTTCCTGACCAAAATTGTTTGATTTGCACTTAACTTCCAATAATGAGTACTAATAACACAATTCAAATGGATCAGTTTATTATATGACAGTGAAATAGGTCCGAGTCAGGAGACACCATTAAATCACTTAACCGACCTCTGCAACTTGACATTATTTCAACTGGAGCATTTTATCCTGAAGAGATGTGCCACAATCAGGACCACGATCCTGATATCTGTATGTCAGGGAACTGGCAGAGTGAAATATGCCCTTGCAAGCAGTCTGGAGGAAGAGTCAGGTGAAATCCTACAAAGATTAATGCTATTGATCTTTGAGAAATATTCCTGCCAAGGGAATAGTCTGCCAGCCATTACAGCATTCTCCATGGCTTGATCGTTTTCCCTTGTCATCTATCTGATATTTCGAAAGAATCTGTTAAGCCAGTTGTGTGTTGGAGAAGAATAGAATTTCTGATCTGCTGTAGGCAGAAAATCCTAACTTTGAGAACTGATTTAATTACTGCTCTACCATAGACCTGCACGTGGTATGAGGGTGTAGAAAGCAAAGCAAAGCAAAGCAGACCTGCTTATTTTCTCAAAAGCTGCAAGAGAAGATTTGTGGAATACATGGTTTCACAAATAGTATTGAAGACTGAAAAGATCCACTAAAACTATATTAGTCTCTTTCACATTTTGGTCCTTCTCACCTGTTATTCACTACTGCTGTAGACTTTCTCATGTTTTTTACATGGCCTTCAGAAGTATTTCCTAGTATACTCTGTTTAGAATCCATTACCTTTTGAGGAAATGTTCCTTGGTAAGTAAAGAAAGACTATAAAGTTTTTAAAGTAACCTTGTATTTTTGCTTACCTTTATTTTTCTCTGGAATAATTAGAAGTTGTTTTGTCTGGTTAGTTGACTGTAAGTAAAAATAAACTAGACAGAGGGGCAAGGAATGTGTCAAAAACAGCCGAAGGAATAGTTGAATATAATCTGTAGTTATAGTGAATGGTTGTGGTAGGCTTTTCGGTGGAAAAAAGGCCAATTTGTATTTCCAAGGATTAAAGCACATAGCTTTGATTTAATTTTGTGGTAAAGCTTTATGTTATTTGTCTTAATCCAGCCTTATAACAAGCAGCAACATGTCATCAGAATTAGTACATAAATTAGATTTATTTTTTTCTTTGTTTTGCCCTTTTATATTAAGCCAAAGAAAGTTGGGCACTCTTTTTACCTTTTCTCGATCCGTGGCTCATCTTTTTCTGTTTGGCTTTTGGGATGCTGCTGTTTGCCTCCTCCTTCCCAGCTGTTCACTAGAAGATTCAGGACTGAAGCCAATTCATTTGCTTTCCTATTTTATTACCAAAAATGGCAAAATTTTGCCAATGTTGTCATTTTCCCACTTCAATAATAGATAATAAAGTTGCACGTGGGAATTTTTGCATATCTTCAATTTTTTGAGTGTGGGTGGAATACTATTTCAGGCTCTTACTCTGAAATGCTAAAACATGAAAGACTGTATTATGGGTCGTTGGTTTTTTTTTCATGATAACCAATATTTTTAGCTTATTTCTGATTCATCTGGATCCGAGATAAGTTGTCAGAAGCATAGAAACAAATGGTCACATATATGCCCTGGATTTCCTTTCTCTAAACACCCTTGGGAAGACAATGTTTTTGAGACACTTGCTGTGTAGAAAAGAGGAGGCAAGTCCCTGCAAACTTCTGGGAAATGATGGCATTTCTTTTTGTATTTTACTAGAGGAGGAAGTTTCTTGACATCAGCTGTAATTGAGTTTGATAGGAACTAGTTTATACCTAGAAGGGCGAATTTTATTGAATTTAAAGACATTTAAATACTATATTGTACACGGTGTTTTGTTTCATATGTATTTTTAAATGCTGTCCAGCTTTATTAGAAATTGTTTGGACAAAATTTTTTTTAAAAAGACAAATGGTGAGCGAAAATCTGTTCAGATTCCTATACTATATCCAGGGCCAGGTGTGGACATTTTGAGGAATTACTGAAATAAATTATGTGGAAGTAATAGACTCTGACGCACCATATTGCTGATGTGAAGGGATCTGTAGTCTTCACAACAAATTAACATTGAATAATGTAGCATGTATGTGCCTTCCTGCTCCAACTTCGCGATGTAATCATATGACTTAGACTGTTCCTCCTTCAAGTTATGTTTGTGTCCACCCTTATTAATGAAAATATATGTGGCTATAAAATAGTTTTGTTTTCGAAAGATTGTGAATTGTGAGTTACTACAGATTTTAAGGTGAAAGGGGAGTATGACATATATGACTTCAGAGTTCCTGCAACTGTGTGTGTAATCTCCAAAAGCTAAAGGACATTTTTGTAGAAGACATGCAATTTGATTTAAAAAGTTAAAAAAAACCCCACACAACAAAAAACAAGGAAAAAACCTAACCTACTTATCCATTAATTAATTTGTTAAGTTGTTGTTTTTATAAGGCAGGAAATGTTAATCTTTTGTTCCATGCCATCAGTAATAGAAGCTCGTTATTACATAGGTGTACCCATAATCCATTATGGATATACTTGTGAAAATGCAGTACTAGTGTTTTGACAGATAGGAAAGCAATTTTCCCTGTTAGAGTCAATGTAAAGGGTGCAGTTGCGTGTGGGGACTTCAGATACATGGGGCAATACCTGTGCTGTGGAGGATGCGCATGCAATGGGAGGGTTTTCAGGATTGTCAGCTGGAGGAGGTACTGGCTTAGCAGCAGCTGACTTTTCTGACGAGACTGTCTCTCTGAAAGAAAGACCTCAGCTGCTTCCTACATGAGATTGATTGCCCAATTGTAATTTATCACTGTGGGTATTTTCGCATTATTCTACATTTTCACTGTGCAAATCATCTTCCTCATAATAATTGAGATAATTAAAGCAGTCAGCAACAAAAAACTGAACATGGGGGTTTATTACAATGATTAGCAGCAATATGGGGTATTAGGTGATGGAAGCCTAAACCCAAACATATTGATGAAACAAATAGTGGAGTGTTTCTTTACCACTGAACAGTCATGTTACTGGGGAGCATCAGCAATTAGATGTTAGGATAATCAGGAGTTAGTGCAGCACCCTTAATTTTGGAACACATCTTGGAGGGTAACACATCTTTTAAATACTTCTTTTAGCATTCCTACTCATTTTCTATGTTAATATTTTATGTTTCTGAAATCAAATACCTTTCTGAAGTAACGAATAAATCTTTTGGTGTCCAAAATGTATTGACCGAATTTTAATATTCCTTATAACAGCTTTGTTACAATACATTAATGGTAACGTGTTGCAGGAATATAATGTACAAGAAAAAGACTGAGATACTGACTGATAGTTCAAACATTTAATGTTTGTTTCTAGAACTTTTCGGCTACCACATTTAATCTTTAAAAGGTCAAATTTTAGAGGCTGTCTAGTTTGGATTTCAAAGAAGGGATTGGATGCTGGCAGAGGATATGTAATTTATTCTCTCCTGGAAAAGGGAAATACTTCTCTGATAATTTCATGAGGTGATCAGAAGACAAGGTTCTTTTTCCATAGAATGTTCCGCCTCAGCATAGTTCTTAACGTTAAAGATTTTAAGCAGCTGATACGTGTGCTAAGGGTGAGGTACTGTAGTGGCAATCAACCTTTAGTCTGTGAGACATAGAATCATAGAATGATTTGGGTTGAAAGGCACCTTGAAGATCATCAAGTTCCACCTCCCCTGCCATGAGCAGGGACACCTCCCACTAGAGCAGGTTGCTCAAAGCTCCATCCAGCCTGGTCTTGAACACTTCCAGGGATGGGGCATCCACAACTTCTCTGGGCAACCCGTTCCAATGTCTCACCACCCTCACAGGAAAGAATTGCTTCCTGATATCTAATCTAAATCTCCCCTCTTCCAGTTTAAAACCATTACCCCTCGTCCTATTGCTACACTCCCTGATAAAGAGTCCCTCCTCAGCCTCCTATGTGCAGCCCCTCAGGACACTTGACCCAATCTGACATCTGCTTCTGAGAACTCACTGCATGCCAGGCCGTGTGGTGATGCCTCCTGCTTCCTGTGGCTTTCTACAGCTAGTGTCTTTTGTGATGGTCTTTAGTGCTTCCCCAATGCATCACTATGCACAGTTTTTTTTAATTATGTTGCATGCACAAACACAGACACACACTCACACACTTTGTTGGTGTCCCAGACATGTCTGATAACCGTGTGTGTGCTGAGTCTACTTCAGCAGCAGCACAGATTTCTCAAGAGTGAGTCCTGTCAAACCAGCTTAGTTTCTTTCTGTTGAAGGATGATCAGTTCAGCAGACGGAGGTGTAAAAGGTGGGGGTCAGATATTTTGTCTGTAATACTTTTACCTGTGGCATTTTCAAATTCAGACTGAGGAAGGATCATGTAAATGAAACTGCTAGAAGATCAGTGCAGTACAGTTTAGAAAGCCGTACACAGTGCTGATTCCTTTCTAAAATGGAAGAATGTATCAAGTGAGTTTCTGCAGGGATTTGCCCCAGGGCTAGCACTATTCAGTGCTTGCATTAACGATCTGGATGATGGAATACAGAATATACTTATCAAATTTACAGGCTGCACCTATCTAAGAAGGATTAAGAGGTCTTGTAAGGACAGAGTTAGAATTCAGAATGATCTTGAGAAATTGATTTGAAAAAATAGGATGCTATTCAAAAGGAATGAGTTTAAGGTACTGTATGAAGAAAAAAGAAAAAGGGAAGAAAAGCGTGGGTATATAGTAGAAATAGCTGTAGTAGACCTGTAGAAGGGGGCTTTGAGGTTACAGTGAATTACAAGCTGAATGTCAGCCATGTCAAGCAGATGTAAAGGAGGAAAATATTGTACTGGGAGGTGTAAACAAAAGTGTGGGTTGTTAAACGTGGAGTAATCCCTGGGCTCTACTTATATGGAGTGACCCCTTGTGCTCTGCTCAGCCATGTGGATTCTAGTAGTGAATTCAACACGTCAAGAAGGATGTGGGCTAACCTGAGAGATAGTGGTTATAGTGGGGATAGTGATAGTGGGGAGCAATAGAGATAGTGATAGTGGGGAGCAATGAGAACTAGACACAAATAACAGTTTGGGTAAATTTCTGCTAGATGTTTTTATTTTTTAGGTGTAGATACAGTTGTTTTAGAGAAGAAGAGTAAACTTGAACTACTTCTTAAGATCTTTCCAGTCTTTGTGGTAAATTTATTAGCTTCTTGGCAAAGTCAGATGACATGGTGTCCTAGAACTGACACTTGAACCCTGATTGCAGTGGATCCACGCATACGAGATAGCTCACATGAATGGATATGAGGGCCAACTTTCCAGCAAGTGTCATGTCTCTGACACACACAGCACTACTAGCGTGTGTGCTGTAGTCTTCTCATAGAGTAGGGTACGTGCCCTGCACAAAGCCAAGTGGCCCACCCAGCCAGAAAGGCTGAGCATCCCCTGCAGGGATTCACACAGGCATAATTTACCACTGTGCTTTGATTTTTCTCCCAGCAGGGTAGGAATCTCAAGCATGTTTGATAGGGTGCCCCTAAGTCTGTCACAGGCCTGTGTTACCTAAACACAGATGTTCTTGCCAAGCACACGTGCTAACCAATGGTAAGTACGATATATAAGTTTTTGTACACCCAGCTGCAACACTTAAGCATGTTTGCAGCCCTCATTACCAGTCTTCCATTGTCTTCCCACACTACTTGATGTGTGTGCAAGGACATCCAATACCAGGAGTTTGCTCTCATGCAGTAGGCCAGTAGCATGCTTTGAAGGTGGAAAAAAAATGTAGAGGGAATCATTGTGGTTTGTCAGAGTGCTAAAAATCTGAATGATGACTGTAACTGTTACCTGGAGCCTTCTTACCTGCAAGGTCATCATTGGCTGGCTGTGGTAAGCAAACCACAAGAAAAATCAAGATAACATTTGTGTAGGATAGAAGATGAAGAAATTTTTTAAAAGAACTAATAAATGAAAATTTGTTGAAGAAAAAAAAAAGGTGTCAGATTTTAAATTAAGAAAACAAATTTGTTAAAATAAGCGTTGGTTGGATTGATGAAATGTTTATGACGTAGAGCAAAGAAGAATTTATGCCCTTGGAAACAGAGAATGGTGGCTGAGAAAAAGACACTCTATTGATGAGTGATGCAGAGATCCAAACTTGAATAATCTATTTTCCCAAGAAAGAGTTTGTTTCAATAATGCTGGTCCTTCAGAAACATATGTAAATCTGTATGTTTAAACTGTGAGTTGGTATTTACTAAAGCTTTTAAATTAGAGCATTAGGTTGAAATATGGTGCATATGTTTGTGGTTTGCTGGGACTCTGTGCGTGTGCGTTTGTGAAGTAGAGCAAAGAAGAATTTATGCCCTTGGAAACAGAGAATGGTGGCTGAGAAAAAGACACTCTATTGATGAGTGATGCAGAGATCCAAACTTGAATAATCTATTTTCCCAAGAAAGAGTTTGTTTCAATAATGCTGGTCCTTCAGAAACATATGTAAATCTGTATGTTTAAACTGTGAGTTGGTATTTACTAAAGCTTTTAAATTAGAGCATTAGGTTGAAATATGGTGCATATGTTTGTGGTTTGCTGGGACTCTGTGCGTGTGCGTGTGTCTAAGGAATGCTCTGCACACGTTGTTAGGAATAATCAAAGAGAAGCGCTGTTAGTCTTTTGAGGGGTAATGTTCTTGTAAGATACTACAAATAATTTGAAGGGATCCAGTCGGGAATTTCTCTCAAAATATTTGTGCTCTACCCACCACACCCACTCACTTGCTTAATATAAAATTCTGCTGAAAAGATTGCCTGCAGATGTAGAGAAAATAGAGTCATGTACAGAGAGGGTAGACTTCAGCTCACATCTTTTGTTTTTAAATACATGTTATGGGTAGATAATTTTTGTGTAAGATAGTTAACATGTATAACCTAAAATATTTTCAATTTCTACAGCAGACATTGTTTCTTGAAAATATGAGTAATACGGGCAATCAGTGAAGATGGACACAGTAGTTCTGTAGGTTGAGCGGAGCCATAGAACTATGGCAGTAAGACACTATGTAAATTTATACATAAAAATATCTATACACTGCAGAACTTAACGCTTGCAGTAACAGTATCGTACTATATTAATAAGCTGAAGGAGACAGTAGACAATTTCCTTCAGCTGTCAGTTCCCCAAATCTGTCCCTTCTCTCAGCTGTACCTTTTCTCCACTGGTGATAGTGTCATTATGTTGAAACTGAAACTGTACTTTTTTGAATTTAACTTGTTTAGCATGTGACAGCGTTATTAAAAATGTGTATAACATAGTAGTGATCCACTTGAACACAGAGAAAGGACAGTATTACATACCGAAGATCTGTTCCTGAGAATTCCTCTGGACTTCTATTAAAAAGAAATAATTAGTGGATTTCAGTCATCAGACATTTTGGCAACAGTCCATTATTTAAATGACATTTTGATCTCTATTCAGGATGTCTGGCTGACCAGAAAACTAAGACTACTTTTTTACATTTATCTTGCTAGTTAGAGGTACTAAATTATGTATGTATCATGTAAAAGATAAAATATTAATTTCATTTTCTCAAAAAGTGTCTAACATCAAATGAAGTCTTATTAACTCATATAGAGCCTAAAAAAGACCTTGTGCATTGTTGTATGTATCTTTTAATATCTTTACCTTTTATCAGTCCCTGTGGCTTTATTTACTGGTATATAACTAGAAAAATACAATTTTAACTGATGTGCTCGACTGTCAGGTATTGTCTAGTCCTTGTGCGAGTTGTTACAAATGTGTGCATGTGTTTTAATGGATCAGCTCATTCAGAGATAGCACTAAGTTGCAACGTTTAATCAGATTATCTCTTTGTATTCATGATGATCAAAAGAGGTGTTTATTGATTTATGTATGTTACCTAAGTTTCAAGCAGAAGGAAAGCAGCTACCAAGACTGAGAAACCTTTATGCATCTTCCAGAAATTCCCTGTGCCAAGTTTCATATTTACTGCATATAGTTTCCAGGTGTGCATAGCAAAAATGCTGTTGCCATTCTCTGGTTTTCTGTATTTTCTGTTTTGAGCTGAGGAGCTGTTTTGAGCTGTTTTCAGTAAAAGTTTACCTGAGTTTACCCTCTGCATTTGATAACTCTGCAGTTGCATCACCAGAACTCCTTGCAGTTCCTGTTGCTGTTATCCCTGCAGCACCTCTGTGACAGAGGTGAAGTGCCTAAATTCAAAAGATGAGCCAAACCCAGAGCTTCCCAAATACACTGTCACAAAGGCACGTTACTAGATGATCTTTTACAAGCTTATCATTTACTTGGGCACGCAAAGCACTCGATTGTGCTTAGAGGTTGGATCTACTGAATAAAGATGATCTGGACCCAAGGGATACTGATGGGTCAAAGGGAAGAATTACTGTAGTCCATTGTGGACAGTGTATTTGGGAAGTTCTGGGTTTGGCTCATTTTTTGAATTTAGGTCTGAGTGACTTGCTGAAAATCGCATCTTAAACTGCCGAGTCTGAACTCTAGTCAATGGATTGTTTTTTTCTCCCTATGAATTCACAGCAGACTTACACCATTGAAAGAACTGCTGTTTCACAGACTGTTCGTTAACTGCGCTGCTATTAACTTCTTGCTCAAGAATTCACAGGGTTGAAACTGATTTTAAAAATAAGCTTGCCCATACTCCGGTGACTTAAACCTGCAAAGGGGGAAGGGAAAGCAAACAGCATCTTTCAGTATTGCTTCCTTTCTGCTGCTGCTCTGGCTGTAATGGAAAGGCAATTTAGTCAGGTTCCCCCCCCCCCCTTTCTTTTTTTTTTTATCTCCCGTTTTTTGCTATTCAAAGCTACTTTTTAAAATAGAAATAAAGAAGGCAGAAGCAGTGATTGCTGCAGGGAAGTACTATGGAAACCTGTCATGATAACAGTTTCAAATGAAAGTGAATCTTCAGCAGCTTAAAAAATCAGGGTATTTGTCAGATTCTAGTGTCTCCTCTAGAGGCAGAGTTGGAGAGGAAGGAAGTGTATGGAGAGAGGTTGAGGGGAAAATACATATTCTTGGTTTTCACTGTGTGAATGTGTGTTAGATCCAAAGTCACTTGATATTTGTTCTCTGTGCCTTTGCTAAGGAAAACACCATCAAATGCATTGTGTTGTTATTGGTAAAGCACACAGAAGATAAAAAACGACCTGAATGTGATACTGCTACTAATGTTATGATTGATAATTCTTTGGTCTCCTGTTACATTCATAGTGCCTTTTAATACTTGCTAGTTGTTTTGGCACTATGCTGATGCATAATAGTGTAAATACATCTGTGTGTGTATATATATCTATATATCTGTGTGAATGTTTTTGAATTAAAATAAATGTTTGGAATGCCAGTGATTAATTTGTAAAATACAGTGTCAAATGGCGCTACCTGGGTATATTCTGAAAATGTGCGGTGAATTCAACTATCAAAAGTATTTAATCTTCCTGTGGTCACTGAAGTTCTTGGGCAGATTTTGTAACATTTATTTGTCATGTTCATTGCTACTGGAAGTTTTGGAGAGCAGTATCTAGTAAATAGAGAAGTAAATAAGATTTTTTTTTCTTTTTAATTTAAAAAGTACTGCTTTTCTTAAATGATTATTAAGAAATAAAGAATAAAAAGACTTGGTGAAGAAGTCATTCTAAAGTTAATAGGTTAATCTTTTATACTGTGTAAACGTAGGAAAATAGAGACTTTCTTTTAAAGTTAACAGAGGTTTTGTTTCCACATTTAGACTTAATTTTTTACTGCTGAGTTATAAAGCCTTGAAAATAATAGGCATGGTGGTGGTCTCTTTTGTCCTGTGAGATCCTGATCTTTCAGATTTTGATGCGTCTGTGTGTATTTATTAAAATATGTATGCTGAATTGGAAACAGATTACGGGATTGTGCAGACTTTGTCTGCTTTCAGTTGTGATATAGAAAGCTGTATATCACTTTGCCACTGTGCACTTGCCCTATATAGAGGTAATTTAGGAAGCTTAATACAATTGATGTCCAGCTGTGACACAGTATTTTTCTAGAAGTAAAATTCTTCACTGATCCTAGCCTGTGTAAATGGTTAATCAAAGTGGATTGACAGATTATGTGTCTGGGTCTTTTTCTTTCTTTTTTTTTTTTTTTTTTTCATGTAGGTGTTTGTGACTCATAAATGCAGAATTAGACTGAAAATCTGTGACTGGATAATGGAGTATTTGCAAGTACTTTACTGCACTTTTCAGTGCAGCACAACAAATAGCCTGCACTTTCCGGTGTTTATTTGTAAGGATTTATTATTCTGTGGCCCTGCTAATCCCATCATTTCTGTTCCTGTTTTTATGATGGTGCAAGAAAGTGGTTTATAAATAGTGTCTATAAATGGGTATTCCTGAAAATACATCTGATCTGAACAATATTTTTACATAACTGTCTTCTATGGCAAAGTAATAGGTGAAAATTGAGAAGTCATTAATGTTTTATATCCCTTCACTCTGCTATGAATCATCACTTAGCTGTTTGCCAAAATCTTTGTATTCTGTTTAGTGACAATTTTATATGAGAATCAGGTGGATAATTTTAAAATTCATTCCTGGCCCTTTTCTTTGAAGATTCATCTTGATTTATTTGGCCAGTTGCCAACAAAACATTAAAACTAAATCTTTCATTGTAGAGGATGTTTTAAATACATATTAACTTAGAGCTCAATAGTGCTTTTTGAAGAATGTGGTTAGCTTTAGGGGTCAAAATTGTAGATTTTAAATAAATTCTAAGGAATTAACAGCTATGCATTGTGTGTGTTACGAAAAAAAAAAGTCTGAACACCTTAGAAAGCTATCAGAAACCACCTTGTGTGTTAGATATTCCCATTGAGACTAGTTATTTTGAAATATGAAACACTTAGTTTCATTTCATACCAATTAGTAAATGTCATTTGTGATCACTAAAAAATTATTCCTCATAGAATATCCGTCATGAAAACACAGGAATGTTTAATAACATTGAGTTCAGCTTTCTTTGCAGACAGAAATGATTTTAAATTAGAGGCTGCTGCATAGTCTGCTTCTGTGTTCTGGTTGTCCATCTGTTTAGGTGGTTTCTCTGGACTGGAAACAAGTCAACCATTATGTCTTGGACAGCTCTGACTGCATTGCAAATCTGAAACTGCACTAGGACTAGATAATACCTGTAAGGGCAAGAAGGTATCTGATTCTAATGCTTTTAAGATAATTAATGCAAATATGATAATTGATTCAGCCATTTATATGCAGAGAGGCATGGGCCACTGCTATGAACAGCTCAGCTGTGAAAGGCTTTGTAAATAAAATATGCTCTAGGGGGAGAATGGAGGAGACTGAGGACCGTATGTCAGTATGGAAACTGGAAACTAAGTTTAGGAGTTGAAGGTACCTCCAAAGAGAAATATATGAATGGAAGGAGCTGTTACAAGAACAAGACTGCAGAAGGGCTGGAGGATGGACTGGGAGATGGATAAGGTGGAGCTGTGAAATGAGGAAGCGGTGTTTGCCTTGCTACAGATCAAGAAAGGCAGGCTAAGATTAGATCTTGTTGAAAATAGTTGAGGTATGAATGGAATGAGAACCAAAAGGTTTTTTCTTTTCTTTATCATAAATTGCAGTGCTTTAATTCCATGGGTCTAGTCTTTATAGATGAGCTTAATCAAAAGCGAAATAAGGTAGTCTTCCAAAGACTTTGTCCACTTGAGTGTTTTACACCAAATTGATTAAAATTATATCCGATTTGGTTTAAATACTCGAAGGTAAACTGTGTGTATGAAATTCTGCTGAGATTCCAGGGATGCAGCTGAGCAGAGACTGACCCTGGCTTTGGCTGAGTCTCTGTATAATCCATCCCAGTCTTTTTAATTGGTACTTTTGTGTATCTGTCTCTCTTCAAAACTAAGGCTAAACTGAGGTTCTTTCCAGATAAGATAGTATGTTATTGTTAAATGCCTCTCCCAGACTGTAATTCTATTTGTGGTTTGTACTGTTGACTGTTGATTGTTAACAGGTTCTGAAATAATGCAATTAGGTGATCCAAGAAAAACATATAAAGCATTAATAAGCCACATCTGCATAGAGTAGGGTGAAAAATATGATCGACTAGCCATGATACTCATCTAAATAAGATAATGTAATTCATTTTGCCTTTTTCTCAGGTTAAAAATCTGCTCTCTGTCTTAATCTCTGAAAAATGGGTGTTTCATCGTGTTCTTGATCTGCTACTCAATGCCACATTAAAATCTGCATTTTGTATGTTTGGAGGTGTTCTTACGGTAACAAAAGATTTAAAGCTTTGGGTTAGCTTGAAATGGCATACAGAGCTAAACTGTATGTTGCATTAGAAAGGAGAAATCCTGCATCAAAATGCTGCGGTTCCTAGGTAATGAGCAATGTCCTCTGCATGGAACAAGTTATACACTTTTTCTTCTCCTCTTTTATCTCCTTTCTTTCTTACTACCTGTATCACCCCCAAAAAGTTTCTCTTTGTGTGAAGGTTTCAAAATGCATTACTGGCAGGTAACTGATGTGAGGGGTGGGGACTGGCTTTTTCCAGCAGCAGAACTGGATTCCGAATGCATGTGGTGGGTGCAGGCAAAACTAGGCACAGTATTTCTTTTTCTTTAGAGAACTTGAGATTTTTTACTTCATAGTAAAGTTTTTGTATAATATAGCCCATTATACAAATGGGCCCAAAATAGGCCCATTTATTTTTAAAGAGTCTACCCATTTATTTTTAAAAAGACTATTGAAATATAGAATGTATTTCTTTAAAGGTAGCATCTGTAACAGAAGGAGGTCAGTCTTGTCATGTTTCTCCCAGTGGACAAGTTTACAAGGGGTTTGGAAGACTGGAATTACTACCAGGGGGTGGGTAACAGTGCCGACACTGAAGAAGTGTTGGTAGCTGTGTTTACAAGTTGCTGTCCTTCAAGTTGGCTGCAGTGAAACTCAATGAAAACGATTGCAAGAGTCCATTATTAAGTTTTCCTGGAACTGTAGCAGAACTAAGAAGGGAAAATGGAGCAGGAGAAGGATGTCTTCTGGCTCATTTTACCTAGCCTATCTCTGCCTTGCAAGGCCCTGAGCAGCCTGGTCTGGTAGACCCTCCTTTGAGCAGGGAGGTGGATTAGGTGATCTGCAGCGGTCCCTGCCAACCTCCGCTGTTCTGTGATTCTTCATCAAATTGAAGAATTCTTCATCAAACAGAACTGGAGTTTCCTGTAGGTGGCTGACGCAAGGAATTTGATCTTTGTATTAAGAAGAAAAAAAAATGTTTTGAAACGGGATCCAACAGCAAATCTGGCATTGATGGAGGTCTGTCTGCAGTTGAATATGAAAATAATAACTGAAAAGAATTTAAAATTAAGTAACTTTTAAAAGTTACTTAATTTTAAAAATTTGAGAGTACTTCAGAGTTGTTGGCAATATGTGCACAGATTCCATCAATGAGATATTGTCACTTTCATAGGTAGTTATTACCTCATTGCAAATACTAGCAAGAGAACAAGAAAACTCAGGTGGCTTTTGGTAGATATTTAAATAATTCAGAGCGTACAATTTAAAGGGTATTTTGTCTGAAATTGGATTTTTTTGTAAATAAAGAAAAAAAAATATAACTCTCCAGTAGCTAATTCCTATTCTTAATTGTTAAGACTGAGTTAAAAGTAAAACCTGACATTCCTGTTTCTCAATGGCTTTGTTCAACCAGTTAACAGAGTGAGCATGTACATAATGATATTGTGAGGTGGGAGAAAACATCTGGTCCGGAAGGTGCTGTCCAAAGATCAGAATTAGTAATGAGATTTTGTGTCCTTATATTTGTGTGCCTCAGTAATGGACTTGAGTCAGCAGGTGCAAGTGGAGGTTGCCCAAGGACAAGAGAGGTGCTATAACCTTGCTCTCTCTCCTTGACCTTCATCAGAAAGTGATACTTGTGTTTTTAATAGAGAAGCTACATCTTCAGATTAACTAGTTAAGTGGTTCGTTACTGATAAGGTGATGAGGGCTTTAGAGATTGGTCAGGTTGTGTAAGAGGTGAGAGAGTTGTCTTAAGAAGCTTGATTTGACTCAGATGCGCCTATTTCCTTGTTGCCTGTTAGATTCTATCCTTTTGTATGATTTCTACTCTTAATTTATACTCTTTCTACACTCAAATACAGTATTGTAGGATGAAATTTGTAATTGTTAAGGGCTAGTTGATCTAGCTGATCTGTCCTCAGATGTGCCAGATACTTTATTTGAAATTGCTGTCACGTTGATAGCCTAAGGCTTGGTAAACTTTGGAATATTGCTCGATGTTTCATGAGAGAATTCTTCACAACAGTTCCTGATGCCTTTCTGTTCCATTAGCTCTTAGCCATCTGTTGCTTTGATTACACTATTATAGGGAATAAGTGTTTTGGCAAGCTATTTAGCTGTGTTGAAAAATCTTGTTTCTTTGCTTTCTAGTGTTTTATTGCTGCTGTTTCTTTTTTTTTTTTTTTTCCTTAACCTTTGCAGTGCAGTGCCTCTTGTTATTTACTTCTTGTTATTCTAAGAAACAAAAGCCTGACCTAATTTGAGGGCACGATGAGGTTTATGGTTGTGCTTTATGGCTGTTTTCCTTTCCTGTGAAAGTCCTTCTACCAAAAGAAGTTGTGTACTCCAAACATGGGCTGACAGAAGGTAGATATTCTATCCCTAACCATATTTAAATGTTTAGTTTTGGGATTCTTGACTCTTACAGCTTAAAATGTGCTTTTCTAGAGTCTGGCCAATGCGTTACGTCAGTATTACCTTCTATAGAAAATTATAACATCTTAACCTCTCGCTCCTCCCGACACTGCAAAGGTCAAAACAGGAAGAACTGGAAGATCATTAGAAAGAAGTCTGTATTCTCTGGCTTTACATTGTCAATTTGACCTTTTCATGTATTGCTCAGATTTTAAAGATGAACAGAGTAAAAGACAGATGGGGTGATAATGAACATGGAGATGTGCTTCCCTAAGTAGGTTCATTTTTGGGAGTTGTGATATACCAATTAATTTTTTTAAGGCATGGACTTTTGGAAATGAAATAAAACACTGTTTTTAGACTGCAGCTGAATTTCATTGGCATTTAATTTCTACTTTTAGTTTTTTGTTAATTTTTCCAGCAATTAAAATAGCTGAGTGATGCTGCAAAGTAAGAATTTCAACATTCTTTAGTAAATTATTCATTCTGCTCAGTAGGTCATTTTGCCTTGTCTGTGACTGAGGTGGCTGCGTTTCCTTCACTGCTTACCTGCTTGAGCTGTTTAAACTGAATTGCAACTTTTCCTGGAGTAACTTCTCACTTGTTAAGAGATGACTAGGAACTACTTGGAATTGGTAGCTGCAAGTGCTTACAAACCCTTCCTCAGCTCCTTCATCTTCAAGTAGTAGTACTTGTCCTTAGGGGTAGCAATGTTATTTATGGGAAAATTATTTGAAGGAGGCAGCGTGTTGCAATGGTAACAAGAAGGGAGAAGGAGTAAATGCTGTAAATGAAGAAATAGGGATTTTCAGCCTCACAAAAGGGTCTTTTTTGCATTATATAGCTGACGATGTAAATCTGTACTGTGTTGGAAATTGCAACTGCTATCTCATACAAACAAA
This sequence comes from Calidris pugnax, assembly GCF_001431845.1. Lineage (NCBI taxonomy): Eukaryota > Metazoa > Chordata > Aves > Charadriiformes > Scolopacidae > Calidris > Calidris pugnax. The sequence goes on from NW_015094506.1 coordinate 43,894,827, forward strand.
AGGAGCTGTGTGAAGTAAACGTAGAAAAGTCACTGAAATAGTTCCCAATAAGGCAAATCTACTATCAAGTGAAATTATTTGATGCTTACTGCCAGTCAAAGATATTCAGAAGCATCTTCTGGAAATTTCTTTTGCATGTACTCTGGAAGGGCCTTTTGTATTCCCTGTCAGAGAATATACGTTAGCTTGCAAGTTGGTTATTTCAATGTGTGTCCTGTTCTAGTGCTATTTATTGTATTTTAATGCTGATTATTTCTTGATGGCTAGGGAATGTTGTGTTTTTGTTCAAAATATTATTCGTGGTATTTCTTGATTGCCACATTGTCAGACCACTCCATTGAAGTGACGCCTGGACTAATTACTAATTACGGATCATCTGTCATCTAAGCAACATACATAATTCTGTTTGTACTGTGTTATGCTTTTAGTGCTTGTGTATGGAATGTGGTAAACGATTTGCCACAGAAGAGGCAAGGATATGTCAGCACACTGAAATCACAGCTGTGGACTAATACCTATATATACACACACATATATATAGTGAAAACTTCCTGTTGTGTTTCTGCCATGGCCTTTCCTGAACAGGGTCATCTGTTCTCTGTGGAATAATAAAAAATTTCAGTCTGAGTCACTGTTCTGATTTTAGTAAGCAAAACCAAAATATTCTTGTGTACATTAGTAGCTCTGGAACATCATCTTTAAGAGAGGGACTAGTCCAAGTTTGACCTCTCCGTGCATGGCGCTTCCAAACTGTCATGCTAAAGCACATTTCCTCTGAGAGCTGTATTGATTATGTGGTACAGGCACTTGCGAAATTTAACTACATGACAGTTAGCAGTTAATTAGATTTCTAACACTACTTCTTTATGAAAGTAGTTGTAATTGTTACAGGTAGTACTGACCATAAATATTTTGGGCATTTAACGCAACTTGATTTGAGAAGGAAGTTGATAGTCCACACAGGTGACAACCCTGCAGCATAGGGTCATATGGACAGATTTGCACGGGATAAAGAAATAATGACGTGGAGTTCCCTAAGGCAGCACAGGTTGGAGGAGAAAAGTCCATATGATGAATCCTGTACCCTGAGAAGGTAGGGTGATTTTGGAAGGTGTGTTTGTAGCATTTGGGCCAGTTAGTTTTGCCTCTCATCCAGGTTTCTTCGTTTTGGTTCAGCCTTATGCTAGCAGTCTTCCTATCCCCAAATTAGCTCAGTGTCATCACCACACTCCCTTGTGAGGAGCAGGCTTGCTCATCCAAGCTACATTGCTAATGATGAAAAAGAATATTGCTCTTTATTTAGCCATGCTTTCAGAAGATTGTTCTGATAACACTAGTGGCAGTCATAAAAAGGCGACAGTATTGGACAGTATAAAATAGTTGCAGTGTTAGCAGTTGACAGGAAAAAATTGAAAGTTGCTTCCATCTTAGGAGATACTTTCAAATTGGAAATGTGATATGTATTTATTTAAGTCTCTAATGACATTTCTATCTAGTCCTCACAGGGTTATTATCTCTCTGGGAAAGGAAGTGACCAAATGGGGTTCTGCTCTGCAGAATGACTGTAAATGTCAGGCTGGACTGGACAGCATCTTCTGGGTTATTGAGTCCAGTGGTCTACTCTTGAAAACAACCACATGATATAATTGTGGAAAAAACCCCCCATCTATATTTAATGACTCCATGTCACTTCTTCTTCTTGTCTACGATGGTCTAGAGAACCAAATGGGATGGGATAAAATGAATTGAAAATGATGTTAGTAAAATGAACAGTTCTCAATGATAGAGAAAATGAGCAAATGCATTAGGTATGAACATCTCTTCATAGTTGCTGCTGAATGAGTATTTTTTATGTTCTGCTAAAACATAAATTGAAACATCCATGCCTTTTTTTCAAGTGGTGGCCAATATCACCCTTCTGAGTGTTTAATATATTATCTGATGGATTCTGAGAAACTTCAGTGTTTTTAAAAATTTGTGAGAGTTGCTTTTATGGTAGAACTTGCTTTTGAGCAAGCTGATTTTTTTTAATATGTTGAACTGATGATTCACTGAATCTTCCTAAGCTCTTAAATTTGTAGAATTTATTTGCCACGTATCTGTAACATATTACATTGTGACATGCCAGATGGAGGAGTGCTTTGAGTGGAGAAGGGTATTATTGGTGGCCCTAACTCCTTCTCTCCTTAGCTTTCTGCTTCATGATCATTTTTGCAATCTGAAGATCACTATAGTTAATCTTCAAATGGGTAGTGTTGCGGCCCTACAGTTTGTGGGGTCATTGTTTTATTTCACTTGTGTATGGTTGTGTTTATGCACCTTAGATTATACTGTACTAATAACATATTAGTGAATGCTGTACTATTTTTCTTTGCCCCTTACTCCCTTGATTGCCATAACTTAAAGTTTATAGCATATGTACCAATATTTTTAGGATGCTAATTTATTGTGTAAAAGAGTATTTTCTTGTAAGACACTACCGTGTAAGAAGCAGAATGGTGTCTTGCTGTGGCTCTGACTGCCTATATATTTTTGCATAGTAAAACCAGCCTACTTTTTGTTTGGTAAAAATTACTACTTCTGAGTCTTCGTTTTCAAAATAAGACTCTTAAAACGAAAGTGAACATAGGATCTTATGGACAGGGATTCTAAGGAGAACACTTGCAAATTGCTAAGTGCAGTTGCCTGCAGTGGCAGACAACTTGATTATACAATACTGCTAATAAACTCATTAAATTCCATCTCAAAAATAGTTATATGATTCTCCCTATTGTTCCTGTTGGATAGCTGTTCTGAATATTATTCTCTGATGTGATTACATTTTCCATTGTGAATCACTTCTGTAGTCATGTTTTTTGTTTTTTTTTTTACTTTGAATGCGTGCTTTCAATTTGATAAAAATTGTGGCAGTCTTTTGAATCTCAGAAATGTTTAGCTTTAAGCTTTCTCAAATAGAAGGAAAATATTAGGGGCAAATTCTTATAAATAAAGTCTGTTGGTAGTGGCGAATTCTGCAGTACTGATTCTCAAATATTTGTCCAGTGTGTATTAATGATAAACAGTCAAATTTTGAGATGTGTATGCAAGCCTGAAAGTACAATCGTTTGTTTCCTTCTTGCTTTCCAACATTTTCTTTCCACATAATAATTTTTTTCCCAAGAGATGCTTTATTTTTTTTAACATATTGTCTAAACCTGGAAACTAGCTGTGCATAAAAAATGCAAGTCTCTTAGGATTAGTGATAAAACAACAATGGACTTTATTTAGCCTGTCTGGGGCATTTAAAACAAAAACTGTTTTTGAGGAGACAAAAACACTGTATGTGAAACAGACAAAAAAAACCAATGTATTTTATTGTACAGTGTCAGGGTTTCGATATACCTCTAATTCCTGTTATACAAGATGAATACATGAGCTAGAAGCCCTCTGTCAGGGGCCATGTCTGCAATTTAAAGCAAATAAGAAATAGGCCACTTGCATAATCTTTGTTTTATTCTGATTTTAACTTCAGTATTGGATTTGGAAGACGCTTTGAGTGAATAGCGGGTTTCCATAATGACGTGTTTTGGTTATTCCCCAACTATTACTAATTTCAGAATGAATAGTTTTGACAATTTTTGGCTAAAAATAGTTCCTTTGAAACGTAGCTCAGGCTCTGTTGAAGCACATTTTTGTGTCTTTCTTGACCAGTAGCTGCACGATTAGTTTGCTAAACTATGATGTGTGAGCTCTGAGATTCATCTTTTGCCTGAAATTATTTGTGCCTGTACTGCCTGTTTGTCAGGAAAGTAAGTACCTGACCATTCAGGCCTGGATAGTGCTCTGCTCACCTTTGGATGCTGTTCTATTTTTTGGTTGGTTAATATATGAGCATTTACTACAGTCTGACTGAAACCTGGTTGGGTGCTCTTACTATGGTAGTAAGGTATTGATTTTATATTAATGACTTGCTGCCTGATTTTATAATTCAGTTAAGTATTCTATAAGAATTAGAACAATTTCAACAGGAAAGACTGGTAAATGAGGTGAGTCTTTTCTATCTTTGCTTTCCTTTCTTTCATTTTCATTCTTTCTTCCTTCCAATTTCTTTTCATTCTATTCCCCGTCCTCTTCCCATTTGTATTTTCTTTCTCTTGTTCGTTCTGTCCCCAGATTCCCTCCTTGCTTTATACTACCCTTCGTTTTCTGACATCCCATTCATCTTCCAGTCTTTATGGCTTACTTTCCCACCTCCACGAGCACACCCACAGGATGGTTAGAAATTTTACAGCATACCCAGTTGTCAAAAATTAAACCTACAAGTCCCAGACCCATAATACTATGCTGGGAATGCTCATTAACTCCCACACTGTTTGGAAAAAGAAGCCGGTACAGTTAGTGTGAGGTCTGCAAACCATAATATGTGCCTAATACTACTTTGCTTTCCACTAAACCTGGGAACTCCTCATTGGAGTTGGGATCTGGCTTTTTTTGCTTCAGCTTTGCTTCTGCTTTGCAGAAAGCCTAGAAAAAGTGACATGAATGTGTAGTTATAGCGCTGTGACATTTGAGACATTAGTTTTGAGGAGAATGCACTGTTCATCAATGGATCAGAAAACCTGTTGCAGTAAGTGGATGTACCAACAAGTGGATCCTCAACACAGCAGCCTCATCGTAGCTTCACTGCTGTGGTATCAGTGCAAGTTCCCCACACTTGAAAGGCAGATGGTCCTACCCTTTGTCTTTGATGCAGGAGTATCTGGTGAAAAAAGCGTTCACCTGGGGAGGATGAAGCAGAGTTACATTGGTCTTGCAGCAGACCCTTCCAATGTTAGTGGCTACCACTGCTGCAGCCACCTGCAGGAAGAGAGCAATGGTGTAAGGTCTCATTGCCAGAGGAGAGTTGAAGTGGGGTTTCTACTGGGGACGTGCCTGTGGTCTCAGATGCCTCTGTCCAGTCTGGATACCAGGATTTCTTCCAGACCATGGTTATTTACTGCTGGCAGAAGTCACGAAAAAAAAAGACTGCATCTCTAATGTGTGTATGATCAACTGATTGCCCCCTCTGCTAATTGGCCTGTGAATGCTAAATAAAAAAGGAGTATTCAGTGTATGGATGACAGTGCTTAGTTTGCAAAGGCAGTAATTTGAGGCTTTTCTCTTGCTAAATAGCACCCATGCCAGTGTTTAGTGTTGCTCAGTGGAATTATCATCAGATTTAATCTTAATCAAAGGTCTCTAAAACAAGGGACCTGCACAGTTTTTGGATAGTTTCCACTGTCCTGTATTTCGGAATAGCTCCAAACAGTAGAGACACTTGAGGTTGCTTTTTATTTTTTTTTTTCTGGAGGCTTTAGAAATAATCACTGTGTTGCTTTGCACTCTTAATGCTGCTGTAAGAAAGATGAAGTTATTGTGTGTTAGAAATAGAAATGTAGGAATACAAGCTTAAATTTTGCACTAATCAGTAGTAGAGGCTTGACCTGCTCACTTCTGCTTGTTCCTGGTTAGTATTCTCTTTTTAAGAGAAGCCTGTATCACATTGAATTAACTTTAGCACGTAAATGGCAGTACTGTAACAGAAACCGGGTGTTAAAACAATATTACTTACTACACCATAGCTGAACATAGCTCTACTGTAACTAACCTTGGAATTATTGGATCAATCACTGGTAACCCACCCTAGGTTAGATATTGCCAGTAGTGTTTCCAGTTCCTTTTTTTCCTGTTCTTCTTATTCAGAGGAGAGCACCAAAGGAAGCTAAGCAAAGCATTGCTAAGCAATCAAAGGAAATCAATCCTCTCCTTTACGCTCTGTTCTCTGTTACGCAGTCACGATGCCAGTTACTTAATGTTAAGTGAAATGTATTAGCAGACTTTACTTAAAGGTGAAGTTGCCCAGTAAAATGATGCCTCATCACGGATAAAAAAACCCTATAGTACAGTTAAAGATACTAATTATTCTTTAAAATCTTCTTTCTCTAGAATCCTACTCAAGTGGGAACTGCTCTTCAGGTTTTCCACAACCTTGGGACTTTGAAGGATACCATTGCTAATGTGGTGGACGGATACTGCACAGTCCTGGAGGAGAACATAAAAAATGCTTTGGATATAAAAGTATTGACCCAACCATCTCAAGCTGTTACAAGAGGTATGATACTTGTTTTACAGAGAATGAGAACGTGGGGTTTTTTTGACAAAAGTACAGTATGTTGTCAAATGGAAGAAACTCTCACATTCAAGTCCATTATAATAGAGGATAGGAGTAGGCATGTCTCAGAAATAATCTAATAGAAAGCCAAAATTGGGTCTGTCTCTTGTTATTGGGCTCAGAAGTTTTCCTTTATTCCCTGACCCCTCCTCTTTTTCCTGTCTTGCCCAGAAAATTGTTCTCTTGAGTTTGCAACTTTGCAGCATTTTCTTAGCAGTTTGTAATGGAAAAATGAATCCGAATTCTGCTTTCTTTGTGTTGGTGGGAGGATCATGGGTTGAAATTATTTGCAAGCAATGGAGCAAGCCTGAAACTATGCTGTGATTCTTTTGTCAGGTGGAATTTGTTTCAATATATTCAGTATATTCAATATGAAGGATGTTGCACTATTAAACATTTAGTTCCCACATGTTAGCTCAGGTACCAAAGAATACTGAGGAAGTGGGGTGGTAGGCAAATTTGAACTTTGGCAATAACGAACATTTAAAACTTTTTTAAAAAAAAAACTTTTGCAACGAGTTGGGGGTTCAAAACCATAATCACCATAATAACAAAGAAGTGCAGCCCCTCTCAAGGAAAGCAATGGTTTAGAAGCTGCCTACCCTTCGGCTGGAATATAATTTTTTTCAGTAGTTCACCTATGCATTTAAATCCTGAGCTGGTAATACCTGTATTTTTCACAGCAGCTGTCTCTGCCATTTCACTTTGCCATTGCATCCTGCAACAGTGCTCATTGCAATTGCCTTGGTGTTTCTGTAGAGGTCTGAGTGGGTAAAGCAAGTAACAGTGACAAACATCGAAGTATCCCCACTGAACTTCAGAGTTTAGCTGACTTCTCAGTTGAGACATCTGAGACCATTCACAAAACTCTATATTTCTAATATTTTCATTTTCACATGTGAAAGCTGAAATGTGCTGCTGTTTGTTTTTAAAAACCATTTAGGTGGCCCTGGTAGAGCTGCTATGCCAACGCCTGGGAACACAGCAGCTTTTCGAGCAGCCCTCTGGACAAACATGGAGAAGCTCATGGATCAGATCTGTGCTGCTTGTGGACAGGTACTCAGAAGCTAATTCCTGATTGTCTAGTCATGCAATTTGCCTGTAAGATATTAGATGCCACTTTACCTCTCAATAAATCCTTTCTTACAGGTGCAGCATTTGCAAAAGGTATTGACAAAGAAGAGAGATCCTGTGTCACATGTCTGTTTCATAGAGGAAATAGTTAAGGTAAAGTTTTCATTTAACTGAATGGGTTTTAGTAATTCTGTTACGGAAAATGTGATGAGGGAATGATTTTGTTTACAATTTTACAGTTCTATAAAAATTTTGTAATTAAATTAATGGGAAAGAGCTGAAAGTCAAACTAACATTGGAACCAATATTTATGGTCTGTGGGTTACATCTGTAGGGTATAAACATGTTCCTTTTATAACCATTTCTTTTTTCTTTAAAGGGAGCTGATAAGGCACCACTGTCAGTTTTTATTACTGATCATTAATGTAATTCCATAAACTACCATGTGATTTGAGAAATTAATTAAGTCTGTTAGTTTGCATAGGAGAATGTGTCTTCATCTAACACTTTCAGCCATCTGTTTCTGTACTTCTTGGCATTTTCTTCCTTGAAAAATAATCATGGCTGTTCTTTTGAATACCTATTCTTTTCCATTCAATTGCATTGTTTTCTATTCAGATTTGAAATAATTTGATTAATGATCTCCTTCAATGTTAGGAACAGGATTACTGAAGCTATCTCATCTACCTTAGCAGATGAGAAGAATCAAAAACAAAAGATGTGTTTATGCAGACATCTCCTTTTCCAAGTATATGGCTAGATTTTTAATTTACATGAATTTAATTTTTGAAATATGTTGGGGAAACTCTTCATATGCAAATGTGGTCTTCTCAACAGTGAAAGCAAATAATGAAGGTTAAATACAGCATTTAAGTGTATCTGTCTGTTAAGCCCATCTCCAAAAGACATTGCACAGAACATCACTTTTCTATGAGGCCTTTCAAGCTTCTCTTTCTGTATTGTAAAAAAATGCAAAACCACAAACACAAAACACCTCAAAAAGTTATAAACTTTTAGCATATTTTCTTCATTAAAATGTTTGATCTGGCAAAAAATGTCTACTGCTGCCTGGGTGGAGCCCGTCAGTAGATCAGCATGTATAAGGAGAAACACAGAAACCTAGAGACAGGAGGAGGAACCCTGGAAGGCTCAGGAGGAGTTGGAATGGAAAGGGAGCTTAGATACATGAGCTCTCAGTGTTTATGAGTGACTTCCACCCTCAGCCTGCGCTTCTCAGTCTTCCCTTTTGTAGAATGGCACTTGAAAAGGGAATGGGAGTTTTTCCAGTTAAGGATGATAATAGAGGGAAACCAAAGGAAATCTCATATCATCCTGGACAATAAATTAACAGGGAAAATGAATCTCAGTAGAAGCTAGCAAAGGACAATAAATTAACAGGGAAAATGAATCTCAATAGAAGCTAGATGCAGAGTAAGGAAAAATACATTAGAAAGTAAAATAAAAAGCTCTTGATTTGTCATATGCTAAGGATGTTCCATGATCTCCCTGATTACCCTTCCTTCCCTTCGACTTCATACTGCAGGATTGCATCTAAGTCACAAACTACATTTCCCAAATAAGTTCTATTTATTTCTCCATATGTATCAGTCTTCCAATTGGTTTGCTTTTAAACAGCTGTTTTGGCGTAGTATAGCACCAAGCTGGACAGTTGTCATTCTCAGTGGGGCAGCTAAGGAGTGGGGGTACATCCCTGTCTGATGGTACCAGAACTCTCACTGTGACACAGTACCACTGGCAGCACTGATGCGTTACTTTCTTCTTACCTGAGATGGTTCAGTGTAGGACAGTGTTTTTCTTGGCCCTTCTCACATTATACCATTTGTTCTAGTGTCCCTTGAAAAAGCTATAGCACCAGCCTGCAGATGGGTGAAGTCGTACTAAACAGTAGAGCTGTTGTTCAGACAAAACCAGGGAAGTACTAGATGCTGCTGAAATTCAAAGAGCATATGTACAGATGGCTGTAGGGGAGAGTATGAATTGTTGTGTACATTGAAAATAGATATAAGCAAGGAATTGGTATTTTGCCTTTTACTAATGAGGATCCCATCTCGTATTAATCTAAACCGAAACAACATGCTTTCCTCAGCAAGTGTTCTGGAGAGAGAGAAAAGTTGGATTTTCTTTATTGTATTCGAGTTCATTAATAAATGGAGCAAAAGAACAAAATAAACTAAAGGTACTAACCCATTTGCTAGGGCAGCATGCCTACGCCAGAAGATAGGAAAGCGAATCATCCACTCTACAGTCTGTGCACTAATTACTGTTACTGATGTCAACATTATTATTATAGTCATCTTTTGCAGCAGCTGCAGCACCACTTTGCCTGTCCATCTGCTTCCTTGTTTTGATTACTGCAGTGCAAGTATCATCCTAGGAAGCATAAGAAAGAAGGAGACCCAGCCTTTTTAAAGCACAAGTCCTTTAATAGCAAGGAAGCTACTTGCTTTTTCTCTTTTTTTCCATTGGGGATTTTTGTGTCTTTCTTTTCACAGATAGCACAGCCTGCATTTTTTCTCATTTTGTATTATGATCTCAAACATGTGCTTTCCGGCCTTCTAATTACCTGTTACCATAATAATATTTAGTAGCGTTGTATCATGTTGTATTCAAAAATGTAGTTTTAAAAACAGTAACTAATTCATTAAAGGAGTCACAAAACCACTCTGTTTAAAAGAAGAAAAAGGAAACAAACTAAAAATCTGACAGATGGAGAAACTGAGGCATAGAACTTGTAAAATTTATAAATACTGGAGTTCAGCTGCAGGGCAGTGACAACAACCACATCTTTTCTATGCTATGGTTTCTGTTATAGAATTCACTTCCAAATTTGTCCACCAATTTGCAGTTTTGGATTTTGATATTTTTCCTTTGCTACAATAAGCACATTTATTCATAATAAGCATTTATTCACAGTAAATGAATGCAATTTTGAAAAGAAATCAAACACCCAGTACATTTAAAAAACTGTTACATTCCTAGTAGTAATGAACTATAGATTCATTATTAATCTGTAAATATTAAAATTACAGATTTAATTTCCAAAAAAGATCTACGAAATATTTAAAGGAGAAATAAATCTCTTATAAAACTGAATGGACATTTTTGTGGTTTTATCCAGGAAAAATAGCTTTTAATGACTAAATTTTAGTTGGCCAAAATAATTCAGAATTCACATTTCTAGTTTTGGGGAAAACAAGTAGAGATTTAATTTTATACATCTTTTAAAAGTAGGGTTATTGTTTTCGTAAAGTTGAGGGTCAAAATTGAAATGAAAAATAAGATTTAAATAATGTAAAATTGATATTTTTGTTCACCTAATGACTGGTTATTAAAATCACTTCTTTCAATTGCTTAATCACCTTCAGAGAGCTAATAGGTTACTCCAGTTTATTCTCCTTTATTGCTTCTCTCTTTCGGCGTGTAGTGACTAATCCTGCCTCAGCTGTTGTAATACCTAAACTACAATTGACTTCAGCGTAAGTCGCAGCAGAACGTATCTTTCTGTGACAGCCAGCTTCCTAATTAGAGATAAGAATACCTCTAAGCCCCTTGTAAAAGAGTTGAAAATGATCTCTGATCCTCATCTATTTTGGGTCCTTCACTCCTACATAGGCATCAGCAAACAGTTCTGCAAAGTGAGAAGCAACCTTAAAAGCAGCAAATAATTTTGTAGGGGGGTCTTGTGGTGGTCAATAGAAGAGGTGAGCTGGGGTCTCTCTGCTGGGCAGAAGGGTGCTCCCTGTGAGCTCTGCCCTTGATCGCCTTTGATCTGCTGGCGTCCCGGTTGTTAGCAGCTTCGGCACACTGCAAACCCTGTCGTTTACGTAAGCCTCTGGGTAAAAAAGTGAGCTGAGACTTTTAGGGAGTGTTATTATGTACTTCATGGAGGGCTCTTATCGTTGCCTCTCCTGATGAACGTTTGGTGAGTAAGCAGGCTATTTTCCTGAGTTGTCAACGCTAGCAATATGAGGTGTTAATGATACAGAAGGAAATGTCCTCATCATTACATAAGATAAAGAAAATAAATGGAAAATATAAGTGTCTATTGCCCAAACTGTACTTATATTTCACCTTCTTATTTCTCCTCTCCATCCAAACTTGTTAAAAAATATTGCTGCTTTGAAATTATTCACGCCTAGCATCACATATTCACATTCAGTTGACCTAATTAAAAAATAATCCCAAGTGGAAAAAATTGAAAAATAATCTAATTACTACTTTATGCAAGTTCAGAAAATAATCTGGTTTTCACGTATTATGACAAGTATGTGAGTTAGTTTCCAGTATTTTTTTGTAGAAGCAGAATTGGATTACTTGTACATCATTTCTACTGCGGTTTCTGTTTATTATTGAAGCAGGAGATCTAAGCACTGGTCAATAAGCAGGTTTTTTGATCCTCAAAATACCAAAGATGCTCTTTATTTCAAACCTACAAATTGTCCTGCTGAATTCAGTTGCGAGATTTTTGAGACCTCTCTTAAAAAACCAAAAAAGTCTTACCAGTTATAGGTCCTTATTCTAGTTTTGGACGGATCGGTGTGTCAAGGCAGCTATGTGAGAAGTAGTTTGGTTCTAATTCAAATGGAAGCATCAGAGCCTGTGCAATGGTTTTCTAAAGACACCGTGCTTTCTCTAGAGCTTTAGTTCTGTTTCTCTGACAGAAATGTGCAGCCATAAATAAAAAGGGTGGTGTGGAGATTGCATGGGTTAGTAGGTTGTAATGACCTTCGTTCTTTCTCATTTCTGGTTTGGTGGGGTTTGGGCAAATTGCAGTTCAGTGCTGATGGAATATTATTAAGTCAGTTGGTTTTCAGTCAGCTTGCTATTTGAAAAGAAATGCATTTACCAGAAGTGCCACTTTTTATCGTTGCTCTTGTCAGTCTTACCTGAACAACTATGGCCTGGGTGGATGTGCACAACCCTTTCATCCTTGGATGGGGTGTGGAGTAGTCAAGGTGAAAGCTTAGTTCAAATTGCTGCTGTACATACTAAATCAGTTCTCTGGTTAGAAGAAAGTTGTCGGTTCCCTTGGGTAGTTACTGGCTTTTGGAAACACTATGTTCATTTACTTGCAGTTGATATATATCTTGCATGAATATGGGAGGATTAATTAATGTTTTAAGTAGTTTTGAAGATATAGGACACTATTTAAAACCTAAGCATTTTTGTTCCTTACAAATTAGTTTTTCTGAGGAATCACTTAAGAATTCTAAGACAGGGAGAATGCACAGTCTTAACTTTATTTTCTAGTTAAGAAGGTTATATTTTTGAAAAAAGCAGGTTTTGTTTCTTTTGTCAGCTGCTTAGAGAGACCTTTTTAAAATGTTGCACTACTGCTGGAAGTCTAGAAACTATTACACCTTGGGTATAAACTGATCAACTCAGTGTAATGAAATTCTATGCCCTGCAGTAAAACAACAAAATCAAGGTCATTTTTAAGATCATGGAGTCATTTATTGACATCTGTTCACCCGCAATGTATAATGTAGACAACATTAGAAATTTAAATGCACTGTTCTTTTTAAAAATTTAATCTCGACTACTTTGAGAAGATAGAAAAGGTTTATTGAAAACACATTCAGATTTTGTCTGTTTCTTTACTGATTAATTGCACCACTGAGGAGGATGGCTTTTTGTTCACAGTCTAACATTTGGCAATTATGTTGCTATAGAAATAGTGCAAATAGATTTCCTTATTTCTGTCCCATAAGATCTTGCCGTACAAAATTGTTAAATCATTTGCATTGTTGCTTTATTGGTGGAAAAAATATTTAGGCTGTCCTTTAAATGTCTTCTGTTTTTAGTGCAACATTCCCAGGTCCTGTATTTCTTTATGGCGGAGCCTTTGATTACAGATAGAAAACACTGTATGTATTAGTATGCAAAGCCTGATTTCAGGAGCCTGCAGCAACTAGCTGCATGGTAATATTCACTATATTGTTTTACATTTCAAAGAGGCTTCACAATAAAGATGTTTTTCACATTCTACTCAAAGTATCAAAATTTCTACAGGGAAAAATAAGTTGGAAGTGATTGTCATGAATTGGGAGCCAGTTTAGAATCAGTGGGTCACATTTATTATTTGAATGTTAGAATAGCTATTTTAGAGACACACAAATATGATAATTCACAGATGGGAAATTATACTCATTAAGTTCTAAATTTACAGTGTGGAGGAAATAGAGACATTTGTAAAAATAAATATATGTCTTTTCAGCATCTTCTTGCATTATTGTCTAATACTGAATAAGGGGGGTCAGATACTTAATACTTATATTAAGAACAGAGCTCAAGAAATTTCATTTCAGTAATAGCAAAGTTAATTAGTAGTTTGTTATGTTTTTTAAAAATGAGGTAAGATGTTCTGGTTTTATGTTTGAGGAGACTTTAAATCAGTTTTCCAGGCTGCAGCATTAATATTGTTGTAGAGTAACAGTGAATACAGATCTTCAAATATCTTTGCTCTTATGGTACGGGTACTCAGCCCACTATTGTTCAGTGGTTTATTGCTGGTAGCTGTTAGTGAAAATGGGTTATACTTTTTGAACTGTGAAATCAAGTCATTTTCATGTGAGTAAGTGGAAAGGGTTTTAGCATGTGGATTCTGTCAGCATGTAGTTTTTTCCATCAAAGATAATCTTGTAATCCTGTAAACAGGCAATACTAATCTAAATTTCGAATCTATATGGCTGAGTAATAATGTTGCTTCACACTACTAACAAGGCTGCATGTGTGCTATAATACAATGCACTAAAGATACACAGACTGCTGAAAAAAAGAATATTTAATATGCAAGTATAATTTTTTTTTCTCCTGTTCATTCTATACCAATAAATCTCATCTGAGTCCTTTCCTTACCTCCAGTAATTGCATAGAATATGGTCAAATCTGCAGTCCCTCTCAGATGCGATCTGTGCTTTAACAGTCTTCTTTTTGAAGTTCTGAAACTCAGCTTTTTGTGAATGTAGGGTTCTTCATGACTGACCCAGATGAATGACCTGACCAAGAGGGTGATGATCAGTGTGCAAAGTCTAGTTGGGGGTCAGTAGGTAGTGGTGTACCCCAGGGGTCTATATGGGGTCCAATCCCTTTTAACACCTTCATTAATGATCTGGATGATGGGACAAAGTGTACCCTCAGCAAGTTTGCTGATGACACAAAACTGGGAGGAGTGCCTGATGCTCCAGAGGGTTGTGCTGCCATTCAGAGGAACCTCAACAGGCTGGAGAAATGGACTGACAGGAACCTCATGAAGTTCAACAAGAAGAGGTGCAAAGTCCTGCACATGGGGAGGAACAATCCCAGGCACATGTACATGCTGGGGCTCATGCAGCTTGAAATCAGTTTGGCAGAAAAGGACCTGGCCACCAAGTTGAACATAAGCCAGTAATGTGCTCTTGCAGCAGAGGTGGCGAATAGTGTCCTGGGCTGCCTTAGGCAAAGTATTGCCAGCAAGTTGAGGTGATCCTTTCCTTCATTCACCACCAGTGAGGCATGGAATACTGTGTTGAGTTCTGGACTCCCCAGTACAAGAGAGATGTGGACACACTGGAGAGAGTCCAGTGGAGGGCCACAAAGATGAAGGGACTAGAGCATCTTTCCTCTGAGGAAAGGCTGAGAGAGCTGGGACTATTCAACCTGGGGAGGAGAAGGCTCAGGGGCATCTCATCAATGTCTATAAATACCTGAAGGGAGGGTGCAAAAGGCACAGAGCCAGGCTCACCCCAGTGGTGCCCAGTGACAGGACCAGAGGCAATGGACACAAACCTCCTGAAACGCAGGAGGTTCCCTCTGAACATCACTGTGAGGGTGATTGAGCACTGGCACAAGTTGCTCAGGGAGGTTGTGGAGTTTCCATCCTTGGAGGTATACAAAGGCCACCAACACAGTCCTGGGCAGCCTGGTCTAGGTGGCCTTGCTTAAGCAGGGAGTTGGACCAGATGACCTCTAAAAGACTCTTCCAACCTCAACCATTCTGTGATTCTGTTGACTTGCAGCTTAAAATCTCTGCTTAAAAGGCTGGTGAACTGCTTCCTGAAACGCAGGAGGTTCCCTCTGAACATCACTGTGAGGGTGATTGAGCACTGGCACAAGTTGCTCAGGGAGGTTGTGGAGTTTCCATCCTTGGAGGTATACAAAGGCCACCAACACAGTCCTGGGCAGCCTGGTCTAGGTGGCCTTGCTTAAGCAGGGAGTTGGACCAGATGACCTCTAAAAGACTCTTCCAACCTCAACCATTCTGTGATTCTGTTGACTTGCAGCTTAAAATCTCTGCTTAAAAGGCTGGTGAACTGCTTTGAATTTGGCATCTACTAAATGTAGACCTTTTCTGTCCTAGACTAGCAGAAGTGTTAAACTTTTGCCATTAGGATATTAAATTTTCACATTTATTATGCTTGTATTATTGAGGAAAGACTCATTTTTGTTAGTTTACAACAGAGAGCAGGATGAACTAGCACTGTCCATATGTCTCTTGGCACTGTCATTATGCAGTATTATCATGCATTTTTAATGGTTTTATCTAAATAACCCTCTGTGGTGGGGAATTTGCACAATATTGCTGTCTGTGCAGAGTATTGACGATAGTAACTTTATAGTAATAGTTGAAACTAAATAGTCATTCAAGGTGAATACATTTTTTGCTGATTGTTGATTATGGCCCTGATTCAGCAAAGCACTTAAGCACACTCTTCATTTCACATAAATAAGTTGTACCATGGAAGTCAAACAGACTGCCTGCATCTATTATTCTAATCAGGATAAACTTAGTTGAATGATGGCTTACGTTAATGATCTTTGTCCAGTTCATGTACACAATAAAATTCCAGCACAATGCTGTTGAAAACATTCATTGCCATTTGTGGTCTAGCCTGCCAAACATATTTTGTCTGATTTATGTGTGTAATTTCCATGAGGAAGTAATTCCTATGTGAATAGTATGTGTGACTGAGTACCGAATTTTTAAACAGTAAGAAAAATAGTAAAATCATAGTGAATGGGCCAGACTGGACTCTGATTGTTGTATTTTTCTATTTTACTCTGCACAGATGCAAGTGGATTCTCTAGGAATAATATTTTCAAAGTAGCAAAGTGCTGACAGTCCATATGTGTTTCAAAGGCATTGTTCTGTCCCCCCAGCTCTGGCCAGCTCTCCAGCAGGTCAGAGAGGCAGAGGGGTGCCCTAGTTTATGGTACTGGGCAGTTGTTCAGTTTGTTTCAGACAGCAAAGAATGGACAAGAGGAAGACAGAGGAAAGCTGTCTTGTGCTGCCCGAGGAGCTGCAGAGGGGCTACTGAATCATCTGAGTTCCTGCTGGGGGATAAAGTGGTGACTGGGTGCAGGAGCAGCAACAATAATATTTTTAATTCCCAGTTTGGGTTGGTAGATTATTAGTTTATGTAAGTGTGGTTTAGGTATAGGAGCATTTTTACAGCAGATTTTCTTGGAAAAATAGTCAGTTCTGTGGCCAATCTTAACCTCCCAACCTTTTTGTAGTGGTGCAAAGTATGATTTATGTGCAGATTTTCCCTGCTGTGGGATCAAAATAAAGCTGCAAACAGATAGTACCATCGCTTCAAAAATGCTGAGTTAAATGGATCTGCTTTTGGTGGAAAATCCTGTTTTGCCGTTATAGTCCTACAGTTGCATGCAATTAATATTCATCAATTCAATTTGGTTGTATTCTATAATGAGGAAAATAATGTATATGTCAACCTGAATCTTGCCTGGCCTGAGTTGTAGATAACATCAATTACAGTAAAGGTTCTTCTGTTGAAGAAAGAGCGTATAGTAGGAAAAGAGGAAATAGCACTTTTTATATGCTAAAGTGTAATAATTTCCTTGTGAGAGACTTTAAGTGATGTATGGATGTTTTATCTAGGATTTCTATATTTGCAATAAGCACCTGAAACAGTGCTCCAGATAACAGTGATGCAGCCAGATCTCTTAACTTCCGAAGATTTATGCGTTCTCTGTGTTATTAAACACGTACAGTGGTGGGGGGAAATATGACAGAATGGTGACCTTTTTCCAGTGTTGTTGGATATGGAATAGGAAGCTGTTGGAAAATGATTGCCACAGAGCTGAAAAGATAATCGGATGCAGTTCATTACTCATCTTGTCAGCTGCTCCTGCTACAAGGGATTGTATCACAAGATGTTAATCTGCTTGTGACTAGATTTCAAAGCAAGCATTTTTATTTTGGAGAGAGTGTAAGTAATTTAACATCTTTCAAATTTATTTCATTTTCAGAAGCAAGAGAAGTGGAAAACTCCCAATTTAAAGCCTCAGAATGCTAATTGATAAAAATATTAGTACAACCTTGTGGATTCAGTTACAAAAATATGATGATACGCTGCAAAAAACTATTTAATTGCAGAAGTTGTTCTTTTTAAGCTAATGATGGGGTTGTGTATTCCTTGAATAGTGGAAGTTAGTCTGCTAGCACACGTCAGTGTTTACTGCGAGACCAGTATAGGCACAAGACAGATTTGCACCAAAAAGAATGGCTTCTGCACATTGAATCACTGACATGGATGTACCCAGTGCCTCCCATACATTGTCTGCCAGTGAGGATGTATGGTGGAAGTGTAGAGGAGGACCAAATTCATTACTTACACCCTACAGATGGGAAGATGACAGCAATGCAATTTTAGCTAGGTGACGTTTTCTGAAAGTGAAAGCCCCAAAAGAGCAGTTACTTTCCGATACTGTGGGATGTTGCTCACAGTGTGATATGAAGCAGAGGGGAAGGCTTATAAACTTCCCATTACAATAAGGTGAGCCAGTAGATTTGCTGTGTACGTTTCATGCAAGCAGTACTCCCATTTCCTCTTCCACCTTCATCCTGCCCTGAAGAAGTTGTCCAATACAAGGAGAGGGACATTCCTTTAATTTCCTGCTAAGCTGGAAAAACCCATTCCTTTTGTTCCCCCTTTTTGTGTCATTTTTAAGTATTGATTATTGTCAAATGGAATTGCTTATTATATTTTAAATAGTTAAATTATAATTTTGATTGTGATCTATAGATGTAATTGCTATTAGAATGTATTATTTAAAAAATAAGCAGTAAGATACTTAAAAGTACTTAAGAAAATAATATATTGAGTTAACCTGTAAGCAAAAGAAATTACAGGTTTAAACAAAATAAATAAATGGTTTCTGGATGCTTATGGTTACATATGGCACTTTTTACTCCAGCAGGAGCATCTCATGCTAATGCCTTGCTGTATTCCAATTTTGGTAGCTACAGTCCACCCACTTAAATACCCCCTGGTGTATGCGTAGGCAACAGTATTCTCTAGTTCCTGCCACGAACTCTTACATGGTCTTTTGTGTGCTATTAATCAGCAGCTATTTTTCACCTCCAGAGTGACTGCATCTCAATGCTGGACCAAGTGAAATATCGTATCTTGCCTTATAGAAGCAACCGGTAATGACTCCGTAGATAGTGTTTTTAGTTGGTCCAAAACTGGGGCATTAATCATTTTTTTTTCCCCTAAATGTTTTCTGACTGAGTAGTCAATCAATATGAAATGTTCTTTGAATTTTCCATGTGGCTTTTCCCCTCTGTTTCTCCTCATACATAATACAGTTGGTTAGCTGAGACTTGAGGGCCTTCTTTACTACAAAATTCTGATACAGTTAATGAACACCATTTGCCCAGGTCAGAAGACCCAAGCTAATGGGCAGAGGCTTAATTGGTACAGCCATGTGGCTACCATGCAAATGTTTACATGAGTACATATGCATATATGTCTGACTTTATATTATATTTGCATATAGGTAGATACAAAAGTTATGTATTTTCACAAAAACATGAAATGTTATCACACGTATGTCACTATTATTTGTCACCATGTTGAATCTGACAGCTAAGATAGAAAAGTTGATGTGAAGGGACTGCAGGCAAGTTTGTTTTCAGGGCCCTTTAATCATTGCATTTTCTGCTACGACTATGACAGAGGTGTAGATGGTGATAACAGTAATGAAAAAGAAGTTGTTTGAAAGTGCTCTGTAAGTATTTTTCCACCTCCATTAGATTATTTAGAAATTGAATTGAGTTACCATGCTGAATAGGCAAACATTGTTCCAGGCTGGGATAGAGAATATGAAAGCTAATTAATTTACTCTATAGTTGATGTGAAAGGCCATTTGTTTTATAGTAATTTTCATGTTTTAAATGTGAAACTGTGAAATGAAGAACTGAGTAATTTCACATTTAGGCTATAGTAATAAATTTACAAAAAATCGAAGATATTTTATGCAGTGCACCTTCTGAATCATTGTATAATATTACAATTTTATTTTGCCCATTTTTGAAAATCAAATACAATTTTACAGAAAATACAATCATAGTTGTCAGTTAGTTCAGCTTCTAAATCCATCAGTGTCCTCAAGCAGTCAAAAATGAGATTCCATCATCCCAGTTTATTTTAGTTTTCTATATTAATTCTCATACATTTTAACAGTCCTACAACATAAAAGATGTTCTCTCTCAATTCTTAACACATGACCTGAAAGGAAGTTGCAGAGAGGCAGGGGTAGGTCTCTTCTCCCAAGTTACAGGTGATAGGACGAGGAAACGGCCTCAAGTTGCACCAGTGGAGGTTCAGGTTGGATGTCAGGAAAAATTTCTTCATGGAAGGGGTTATCAAGCATTGGAATGGGCTGCCCAGGGAAGTGGTTGAGGCACCATCCCTGGAGATATTCTAAAGATGAGTTGACACGGTGCTCAGGAATATGGTTTAGTGTTGGTTGGTGGTGTGTGGGTGTGGTGGTGGGTTTTTTTTTGTTTGCTTGTTTGTTTGTTTTTTACGGTTGGACTAGATAATCTTAAAGGTCCCTTCCAACCTAGGCAATTCTGTGATTCTGTGACCCCTAGATTTTATCTTTCTTTGACTATATTTAGAGATAAGGGGTAGGGTTGGATTAATTCCTCATCTAATCTCAGAATATGTGAAAGCATTCTATCTGATAACACTTCTTTTATTATTTTATTTTATTTTTGGATGTCTCAGTGTACCTTTAATTTTCAGGTTTTATATCGGTTCCTTAAGATTAATGTTTTTGGCGCCGAAACTTGAGCTTGAACTTGCAATCTTTCAATGGCCAGATCTTCACGCAGGATGCAGTGGTACCCTGTTAATAGATGACATTCTAAACATATTCATCGCTTTGCATGTTATTGCCACTGCAAGTGAATAGAGCACATTCTTTCTTCCGTTGTCATCTTGAGCAGTAATTCAGTTTGAAGTAGCTGTACTTTTATATTTGATAGCTAATCTCTTCCTTTTTGTGGTGCTGGGCAGTGCAGAAGTTGAGCTGACACTTTACAAGGGCTTGTGTTATTAACAAGAACTAGAGTTGTTTTGGTTTGGTTTGGTTTTATTTTTCTCATAGTGAAGTCACTGGCAGTGCCAAAATGAAAGCTGAGAAAATGCGTCCCTCTGACTGCAATTTTAGTGTTGAGCCCTTTGCTTAAACCCATCTTTAGCTGTGAATGTTGTGCTTTGATTTAAAACCTTGGACGTTTCAGAGTTGGGATAGAAACAGCCAAGTGCCAGCATAAGTTCCTTAGAATTGCTGACATTTGTCATCACTACTGGCTGTTTCACTTTTTCATTATGAGTGCTTTTTACTGCTATTTCTTAGTCTAGGGATTTGGTCAAACTGGTTAATTTATACACTAGGGTCCATACATTACTTGCATACCATTCAAATGAAGAAATTCATTCTGTCCAGCGTGAGCTTCCCCTGAAACCACCGGACAGCTTTCCAGTATCTAACTGGTGGGCAGGGCAGGGTATCCATTGTCATCTCTTGGAACTCTTTCTTCTTCAAGTACACGGATGGGAAGAAAGCAAAAGTGAGAAAACAAAACCATGCTTTAACACTTGATAAGTGCAAGGTGTTGGAGGGAGCAAGGAAACAGCCTGTTATTTCTTCTATGTCCATTTTGGAAGAATGTGTTTCTGCTTCTGTCAGCACACCCTGTTGACACGAGGTGGTGAAGAGTCAACTGTGAGGTTCGCTGTATTTTCATGCGCTGTGTGTTTTTAGAAACGGGAGGCTGTTCTCTGTGAAGCTTTTGGTCCCCGGTTGGCGTTTGCAGGCATGTTGCAATGGTGCTAACAATAATTGCTGTGATGTAGCCAGCATGAGGACCCCCACGGCACAAGAAGGTCACTGCAATGCGAAGAGATTTTTCTACACAGCTCCTGAGGTGCACTGGTTCGGTCTGCACTCGTGCCCCTGGAGACATGGGAGCATTTCTCTCAGACTTGAAGGAAAATATTTGAGAGAAGACTGATGGGGTTTTTTTGTTTTCTCCAATATTTTTTCTAGCTTTAAACTTGAGAAAAACTTAACAGATTTCTTTTACTTAGTTTTTTTTCTCAGTGATAGCAGAACAGCTTTGACTGGGAGTATTTGCATCTTTGAAAAGAGTATGTTTTGAAACTTGTATTTCTTTTGTCTCTTTCTCTCAGGATGGCCAGTCTGATATTTTGTACAAATTTTGGACTGCAGTAACTCAGACACTTTCCTCTCATTTTCAGTCAGCAACAGACTGTAAGTATGCAGTATAAATGATCTGTAATGTGTTCTGTAGTTGTTTTGAATCTCTCATTTCAGTGAGCCCTTTGCTCGTTATCTCCTCTACTAGAACTGTAGCAGTGGTTCGGTCAGTGTGGGGTCTGTGAATTTTAAACTTCTTGGGTTTGTAACCAAACAGGATGATCTTCCAAAACTATGGTTGAATTTGCAAAAAGAAATATTCTTTTGCTTCGTTAAGTAGACATTATCTAATAACAAAACTGTATTTTTGCAACTGTGTGTGGAGGTAAAAATGTTTGGAATGGTACAATATATTTTCCAAAGTGAACGGATTTGCCAAATTCAGAAATAGTAATTTGATTTTAAAGAGCATTTCTTAACAGTCTTCTCTTGTTAAACACTGATCAGTTGTAAAAATCTGTTTTTAGTTATTTTTTGATACCTTTATAAATAGGAATTGAGTTTCTTCAAAATTGTATCTTGTCTAAATATAAATAAATGACTGGTGTTCTGACTATACACAATATTTTGTACATATGCAATAAATAAACAGCAGATACAATCAAGGAATATTAGATAAAAATCACGTATAAACATAAGACAGTACTATTGCTGGTGCATGTTAATGCAGCATGCAATTGGATCATAAACCCAGATGAGTTTGATGCTTCCATAAATTTATCTTGCATGTTCATATACATTGTGCAAAGTTAATCTGTTTCACATACAGATGAAGTGCATAAGATTTGTATCTATCTTTGTGATCTCAGCTGTTGCATTGGCCCTTCAAAATTTGGTCCTTCCAGGCTTTATAGCAGCAATATAATTTTGAGGAACTAGCTGGTTGATTCATGTTCAGTGGTTGCTAAGTAACTAGATGATCCCAAAAGAAAATATATTCATCTTGTGTTAAAATATATTAATTTTACTGTTTGCCTCAAGCATTACTTTAGCAGCAGTATGTACATACCCAAAATCTTGTATGTTCAAACCGAACATGTGCTGCTTGTTTTCAGCACTCAGCATGAAAATTGTAAAATTGTGACATCAGTTAATGGGATCAATCACCATTTCAGAAGCAAAGGAGCTCTTGCATTTTGTCAGCAGTACTTTGTCTGACAGCTGTTCAGAAATATTTTATTACTTAGGATTTTTAATCATGTTTTTTTATATAAACGTTTAGAAGGAGCAGTTGGATTTTTGACCCGTGAATGATGTTTTTCTTTGCTGCAGCCGAGTTAGTGGAAAACAGTGTTTACAGCAAGTAGACTTTTTAATTTTTTTAAGTGACACATCTATATGAGAATGTTCATTTTTAATATATAATCTCAAGTTACTGAATTCACTGACATCAGTCTCAGACCTCTGGACCATATAGATCCAGAGGAAGACTAGACAGTATCAGAAAAATGGTGTGAAAGTAGGAATTCATGGCAGCTTACAGAGTTTGGTCATAGATCATGATCTGCATTTGTGTGGTTGGGACAGTCTTCCTAAACATAGCTTTGTGACCTAAAATAACTCTGTGTTTGATAATAAATGTGAAGCCTCCAGTATTAAAAATTAGAACATGTTTGAGTTGAAAGGATAGGCTGGGTGAAATAGGACAGATGTCTGGAACCTGAAAAATCTATGAATGAATGGAACAGTGTTAATCTCCTAATGTTATGGGAAATCCACAAAGTATGAGTGATGTTAGATCAAGATTAACATCAGTCTCTAAAACAGTTGTACATTTGTTTCATTTCCTGTTACTTGTGGCAAGTTTTTCAAGGCTGAAAATAATGCTGATTTTTCTCTGGCTTTCTTATTCTGTGACAAGTTTAGGGATTGCATTTTAGGTACCTTGTTTTAAGAAGTGTGTGTAAAAGCATGTGCTTCCCTTATCAGATTTCTTAAGATTTTGGCTCATAGAAATTATCTTTGTTTAACGTGTGAATCTCAAAAGTTGCACTGCCCCACACTTTTCCCCCATGAAGCTATTGTCAGAAAATCTCTAGATTTAGAGAGTTGTAATTGCATTTGGACTTAGTGAATCATAATACCAATAATTAACTTTGATACCAAATGTTTCATGACCATGATTAGTAACTTTATTATACAAAATAAGTTTTCCATGTCCAATCTTCAAAATGTGGATTTCATGCTGGTGCTTTAGATACATACCTTTGTCAATTGGATTTAATGTGATAGCTCATACCACTTTTAAATTAATTATAAATATCAAATTATTAATATTAAAGGTAGGATAACATTGTATATCATTCATTGATGTAAATGCAATGATACGGGTTGTTTATATGAATCAAAAAATCAGTTTGAACTTAGCAGTACCTATTGTTTACTGCTTTATCTTGCAGCCTCTATGTTTTTGAAACAAGCTTTTGAAGGAGAATACCCTAAATTACTGAGGCTTTATAATGACTTGTGGAAGCGCCTGCAACAATATAGTGAAAATATTCAGAGGAATTTTAACACAAGTGGAACTACTGATCTCTTTGCTGAACTGCAACAAATGGAAGAAGATATCCAGGACATATTCATGCAAAAAACCCAAGATTATGAGTACGTATTGTGAACTCTAAGGCAATAAAATTTAAAGCTTTGCACTCTGCAAGAAAACAGAATATTTTTAAGAAGTTAGTGTTATTCAAATTATTACAACGGAAAAATTTTAAATTTGTTTTTCCTTGTGTGACTACTGCTTTAATACTATTTTAGAGCTGTAGGATTTTCATTAGTTATAAAATTAACAGTGTTGGATCGTCTTGTCTTTCACAAAGTCCCTGGCTTTGGAACTAGTTTTATCTTTTTGTCTCTTGGGGTGAAAAAAAAACCCAGAATGAGGAAAATTTAGTTTTATATGTGTTGCGATTAAAGCAGTAGGTGTCTCTGAATGATACCACATCCCTGGAGTGTGACAAATGCTCAGTTTGTTATGATTCATAGTTTTTCTGTTTATACATTTTAGAATAAACATGATCTGAGTGGCAGATATCAGAAAGATCAAACTGAAACAGGCTCATCAAGTCTATTAGGGCTTCTAAACTTATTGTAAGATAAACTGAATATTTTATGTCAGATTTCTATTGGTTTGAATGTGTTCCTGAGCAGTCACTGGGAGACTTATTACTGACTTCAACGGAAGCAAAAAAAACTTCTGACAGTGAGGTAAAATGTTTGAGAGTGCTACTGCTTACTCATTGTCACAAATAGAAATACTAAAGACTGAAGCTCATTAAAGATAAATTTAAGAACAGTCTTTCTGTTTGAAGCTTTCTGTGCACATACATATACTAGGAGGAGATGTTTTTTTGATATGTCATTGACTACAAGCTGTCTGTTAATGAAATATGTGAATACAAAAAGGTCTTTCATTGCAGTTCTGGCTATCTTGCTGATGTTTTGCAGGTGTTTTTAGCACCGTTTGTCTTAATAAAACCTTGAATTAGGGATTTCACATAGGTCTGACAGAAAGTGCTTAGAACTGTTTTGAACTACAGAGAATGGCTCCCCGTCTAGTTAAATAGTTCAAGTGAAAAGCAGGGTGTTACTCACCATTAAAATCTTTTTAAGTGCGTATGTTTAAAGAGCAGAAAACAAAACCAGGTTCAATATTGAGAAGTTTGCATGGTCTGGAACAATTCAATGCTATTGTGTATTTTAATTTAAAATGTAGTAATTTTGTGTTATACCAACAGTCCAGAAAAGGCCTTGAAAGATTCACTGCAACAGTATGAAGCTGCTTATTTGTCAAAATCCTTATCTCGACTCTTTGACCCCATCAATCTTGTCTTCCCTCCTGGAGGTCGGAATCCTCCTTCTTCTGACGAACTTGACAGCATCATTAAAACTATAGCCAGGTATGGAGGTATAATGCATCTCAAAATATAATCTTCAACATGTTTTTTCTTATAAGTTAGAATTTTAGAAATGAGACTTCCTGAGCAGTAAAAGGTAGATTACTCTTTAGTTATAAAACTTGTTAGTGTAAAAATTTAGTCAGGAAATAGAGAGTAGAATAGAATAGAATAATTTCAATAGGAAGGGACCTAAAACAATCATCTGTTCCAACTCTGTGGCCACTTCAGGCCTGACCAAAAGTTAAAGCATGTTATTAAAGCATTGACCACCTCACTAGGAAGCCTGTTCCAGTGTTTGACCACCCTCTCAGTAAACAAATATTTCTTAGTGTCCAGTCCAAACCTCCCCTGGTGCAGCTTTGAACCATTCCCACGTGTCCTATCACTGGACACCAGGGAGAAGAGCTCAGCACCTCCCTCTGTGCTTCCCCTCCTCAGGAAGCTGTAGAGAGCAATGAGGTTGCCCCTCAGCTTCATTTCTCTATACTAAACAAGCCCAAAGTCCTTAGTTGCTCCTCAAAGGAGGACATTGCTTCCAGCCCTTTCACCAGTTCTGTTGCCCTCTTCTGGACACATTCAAGGACCTTCACATTTTTCTCAAATTGTGGGGCCCAGAATTGCACACAGTACTCGAGGTGAGGCCACACCAATGCTGGGATAATCACCTCTTTATTATTATTTGTAATTTATCTTAAATTTTATTATTTATTATTTATTATTTATTTTCTGTATTTTATTTTTCTGGAATAACTGACTTTTTAGTTTAAGCTTATTAAAACATCAGGAAGAGAATCTTCACAGATATTGTGAATGCCTGATATCTTCTTTGACTGTGTCAAAGGAAAGATGGTAGGTGCTCAGCTGCAAGTTATAATACCCGATGTAAATAATCTGTTAGAGCAAACCAACAAGTTAATAGATAATAACAATTATTCCAGATAGAATGTGTAAAATGAGTTGCTTAATTTAACAATGGTGTATTCTCCCTCATAAGGTTTTGCTAATGACTACTCTGTTTAATACAGTCTGAAAAAGATGGGCAGTATTCATAGTATGTGTATGTGAGTGTGTGTATAATATTAAATACTGACACTGTACTTGTGGCTACAGATGCTTAGAACATACCTATTGATGTTGTTACTGATGTTATTTTGCTCCTTGCAGAGGAAAAAGGAAAATGACATGAAAATGAAGAAATTTCAGCTGAATTTTCCAGTGACCTTTTAGCTAATGATCTTTGGGGCCCTGCAAAGCTCTCGTAGAAGGTTATTCCTATGTCAGGATGCCTCGTGTCTCTCCATTTCTTGAGAGAGGTTAATCTCATCTCTAGGAGTATGATGATCCTTGTGCTTGTCTGTTTTCAGTAGAGCATTAATGAATGCAGCCCCAGCTGATGGACATCTGGGGTTTTCCATGAACAAAAAATACTGGAAGTGACTTAGAAGTCTTTTCCTTCTTTCATTTGTTCCCTGTCATTCCTTTGAGGCCTCTGTTACTATAAAGGATTGCCTAAAACACAGCTTATTAGTTGTGTCAAGCTAAGGCGTCCCCTGGGTATTTCTGCACAGCTCATGTAATTCCAGAGTTGAATGACTGTGTATTCACCTGTAATGTTTGAAAGCTGCTGCCAAAGCTTGAATGTAGTTAATTGCAGTCAATATTTTTGAATGGCTTACTAATAGTGATTTCATACTGAAGTGTCATTCCTAAACTTTGCTCATTTTTACTAGAATAGGAACACTGCACATAGAATTCCCAAATGACTTGTTAAATTGTAAACTGAATTATAGTGCTTAGAAAGGCTCGGTTGTATGTGTTACTCTCTCTAAATTGACATGCCACGTAACTACTTATTCATAGTTAATTCTTTGTCAATTAAATACAGTACTGTTTAGTTGTTAATTAGGATTTGTAATCTTTGCTTCCAGTGAGCTAAATGTGGCTGCTGTGGATCCAGATCTGAGTTTAGCCGTGGCAAAAAATGTGGCAAAGACCATTCAGCTCTATGGTGTAAAGTCTGAGCAGCTTGTAAGTAATTTTAAATTTCTCAAAACTTAACGTTTTTCTACATACAATGTTCTGTTTGTAGATTTACAACATAACAGTAAAGCAGTCTAAATAGACAAAAGCTTCTGATTGGCTTTCCATTGTATTTGGAAAGATTTTCAGGTAAATTCTGCCTTCAAATAAACACAATCTATTGATATCTGTAAAATTTGTCTGTGTAACTCCAAATTCAATTTACCATATTAATTTTAAAAAATCAGAATTGTTGCTGTTAAGTAAAATTAAGACAATTCAGTTCAGTGTAATATTTGATATCCCATCAGTTACATGATACATAGTCTTTATTGTATTAAAATCTAGAGTATTTGAATATATTTTTTCACTATTTGCAACAAAATTTGGGCATTTTTTCCATGTATTTGTTATTTGCCATATATTTAACTGACCCTTGATTTGTTTACAGTTGTCAAATGCTTCCAGTCATTTGCCATGTACTGTAATCTAGTGTTAAAGTGAAGAGAGGAAGGATTCCCAAAGCCTTATCCTTTGGGTAGGGATCCCCTAAATGCCAATGGACAGCACTGTGAAAGTTGTCACCATACCAAAAAAAAAATTTAACATCAACCATTTTCTTGTGAAGTCTGTTGCTGGCATTTTAATAGTTTTCTTATGAAGAGATGAAAAATAATTTTTGCAGTACACAGACCAACAAGAAATGACTAACTACTTGTTATTTGTAAACAGGATTTTCACTGAAACAACATTAATTCTGAAAGCAAACTCAGGCTCTGGTGACATTCATTTACTATATGTTTCATTTACAAAGAGATACTTGCTAACAATGTTTTCTAACAATTGGCTACAAAGACATTTCAGCAATTAGGCTACTATGGATTCTGTTTACACCTGCTGTCTCCGAATAGCTTTAAAAAAATGGAAACTCAGTAACCCCTTGTTTACCATGCCTGTTGGTTGTATTAGAATTTTGTAAACTAGTGGATGGAAGAGGAATATAGGTGAAGCACTCATGAAGGCCTTAAAGAATATATAAAATAAAAATATGTGTCTACATTATTTTGCTGTATATTTAGAGCATAGTTCTAAAGCTGAGTATTCCTTTAAAGACACTGAATCATGGCTTCATAATTTCAGAGTGAAATTTGCTCCTGAAAGAAATTAGGATTTTTAGTAGGTTGCGAGAGTCATCATGAGTAAAAAATACCACACTTGTTCCTCTATTTTTCATGGACTGTAGTGTCGAATAGTGGCATTCAACTGGAAAAAAAAAAAAAGACATATCAGCTGTAACTGTGAGAGCACCAGGGTCTGTTGTGCACATCATCTCTGTTAAAATTTGGATCTGGCCAGTGGCTTGTTTGGAAGCGTACATCGTTTTGTGATCAGCCAGCTGGCAAATTCTTAAGAAACCCTGAAAAAAAGGATGTGTAGAAATAAACTGACAAGGGTATGATTTGTGGCTTTGTATTAGCTGACCTTAAACTAAAGGAATGTAGGAGTAAAGAAGGGAGTCTGAGTCCTTGAAATTTTTGAATTTTACAACTGAAAATAAAACCTAAAACTGCAAACTGACAGGATTAGTCAAACTGGCAGAGTTAACATGAATGTTCTACAAGAATATACCTGCAAATCAAAAAAAAAAAAAAAAATCAACTATGTATCACAGAGCTATGTTTTCTTTACATTTTTTTTCTTTCCTTACTGATACACATGTTATAAAATTTAAAACTGGAAGGGCTCAACACAGTTACCAAGGCATAAGTGTATCGTGCCATCTTTAAAGTGCTAAAATATCATGCCTAGCCTCCAGCTGCCTCTCCAGAAGAGCATGGCTCTCCCACTTGTCCTGTGCTGTGCTTGCCAGCTCTGTGGTTATAATCTCTAACATCTTTACTTTTTTTTTTGTACCTATTTTTGGGCAGACAGATTGAGCTTGAAACGTGTACCATGTGTAGAACAGGAGCTATGTCAGACAGCACTGGTTCATTATGTTTTAGTGGTGTAGCCAAGAATGCAATCTTCATTCACTCTTGCAATCCAGTCTCCAGCGATAGCTTTCTAAAGCTGAGAAGGGTGACCATGTAACATTTCCGCTCAGATGCTTCATTTCTGTTAGCTATAGTAGAGCAGTGGTAAAGATGGAAATTTAATTTCCTGGAAGAATTCACAATTGAGTTTTCTTCCAAATTAAAAGTATACAAAAGAATCTCAGAATTCTTAGTGAAGGAAAACGGGCTGAGGGGGGCGGGGAGGGCTTTGAAGAGTCATTAGAATTTATTTTTTTTTAATGTTGTTGTAATATTGCAGGTAGATTTGAATGGTGAAAAACTTAAATGTAAAGTCCTAAAAATTTTGAGATATTTGGATATCAGGGTTTGTATTTGGAACTGCAGTTCCCTACGACGTCATAGCTGTTTTTTCAGTTAGCTTTAGATAGGACAAATAACAAGAACCTTATTCAAAACTCTAAGATTTTACCTTTAAGTAAAAGTAGAATCTAGCAATCTACATATGCTA
This sequence comes from Calidris pugnax, assembly GCF_001431845.1. Classification (NCBI taxonomy): domain Eukaryota; kingdom Metazoa; phylum Chordata; class Aves; order Charadriiformes; family Scolopacidae; genus Calidris; species Calidris pugnax. The sequence goes on from NW_015094506.1 coordinate 43,925,073, forward strand.
CTAAAGCAAAAACCGAGTAAGAAAACAATGTCCTCTTCCTGTGAATCCAAAACATTTGTTTGTGTTACTTGTGACTTCGTACACTGCTGGCTTTTGGTTTTCAGCTTTTCCCACCCCAAGAACTAGCTCCTACTGTGCCGGAGACCTATTCTTGTATTAACCAGTTCAAATGATTTCAGAGAAGATATAAATAACCCTCTGTGAGCAGTTGGTAGATATGTTCTGCTGTTGGATGGATTTTTAGCAAACCCCTTGCTGATGCTTGATGTGGTTGGTGTATGCTATTGAAGCATTCAGGATTATTGTCCTGATTTCACTCAGTGTAATTGCAGATGTTCTTACTATACGGAGTTTGAAGGGATAATTAGATATTGCAGTAAATTTAAAAAAATATTTCTGTTAATTTAAGAGTATTACCTTTCAACTTCACCATCCTTCATGGTTTTGTAAGGTGGTGCTGAGGAAGGATGCTTGGTATATTTTCTCTGTGCCATTATTATTTTGTCTCTTCTTAGTCACATTTTCCCTAAATCAGGCAGCTCAAACATCTTCATAACGATTACAGACACCGCGAGACTTCTGTTTAGTCACCATTTCTACATCCTTATCATTCCAAATTGGAAGAGAGATTAACAAATCTGATCATCGTGTTTTGGACACGAGCAAAATTTTCCTCTTCTGCATTTGCACATTCTAATCCATTGCTTACTTTTTAACGTAATGGCTGCTTCCTGAGCCAGATTTTGTTCACCAACCACTTTTTCAGACAAGTGAGGTAGCCCAGATAAAAAAGAACACTGACTTTTCTCCTTGATTTAAGAGTTTTCTGGAGGGGTCATCTGTTTCCATTTGCAAATACCTTAAGTTACCCGTCATGTATTGAACACATATAACACATTACGCTCTTGTGTAGCTGGCCATGTAAGGAAAATTTCATCAAATGCTAACAATAAGTACAATGGAGGGAAGAAATTAGTGAGAAACCAGTAAGTTGCATTTCCTGAAAACAAACAAAAAGTTAAGTAATTTTGGGTTTTCTTAAGAATACATGATGCTTAATGAAAGATAGGAGCTCACAGATCTTCCTTCTAGAGAAATTTTCACCCATTTATATGACTGATAGTTGAGAAGAGGTATGAAAGAGAGCTTATATCTCACCAACATCTCCATTAGATGGCTTTGACATGGCAGCAGTAATTACATATCAGGATCCTCTAGGGCAGTGGTCTCTAAACTTTTTCAGTCATGCATCCCTATCAGTAAAAGTTTTTTGATCATGCACCCCCATTATGCGTATATTTATTTATTTATAAATTATATACATGTACTGTTGAAGTTCTGGTATTTTCTTCCTGCACCCTAATGGATTGTCTTGTATAACCCCTGTGGTGCATGCACTTTGCAGACCACTCCTGTAGGGTAGTACTCCACAGTAATCTTCCATAATAAGAAGTGAACACATTTTGGCTGTCCATTTTTGGGAAAGCTGGCTGATTGATTGCAGAAGTATTTTAAATTCATGTTTTATTTTTGTTACTTTAAGTCAAATTTCTCATTTATCTATATGAGAATGAAAATTATATTCACCTGTTGATTGGGAGGCAAAACTGTATTTTCTCAATTGATTGCCTGTAATTTTGTCATTTACTGAACTGAATTTTAAATGTACTCCAAATGTTGTGATTTCTCTCATAATTAAAAATGTTTTTGTTGCGACTTTGCAGTCGCTATGTTTTGGATTGCTTGTTGATAGAGCTATTTCCCTTACTGATACTTGGAACTGGATGTCTTGTGGAGAGAAGTCATGAAATACAGGGAGTTAAAAGCTCTGAAAGTTTACAAGATGTGTACTTCTGCCAAAAAGCAGAAAAATAAATTGCAAGATCCATTGTCCTTATAGAGACTGGAGATGGAAGAGCCCTATTTGGTCATTTAGTCTATTCCTTTCCCAGCACAGGACTATTTCAGACAATATTTATTGTTGGGGTTTTTGTTGCATTCTTTCTGCTTTTAGAGTGATGATTTCAGTTACCTCATATATTGTGAGTAGAAATGTAAGTACTGTATGTTCTCTTACTTTTGTGCTATTTCTGTTCAGCTTGGCGTGTGGGTGGATTGCAATACACTAACACACCCACCAAGTGCACGTAGATGAAATGTGTTGTGCTGTGAGCATGAAAATGCAGTTGTTTAGGAAAGATGCGATGCTCCTACTTTTTGAACCTGGAGACCTCTACTAGGTTCCTCCCCAGAGTTACAGTCATCCTGTCAGACTATCCTTATTAATTGCGATCAGAGTCCCACAGCAATCCCTCCTGTCTTGGCTTGTGGAGGCTCTGTCTTGCTGCCTCCTCTCACCAGAAGGCTTTGCTGTCAGAGACAAAGTGGCCTGGTATCTTTTAGCCAATAAACAAGCAAAGAGTAATTTGCAGAGGCAGGATTGTAAAAATCAGGTTGCCCACTTGCTTTTCAGAGCAGGTGGGGGTGATTACGCCGGCAGCTTCTGGTAGATCAAACTAAACTGTCTTAAGACTGTGGGTATGTAATGGTATGCTTACATGATTTAGGCAAACACAAACTCACTCTGCTGTGCTCCCAGATGGCAAGAGACATTTTAGCTCCACTCCAGGCCAGGGTGAACAGCTCAAACTTGGCACCTTGCTGAGTACAGCATTCAGCCTGGAGCACAAGCAGAGCAAGTTCCTGTCTGCTTGAAGTACAGGCAAAGCAAGAATCTGCATGACCATATTACTCTAGGCAGATTTATCCTAAGGTTAGGGTAGATGAGGCTAAAATCAGTGGGAGCTGTGATTGCCTGTAATTGGAGAAGGTTTCTAAATATGGAATATTGTATTTTATGGAGTAATATGTTTCAGAAAAGTTTGTCTAAAAAAAGGGATCTTTCCAACAGACAAGAGGCTGCAGGCAGATGATATAATGGAGATCTTTCCCACTGTCAGACCTGTAATCAATCATAAAGAGGAAGCACTCAGAAGATGGGGAAGGAGAGTGGGTGTAATGAGGGAGGAAGGAAATAGAGAATTTGAATCGTTTTTTTATTCCCTTAACTAAATGTGGTTGGACTTGTGTCACACGTCTTACAAAAGTTGATGAATGAGGTGGAGGCCCAAAACACAGGCTGTGGGCAGTGCTTTAGAAGAGCTACTAATCTATCCTTTGCCCACAGCTCATGGTAGAGGCTTGGCTTCTTATCAGGATTTTACCCTGGGCAATGGTTGTGGGATTTTCTGATTATCAGGTTTACCTAGTATAAGCCACTTGGAAGTTTTTAAGTGCTGTACAGAGAGCACAGTCCTTCCTGGTGTTTTGAAGAATTCTTCCCCAACCTCCTTAAGAAAACATCATGTGACACTTGGCGTATATTATATATTTCAAAGTTAAAGTGCTAAAGACCCAGTAATAGAAGTGAATTTTGAGATTAAAGAGAAGTCGTAAATGCCTCAAAAATTAAAGTCACCGTACCAAGGTTCAAGTAGTTGTCCCATGTCCTCAAAGTGCATGACATTGATTCACATATTATAAGGGACCTCTGGTACCTGATATGCCAAAAGGCAAAATGAGAGAGAACTTGACATTCTGATCCCAAAAGCAATGGATGACTGTAAACTTAGGACATAAAGAAATTTGTATGAATTTTCTTTGGTGAACAGGGTTTTTAGATTCTGAGTTGTTTTGAGGGAAAAGTCAGCATCAGCTGATATCTGTGATAGAGAGTAGGCAGCCTCTTTCTCACTATCCTGGATCTCAGTAGTACATTGAGATTTATTTACATTTTCTTAAGTAAATATCTGAGTTATGTAATGTTATACATGCTTTTGGAACGTGCACCAGTCACAGAGTACTGGAGCAGTAATATGTGGGTACTCGGCCAAGTACAAAAAGCTTCTTGGGAAGTAATCGGGAAACTTTGATTTAGCCTGATACTGATTTTCAGTGTAATGGTGAAACTGAATTTCAGATGTAAAACAACTCTGAATATTTAATTGGATTAACGTTCAAATGTAAAGTGACTGATATAAAAATTCTAAGACAAAATAATACACGTTATTTCTAAACTTTATTTGTTCCGAGCGTTTACCAAGATCTACCTTTTGGTTAACTGCTACTAAATAGTGTAGCTGGGACTGTGGTATTGTAAAGTGTTATTATCTGTCATAATGGTGAGTAATATGTACTTGGCGACAGGTGTTTTTAGTGCATTATTGTTTAAGAAAATAAATAGCAAAAAAGAGCTTAAGAAGTAGAAAAACGTAACAAATCATTGTTGTTTCAACCCCCTCCTTCAGTGTCAAATGCTGACATATCCCCATCACTCACTGCTTCTCCCCAAGTGGTCTGGATTTGCTTTTGAAACAGAGTATGAGTGTGGAAAGAAAAACATGTAACTGTCCTCAGAATAGTAAATGTAAGTAAGTATGTGATCTTGGTCTCATCTCTTTGAAGGCAAATTTATATCATCGAGGCTCGTTCTGATTAGTGTTGGCCTCGCTTCAAGGATCAGCAAAACATGTCTGTTTTTGCTGCAGAATGGCTGTGTATTAAATTGCTCCGCACTGTCACCCTGATGTTTATGTTAATGTCTGCCTCTCTCACTTGAGGGTAGAGGGTCAGTAAGGGTTTATAATTGACACTCAGGGCTGCATTTGCCATCCCAGCTGTGAGCTCTTTCAGCCTCCAGCATGGCATGTGACAGTAATGTCTATACTAGTCAGGGAAAGATGCCTGGGAGCACTCCTGGGCACGGGACAGCCTTCCTCACGCCTGGAAAGGGCTCCTCTGCTCCAAAGCAGGTGGCTGCCTGCCAGCGCCCTTTCGGGGATTGTCTCTGCAATATTGCCTCTCCCAAGCCCTGGCTGGAGATTATTTGGGAGAGTAGTTGTTGGCCCAGGCCAAAAACTTGCTAATGACTGTCCTAACGGTTAGCGGTACAGATGATCACATGCCAGATCCAGGAACCTTTCCTGGTACTGTTTAATTTACTGCTATGGGTGTAGCCAATGTGTGAATGAGACCGAACAAGAGCAACATGCAAAATCTGCTCAAGAGGAAGTTTAAAATGCTAACAGATTGGGGTATTTTTTTTCTTGCATCTGGAATTCATACTTTCTTATTTCTGATGTAAATACATCTCTAAGGCAAAAGTTAGGAGATGCTGATTTCTTGTATAGTAACATTGCTTTTGGTCTTAAGATTTTCTTAGACTGCCAGAGCTTCAAAAGATATGCTTTCCTAAACATGTTTTTTTGTCTGTAATGCTTGTCAGCCGTGCTTGACTTATTTTCAGATAACATTTGGTGCTTCTACAAGAGTTTTAGTCCTTGAAAAGAGCACAGTTGTCTGTGATGTTGTGGCTACTTGGCAACTCCAAATACTGCTAGATGGGTGCAAGAAAACTCTTGGATATTAACTCTTTTCAGGAGTTCAACACTTCCTTCAGGTAGTCGGGTATTTCTTTCAGCCAACTCAGATGACACCTTTTTGGATGCCAGTGCAGCCAGCCCCTTCTGTAATTTAATATTCTATTTTTATTGAATGTAATGGATGGAGATATAGGCTGAGGAGCATCTATCTATCTGTCATGTTCAGATATTTTTAGAGCACTGATCTTTGTAATGCTGATCAGCACCAAATGCATTACATAAGATTAGCATCAAAATATATATAATGGAAAGTCAGCTCTGCTGCAGTTGTTCTTAAATTATTTTTAGTATTGCCCACAAAACTTGTATGGCTCAGTGCATAATCCTGCCATTGTGCTCTGTCTCCACTCTATAGGAATCATTTTTAAAGATGAATTTTTCTTCTCTCAGACCTTTTCAATCACAGGTCTCCTTCCTGAGGCTTCAAATAAGATTGTCATCAGGGATACACATTGCAAAGGTTTTAATAAATACCCACTTTCCACTAGGACTGAAACTGACACAAACAACTTATCTCCCATTGTCCTCCAATCCAGTTTATATTTGAACTTGTGATTTGCAGGTGCAAGATCCCAAATTCTGCTTCACTTACGTCCTCAGCTACTGTTGCATTCTTTAGTGTTGCTTGAGTGGCTTTGCAGTTACCCTTAATGACCTTTTAAATTTTACACTTTTAGTGGGTATTCAGCATTAGTATATGCCTATTAAATATCTCTGGTCCACTAGCTAGCCATTTAGAATAGATTGGATTAGATTATTTGGGAGGGGTTTTGAATTTAAAGAGGCAGACTGTGAGAAAACAGACCATATTCATCCTGCGCTACGCTAGAGAATTTATTTTTGTCTTTTAAATTTTCTGGAAAAAAAAATCAATCCTTTCCTTTGAGTATGTTTAAAAACTAGTTTGTAATTACTGAGATTTAAAATAGATCTCAACTTTCTGCACATCCATCCCATCATCATAACTATTTATGATATTGTGGCAGATGAGTCTTGATTTTTTTTGTGTGTGTGATTTCATCTTTGTGGGTTCATGATGCATCTGAAATAAGATAGTCAATAGAAAATAGTCTGCTGTTTGTCTTTGGTGATGTAGTTTTTGAAGCTTAATTCTATCATGCTATGGCTTCACAGGTCTTCCAAGATCTCTTCCTGAGATTACAATTATAGAATCATCTCCTGCTATTCAGGCATTGAAAGCATCAGAATTACTAACGTACTGAGAAAGGGCTCATTTTAAGTGTAGGGTACGAGTATCCGATGGTGTACGTTTCTCAGATTTGTGTGAGAAGCTGGGGAGATACCAGCTGCGGTAATTGTTTCTGACTCCATCTGAATTTCACTCCATTAAACCGAACTGAATGTGAGATGAACTGGGGAGTGAGCTAATTACACTGGCTGGCCTGCCTTCAATCATAGAATCAAAATTAAATGTGCAGTGATCTTGGTTTATATTTTTACTGTTTATAAACAATCTCTAATGTATTAATGCTTCTCCTTGGTTTGTAAACCTTGTTACCATAAAGACAATGAGGAAAGAAAATGCTAAAAAGCCAGGTAGAATAGAAAAACAACAATTAATTCAGCTTAAACTCTGAGCTGAGGAAGAGACAGTGTCTTTACAAGGTATTTTCATAGTATTTGTCATGCTTGATCAGGGGAACGAAGATTTAAATAAGCTTTATGTTTTCAGTTGGTTATTTAGGTTATTAGCAATGTGAGTGGTGTATTTTTTTCAAGAATCTAAAAGGCTAAGTGTATTAGAACTGATCCAGAGACTACATTGGAACATCTTGGCTCAATCAGTGAAATTGTTAAGAAAAGCAGAAATGCAAAGAAAAATGGGATTTAAAAGTTAAAACATTGCAATAATAAAACAGTTGGATGAGAAGGATTGGTTCTTATGTTTCTCTGAGTACTCGTGGAGATAGGATTTTTTTCTGAACCTTTCAGTCTCTACTTTAGTGGTTGACTAGGAAAAGGCAGAGAGGGGCTGGACTAAACAAGTTCTCTGTTGGTTTTGCCTCTGTCTGCCTAGTGGCAAGGAAAAATATCCGTAACGTGTTGCAAGAGCTGTTGATCTAGGAGGGCTGTAATTCTGATTTCTTCTTAGGGAAATGAAAAAAATGAAGAGGAAAGTATTTGTTAGGCTGGCTTTTGTCATACGTATTCCTAAGGAGAAATATACCTTACGCTACCCAAAAACATTGGTTTGCTCACGTTATTCAAGTTCCCCAAATGAAATATGCTATACTAGCAAGAAAACTGATATGAGCTGCGTCTCCGTTAGGATGTTTATTGATATTTGCTGACATAACTATGTGGTTTGGAGTATCTGCGTTGTTGTTTTTTTGTCCACCCATACTCTATCTGACATAGCTAAATTTAGCTATCTGAATAATTCAACCAAGTAGGGGAGAACAGAGCGGAGAGGGAGAGAGACAAGATTTCCTGGAATCAAATTCTTCCAGTGAAGGGAAAATACTGTTCATGCATTGAAATTTTGGCACCAGATTTAAACTCCAGCAAATTTATGAGGCCTGTGATGGTTTTGAATTGAAAAGCATGATGAATTCTCATTGTAAGGACATAAAGTGAATTTCTGATTGCCTTTTTTATTATGTGGTCTTACAAGAATTAATCCATGTCTGGTATTAGATGGTGTTATATTGAATTGTGAGCTTTCATTTGCGGGTGAATCACTATTCAGGACATATTCCAACAATGAGATATGTCTGACAGTTCCAGGGAAATGTATCTAGTCCTCCTGTCTAAATGTCGAATATTGTGAACTTCAGATGGAAGTATGAAATGTAATAAGCTCACAAATCGTCAAGAACACTAGTGAAATGACACTTCAGGAAAGGTTTTCTGTAACTAACAGGTCAGTTACAATGGTGTAAGTAATGTGAAAGATTATATTTTCCCCAATTCTTTTTGAGATACATGAATTAATTGTATTATACCAATACCTTCAAGACATGGTGTTACTGTCATTGAAAAACTTGTATCTGTGCTATTTAAATGAGAGAACCCAAAAATACGAATTCAATATTTGGCATATTAAAGGAATTCATTAATAGGTATTTAAATAGAATATGTGGGAGGCTATTATATACTAAAATAATTTCAGAATAATTACTATTTCACTGCACAGTAATAAAAGCTAAAGATGGCAGTAGGTATAATTTAAAAACAATCAAAAGTCAGCTAAGGTATTGTGATTTATTTTTTTTATGGAAAGATCAAAAGAGTTTTGTTAAAGCAGTCATTAGGAAGCTACTTATATTGGTCAGTGAATACTTAGAAATGTCTAACTGAGAAGTCACTTTTTAAAGTGACTTTTAAGTTTAAGCTTTTAAAAATTGAATTAAAAATATAGAGGAGAAAGTTGCATTAAAAAATAACTTCATGAAACGTTTTCTTCATTCTCATGTTGTCTTTTGCTGGTTAGATCGTGACTCACATAACAAATGTGTGATTCTTATTTTTTTTTAAGACATACTGGCTAAACTCCAGAAAAAATCATCCAAGGATAAAAGGCTGGTTTTGAGAGTACTATGTACTTAGTTTTATCTTGCTGGGAAAGCAGTTAAAAGACTTCTCTAGATTTAGCACATAATTTTGCTAACAGGTAGAAAAAGAGCAAGATTGCACAATCCTTACAGTATTTTGTTATCGTGTGCTCTAAGTTATTTCATACCAAATTAAATTCTATGATTCATAAATGGATTTGGTTAAATATATGTTGATATATATATTATATAATATATATGGTAAAGGCTTTGGAATTTTGCAATTTGGGATCAAATTGTCATGATTTAACCCCAGCTGGCAGCTAGAACCACACAGCCATTCTCTCAATCTCCACAGTTGTGATGAGGGAGAGAATCAGAAGAGTGAAAGTGAGGAAAAACTTGTGGGTTGAGATGAAGACAGTTTAATAGGTAAAGTAAAAGCTACGCATGCAAGCGAAGCAAAGCAAGGAATTCATTCACTACTTCTCACAGGCAGGCAGGTGTTCAGCCATCCCCAGGAAAGCAGGGCTCCATCACGTGTAATGGTTACTTGGGAAGACAAACACCATCACTTCGAACATTCCCTCCTTTTTCTTCCCCCAGCTTTTGTGCTGAGCGTGATGTCATATGGTATGGAATAGCCCTTTGGTCACTTGGGGTCAGCTGTCTCAACTGTGTCCCCTCCCAACTCCTTGCGCGCCCCTAGCCTGCTCACTGGCAGGGCAGAGTGAGGAGCAGAAGAGGCCTTGAGAGCTTAGCAACAACTCAAAACATCAGTGTTGTACCAACACGATTTTCATCCCAAATCCAAAACATAGCACTGTACCAGCTGCTAGTAAGAAAGTCAACTTCATCCCAACCAAAAACCATGACACAACTCTAATGAGAGTTGAACAACGTAAACCTCATTTATAACCTTCTGCAGGGTAGAATTATTCTGATCTCAATTAACGCCTGGACTTGATACCAAAAAAGCAGATGGCAATTAAATAAGTTTATTATATTTTATGTGTAGGTGAATATCGTCCAATCACACTGGACCCATCTCACGTGTCTTGGGGATGGATGTCTGCACTTCACCTCTGGAGATGCATTCTCAGTAGCTGGTTGGGACCAACAGCTATTGGGATGACATAAAATATGATTAATCATTCTCATTAATTTGGCAAGCATGAAAAATTCAGTAAACAGTTACAATCAGAGGTATTAGGATCAACACATGTTGTCCTTGAAATCCTCCTCAGATTCGGGCTAACTGGATAAACTTGAGTCTGAGAAAATGTCAAATACAAGGGGCATAACTTTTGGAAGTTGAGAAAATATTCCAAGTGCTTCAGGTTTAGGATTCTCTGAGATTCCTTAAAGGAACTGTTTTTAGGTCCTTTCTGATAGCGGAGTTGTTTTAAAGCATCTCATTATTTAGTGTCCATGAACCGTTACTGACTTTTGATTATTTTGTACAGTGCTTTTCTTCTCAGATGATTCGAAGACTTAGAGTTAAATCCTGTCTTTTCTGTTGCTGAAAGACCATTTACTGTTTTCCTTCCATTTCTTCTGCTTTTGAAAATATTAAGGAAGACAAAAAAAAAAACCAACAAGACCAAAAACCAGCACAGAACAAAACAGAAATGCCCCAAGGGAATGGTTCGGTGATTGCTGTTGTTCTAGCATGAATAGTATGAGCATGATGTTCCGTCTTTTTTCTTGGTCAAGGACTTAACAGTTCCTTCAAATTTTTCTTCCCAAAATAATGATTGTGGGTTTTATAAGATTTTGAATGCCTTCACCATAGAGCTCCATTTCTGTGTTCCTAGAATATAAAATTTTTGTTTTTCTGGGGAAGCTAAGAGAAAAAAAAGAAGAGATATTCTGGAAGCTACAAGAATGTCCTGAGGGTGCAATATATGTGTTTTTATGTATATTTTAAGGTATTGCCTGAACTCACAGCTTATTTCTTCCTTCATATCTTGAAATATTTTATCTTCTTTGCAAAATTAGAAGTCATTCTAAGAACATAAATTCTTATTTATGATTTATTCTTAAATTTTAGTTGATTTTTTTTTTAAAGCAGAACATTCATTTTAATTTATCCTCATCTGTCAAGGACCTTATCTGTGCTGACACATTCATTCAAATCCTACACTTCAAACCTCTAAATTATGTCTCATTTTTTTTGCAAATTGCCCTCTAAGTAGCTAATATATGAGGTGGCATAGCTAGTGGAGTTCAGATTGTTATAGATTTTTCTGCTAAACAGTGTCATATTTTTACAAAAAGAGCAAGCTGATTCTAGTAAACTTTTGAGTTTCTTAGGTGGAAAGAGATTGTAAAATGCTCCTTCTGCCGTATGCAAAACATTAAACCTAATAGTAAATCATCCCAATTCTTTGTAGCTTATGGGAGAAATCCCGGGGCCGAGCCCTATTGACTCAAAAACTCTGTAAATGGATTCTGTGCTTTATAATAAGTTGTTATGATCAGGCAGGAGGCCAAGTACCAGATGGATTGATTGCTTTCTGCCAGAGGTATGGCCACATCAGCTGCCTCTATTAGGAATGTATTTATTCCTGAAAATGTCAGCTTGACAATTGGAGTTCAATTTGTGCTATCAAAACACATTAGTCGCGTGATCCTAGAGTTAGATCAAAGGCTTTGTTGAGAGGTGCTACTTTTGTCTTATTTTGATTTAAAATCTTCTCCATACTCCTCCTAAATTATGATGCTGTTCCCTGTTCTTTAGAGGGTGACTTTGCTGAGGCTGTTTTAGAGTAGAGAAATCAAATAAATGAGGTTTTCCAAAACTGTCAATAAGGATGTACACAAGATCTTAGCTACTTAAGCGTGAAACTGAGCTTTTTCACAAAATGTTCAGTCTGTGAAGGGAATGGTAACAAACTCGTTCGCAAATCAGTGAGTGTCTCTTCTGAGCTGCCACCTGTTGAAAGAGGGGAAGTTAGTCACTTTGAAACACTAAACAAATTATAGGAAAAGATGTATCAGTAGTCTGAGCTTTTCTTCAAGAAAAAGACAAACTCAGTTAGCATTTTTTATAACCCGAGGGAGAACTGATGATTTGATTCATGTCCTAATCTAAATTCTACATTCATTACTTTGTGGTGAAAACAGGAATTTAAACTGAAAGCAATCTTATCACAGCGCATGTCTCAACATGTGAGATCAGATCCATGCTGTCAAATTACATGTCTGTTCTTAGGTATTAAACATAGAAAAAGTGTAAAATCCGGAACACTTGTGCTAGTTTTTTCCATGACGTATTCCCAAGGCGAGCCCATGCAAAGGGGCGCAAATACATTTATAGGGTGAGAATTCACCTGACGACTTCAGGCAGTGTAGACACTTGTGCGTGTCTGCGGTACTGCTTCAGATTCCCTTTGTAGTTAGCAGGGGGAAATGGGTGCATACAGGACGCATTTGCTCTCTCCCTAAAGCAGGGTCTCGAAAATAAGCTGGATTAGTTATTCAATAATGTGCTTATTTCTCTACATTTTTACATATGTGGTTTTCTGCATGTGGTCAGGTGAATCATTCCAGAAATTTTCTGCATTGTGCAACTTACTGACCCTATATGAGGCACCTGTACTCTCTGCAGGTGAAGCACCGTAACCACGTCAGTGTACTGAAGGGTATAAACTAAAAGAGACTATTTTCCAGAAGGAGTTCTGAATTTATTGAGAGCACAGTGCCGGTTATGGCTTGCAATTTTTCAACCATGTCAGGCTGAAGCAAGTCAGATTGGCCTTCAGTCAGCTTTTTCCTCTTTGTGACACATTTTTTGTGTATCAACTTCCACAAGTGTCTTTTTTTGTTCAGTAAACAATGTAATCTGCTTCTTAGTCCTCAGATTCTGTTGAATTAGATTTGAAGAAAAAAAAAGTCTTCCAGCCAGCTATCTTTGAATAGCCAGCTGTTGGATTGAACCTGCAAATTCCAACCTCTGACCTTACAGAATGTCCTCGTATACATGTCAGAAAAGCAGTAGCTCCGTGTTTCTTCCTCATTGTAGTTTAACAAGTGCCCATTGAGTTTTCTTGAAGTGCTGTGTGGGGCAGAAGCTCGTGTTCAAATTCTTGAGGGTACCACAAGACACAGCCCTTGTCCTACTGCCTGGATGCATGATACAAAAGTCCTGGCTAATATTCACTGGTGGGAGACTTCTCTTCCTTATTCTTCTCTTCCTCACTGGCATCTCATGTGCTGGCAACTCCTGTTAGCAAAGGGAGCTCGTCCTGGTGTGTCACCATTGTAAAACTGGCCACTTGCTGGGGAATGGGGTGCCTGTGCTTTGCTAGTGCCCGTGAAATTGCTGTAAATAGTGGACAGGCTTCGAGGTAAAAGTGGAAACAGTTTACCCAACTGAAGTGAAGACTGTAAGAAATCAATTGCTCTACTTGAAGACAGTTACAGAAAAGTGGAACAGTTACAGTCTGCATTATGGGTGCAAGTTACCTCTGGGGAGATTCCAATTGGATACGAGGAAAATTTTTCACAATAAGAACAGTCAGCCATTGGCATAATCTCCCCAGGGAAATGTTCCCCAACATTGGACACTTTTAAGATTCAGCTGGACAGGGCACTGGGCCATCTTGCCTAGACCGTGCTGTTGCCATGAAAGGTTGGACCAGATGATCCTAGAGGTCCCATACAACGTGGTATTCTGCGTTTCTATGATTATTACTGCTCGTTCAGGTCTGGCTTCAGCATGGTTTCTTTTCCTCTGTTTTCTTTTCAGATAGCAGGCTCAAGCCAGACCAACTCCCAGGGTGACTGGTGGTTCCCTGGAGATGAGATATGGTTCTGCAGCTAAGCTTTGTCTTTTTAGTTGTTTCTTTCCCAAAATAGATTCTGATTTGGGATGAAGTCACCCCTTCTGTCCTTCTGATTTCTGCTTAGCATAAATTCACCCTCCTGGGCTTTAGTATTTCTGGATAAATCTAACTGTTTAAAAAGGTATCAGATTTTATCTCTAGTACACTCATCAAAAAGAAGGCCCTTGTACTGTGTCTTTCATCTGAGTGGATGTGGCCAGGCTTCACACTTGTTTGACTTAAACTATGTACACAGTGCAATCCCCAGTGGGCAGATAACAGAGGAAGAATTACATTACCACTGTGCTTAAATGCATAAGCTGTGTCCCGCACAGAACTTCAAAAGTACTTGCTATATGTGAATATATGTATATGAATGCTATTGAATGTGAGTCATTGATAAAACCAGGTATGATGGAAAAGAAATTGAGAGGTGATTTGTGTCTAATGTGAATGGGCCATAAGCATAGTTTGTTTGAAGTCGGGGGACACAATGATGGCATTTTCCTACCTGGATGCATGATTGTACAATGGATAATAGAGGTGTCAAGAGTTGAGTCTGAGTCACTGGGATAGTGATAAAATACCTGAAATGCAGATATATGCCAGTGGCAAAGCGTATGTACGTGAACCCTGTTGATCAGACCTCAGTGTGGAACCTTATTTCCTCTAGGTAAGGTCATAGAAATCATTGTGGTAACAGCAAGAGATGGGGTTGACCACCTGAGACTTCTGCTGTAGATGGTAGGACACACCTAGCCATGTAGATGCCAGATGTTCCCATGATGGTAGAGCACACCAGCATATGGAGGTGCCAGGTGTTCCCATGTCACACCTCCAGGAGAAGCAGTCCTAGGGAGCCCTGGGCTGCCCAGTTCCTGCCACTAGTTACAAGAGTTGAGTTTTCCAAGCCTTATTTTTTTAGACCAGTGATTTTATTTTAAGATATAGAAGGGATCAACGCATCTAGTAAAGTTCAAATTGATTAATTTTAGGGAATTTAATATGGTAAACAATTTTAAAAGATAGGTTACTTTTAAGTAATTTTTAGACTTTACCCGTGAAGCTGCTGTGCACTGTTACTGACTGCAAGAGTTGCTTGTTCCTGCAAAAGGTTTATGTTTATACTTGTATTTGTTTTACTTATTGGTTAAGCTTTTCTACCAGCAGAAGAGACATAGTTTGATGATTTCGTAATGTTTAAGAGAAAGAAATTGTGAGACATTTACAGCGAATCCTAAGGAAGTGAAATTTAAGTGTCTAGGATGTAAAATTTTATTGTCTAAGTATTGTCTTTTATGTCTAATCGTTGTAAATGTGGAAAAAACCCAACTGAGTTGAATAGTCTATGCGGGGCTTATAAAGGTGTGAACAAAGGGGTATCGGGATCTGGGAGTGTGGTCAGCTGGGTGGACAGGATGTTTCTCTGCACAGTTGTTTTGTTATTAATCTGTGAAGGTGTAAGTGTGACAAGCAGAATGCTTAAAACCAGTCAAGTCTGTCAAATGGAAATATCAGGAAGGAAACAGAAATGTATGTAGCTCACATGGCTGTTCTCATCAGTAAGGCAGGAAAATGCTGAGATGACATGTTGTCAGCTAGCCTAAAGACGCATTCTGGTGTCAAATAATTTAAGGTACATTGGGAAAGATTTTTCCCTCTGCAAAGGTCTCAGAAACATGTTTGTACTGAAATAATCCCTAAATTTGAAGAAAGGGGAATGAACTGATATTGTCAGCTTCGTGTTGTGAATAAATTTGTGTTCCTATGTGTCCTGGTTTGAGGACTTTGCAAGAACTTGTCTAAAACTTCATTATTAGCAGTGCTGGCAAATGCTAGATAACTTTGCTTGCACGGTGTCTGTGTTTATGCTGAGTGGGAGCAATGGGAAGTACAGGAATAGACTTTCACTAGTAAAGATTCACTGTTGCCCATAACTTAAAAAAATTTGTGTTATGTTTGTTCTTTTTGTTTTTAAACAGTTGTTACTGTGCTCAGTTTTAGTTTAGGAGCTTTCTTTCCTACAACTGCGTTTAAAGGCACACTTCATAAAAATCTCTTGATGACTTGTTCAATGAGTTGAATATATTTTTACTGAGAGACTTTCGGAGCTAGGCATCCTCGGGAGTTTCCTGGAGGATAATTTTGTATCCTGAAATATAGATAACTAGTCAGATAATTATATCTCAGTAAAGCCTTCTATTATTAGCCGTTCTTGCTCTAATATTTAGTTGTACTTCTAGAATTCACATAGCCTTTTGTCAATGCTTTGTATTTCTGCAGCTTTCAGTGCACAAGAAAATTTCCACTTGCCTCCCAATTACATTTTATTTTAAATTATAAACATATGCTGTGATATCCTTATGGGACTGTTCTGTGTAGTTAATTGCTATTTATGTATCACCCTGGAATTTTGATTTCCGGGATAATGATAAAAAATGCATACTTTGAGGAGTTTAAATATGAAGAAATTTTTTTTTTTTACTTTTTGCTAAAGGATAGATGCATAGAACCCTTTGTCATGACAGGACTAGCAGTTTTGGTCTCCGCAGTTCAATTTTCCTGTTGATTGCAAGGCATTAATATGTAAAAAGCTGTAAGCAATCTATTTGAAGAAACAGAGTTTTTAAGGGGAGGCTTGAATGGTTGTCAAAAGTAAGGACTGAGAAGGTACAGAAAAGCATACCCTTTATGTTCTGCTGCTGCTCATTTATATTGCATCCTTGGGTATGTGACTTGACCTGATTCTTAAATTACAAAGTTGAAGTTGTGCTGGGACTAGGTATCTTCAAGAGATCAGTGTCTGAGTGCTGTGGTTTGGGAACTGAGACAGCAGTCTGACACGGTTACTGTTCCCGTTTCAGTTTGTATTGTCTGGAGATGGAAATCATATGAATCAAGACAGGAGTTAAATGGAACAGCATTTGTACTGCAGACCTATGGCTTTCTGCCATGGTCTAAGTTTAGTTTACTATAATTTTGCAGTGATGCACTATTTAAAGAGTTGGTACTGTTTTAACAATTTCTGCAATCACTGCAGCTGTCTACTCAAGGAGATGCCAGCCAGGTGATTGGGCCGCTCACAGAGGGACAGCGGAGGAACGTGGCTGTGGTTAATTCATTATACAAACTGCACCAATCCGTTCTGAAGGTAGGCTTCCTTTGGTGTTTCTCTTCTTGCCATAATGTTTTCATTGCTCTATCGTATGCATATTCCCCATTAGCTGATGAGAACTCTGACAAATGCAGCCCAATTTGGGGTTGAGCTGCACCTTGCTGTGCATTTGTACAACTCTTTGAGACTTGGTTGGCTCTTGTAAGCACTATGACATGGCAAATTGTCAACATTAGAAGAGGAGTGAAAGATGTGTCTGTACAGAATAATCGCATCTCACCCTCACTGCTTTCACACGATTGTGGCCAAACTGAAAAGGGGAAAGAAGGGGTGAAACCAGAAAAAACAGCACCTCACAAATATCTCCGCGTGTTGTTGCTGTGACCAAAGTCTGGCCTGGAAATGTTTTCACAACTAAGCAAAGCTATGAATAATTCAAATTTACTGGCTTAGTGATGCCAATGGTTACACAGTAAATTAAAACAAACAGATATAGTGTTAGTTGTAGTTAATCGTCTTTAAATCCTAGCCTGATTAGAAAAAAGATCATGAGTACTCCTGACTCTGGATATGTTTAAAGAATGTTAAAAACTGCTAAAAACCCTATAAAATTTGCTTGGATTTTGCAAACAGATGGTAGATCAACTTTTAAGTCTGCTTTCTCTGATGTATTTAGTAATGAACCTCATGTGCCTTAGTGTTGGAGGGAGATCTGATATGATTCAGTTTTTGAGTTCAGTACTTATCGGGCTTAAAAATACTATTGTATGGCATGTTCATAACTGTAAGGAAATTAGTAGAATATTCCTTCAGATCATTCCTTGACTTTCAATTCTAATATTGTTGTAGCTGTACATAAACAGCTATTTAACATGTAGTATTATAATAGTCATAATACTGAGAAAGAACAACCATTCTTTCAAATATTTCCCAGAGAGCTGCTTCTGTAGTTCTCCATAAATTCTCTACTTGGCTGTGGGAGAATACACTGTTTATTTTTATTCTGATTCTGTTAACCCTTCACTTAAATTTCAGCTGAACTCAAATGAATCATTTCTTTGCCAAGGCAGAAGCAGAGTCCATAGGAAATTTGAAAGCAAAGGACCCATACTGGTACATTGAAAATTCTGTCTGTATAAAACACATTTAATAGTTATCTATACCAATGTAAACCACTCATTACTAAAGATAACTCAGTATGTTTTTAAATGAAATTGAATGTTATGGATTCTAATAATTTGCTGAATGTTGACTATTCACAATTACTTTAAAATTTTTAGGTCATTACCAGTCAGAGCTCATTTCCAGCAGCTGCTGAGCAAACAGTCACAACTGCCTTAAAGGTAATTGAATGTGCATATGCTGCAGGGAGAGGGCTGAGCTTTGCTTTGTTTGTTACACTTTAAATAGGCACTTGTTTTCCCTTGTATTATTATGTGTCAGCATATGGTAGTCAAAGGTATCAAAATATTCTGAGATTTATATTTTATTGTATCTGCAGGTACGTATATGTTTCACGTGCCAAATCACTGCTTGAGTAGCGTTTATATTCAAGAATATTCCTGTAATGGTCAGAACCCAGATGTCATCTGACTGTGAAAATAACTGTCTTTCTCTGCAGCATTCACACAGCAATAACTGGATCCTTCCTCACCCCCTTATCCTCTCTGACACACGCATAAAATTACGATTTTTGTGCTACCTGGTGCTGTTCTGGGGGTCGATGTGGTTGGCCATGCAGCCCTCTGTGGATGACATCTGTCCACATCTGTCCTGCTGTGCACTGCCCTGGGAGGGGTTGTGTGCAGAGGAACGAAGGGCAGCTGGTGTGTCTGGGGAACAAACAGCTGAACCAAGTGTGGCCACCAACACACACACATTTACAAACCAGGAATGCCAGATTGCGGTGCACCGTTTTGAAGGAAGGCTTTATATACAAGTAGTAAACAGCTTTATTTCTGTACTTTACTGGTAAAATCAATTAAAGAGAAATGTTATCTTTTGTCCTTCTATTTAGCAGTTTCTAATGCAGAATAATAAAAAGCGCTGTTGAAATGAACTGTTTGTCAAGGTATTTTTGAGGTGTCAAAATGCAAATGCTTCTAGTTTCTGTTTCCTTACTTCTGCCTTTTTCTTATTCTATTTTAGGCAGTCCATGATCTAATGGGTAGTGCTGTTCAACCGTTACTGAACTCTGTAGGAGATTCGGTAGAAGCTATTATCATCACTATGCACCAGGAAGACTTTTCTGGGTAACTAGGAATATTTTTTAAATTTACCGTTGCTTTAGTAAGATGTCCTGCATATGCATAATAGATGGTTATTGCCACAATGTCCTTGGAGCAAGAGCACTTGTTTGTTGAGAAGGGAATGCTTTTATGGTCAGTGAACACAGAAAGCAAAATTACACCCATCTATTGAAACAAATTAAGCAGGTAGCATCTGTCTTCTTCCCCTCCCCTTTTTTTTTTTTACTGTTGAGTAAAATACATTTTAAATAGAAAAATAAAGCCAGCTTTTGCTGTGGAAACTTATTTTTTGTGGACAGTCTTAAAAACTGTCAATAGTCTTGTTTCTGAAAATAAAGTATATAACCTCTGAACCAAAATCACACAGAAAATTTTCAAAAATATTATTAAAGAAGAAATGGTTGAAAAAATATCCTTTATTGAAAGCTCAGATTTAGTGTATTATGCTATATTCCCAGAGTGTTTTAATTAAAATTTCCAGTATTCTTTATCTGCAAAGATCTTGAGTCCTAAAAATCTATAATTGAGACTTCCTTCTTGAGTGTTATTTTGGTTGTTATCTCTGTTCTGACATCGCTTATATCATCATCAGATGTTCTATTTTCTGTCTTGGAAATTCACTGAAAATACTGTATTTTCAGAAGTGTTTTAAATTTTCCTTTTGACTTTTTTTTTTGAAACAATATTTTGCCCTCTCCATCTTTCTTTTGCCACCACTAGCAAAATACCTTTCTAGGTGGACAAACTGATTCCAGCCAAAGGCTAAGTTTTGTTAGACAGCCTGTTGCTCAGGTTCCCGAGTTTGGAAGGGCTCTTTTGCCTGACTGTGATTCAAAGAAAGAGAAAAGTGATTGATTTCCGTGTCCTGTAGCTTCTGTGCTGCTTCTGCGATAATTAGATTGACTTTATAATCCCGGGTTTGGAAGAATCTAGGAAACTATTTCCAGACAGAGAACAGGTTTGGGATAGGCTAAACTAGTAACCCTGAGATACGTGCTTGTGTTTTCTGATCCATTAGTAGAGTTTCAAATCAACAGCTGGGATATTTAAATTTAGGGGCTGGATTTGAGGTTTAGGCTCCAAACTGGTGGAGGCTCTGCAAGTTGGGTAGGAGTGGGGTGATTTCCTTTATCTTGTTAGGATGGGAATGACTGATAAAGAGATATTTTTTGACTAGTTTCAGAGAGCGCTACACGCTCTTTATTCTGAGCAGAAATGAGACTCTGCAATTCATGACATGACTTCGTGGGGTATGAAAAAAATTAAAAAGAATCCAATAGGTTTTGGTTGTGTTTTAAAGATGAATTTAGCTGTCCCCATTTCTTTTTTCTTTTCTTTTTTTTTTTTTTTTTTTTCTTTTTTATTTTTTCCCTTTCTTTTCTTTTTCCCTTTCTTTTCTTTTTCCCTTTCTTTTCTTTTTTTCCCCTTTTTCCTTTTTCCCTTTCTTTTCTTTATTTTTCCCTTTTCCTTTTTCCTTTTCCTTTTTCCCTTTTTCCTTTTTCCCTTTTCTTTTTCCAAAGAGTAATTTAGCTTTTCCCCTTTTTTTTTTTTTTTTTTTTTTTTTTTTTTTTTTTTCCAGATCATTATCCAGCTCAGGAAAACCAGATGTCCCTTGTTCTCTGTACATGAAAGAACTACAGGGTTTTATAGCAAGAGTCATGAGCGACTACTTCAGACATTTTGAGTGTTTTGACTTCGTCTTTGATAACACTGAAGCCATGGCTCAAAGAGCAATTGAACTTTTCATTCGCAATGCCAGTCTAATAAGGCCCCTCGGTGAAGGTGGGAAGATGCGACTTGCAGCTGATTTTGCACAGGTACCCTTAATACTGATTCCTGCCTTTTGCTGTTACTCCACTGTGTTCACTGAAAAGTATCAATGCTTTTGCCCCCATCAAAGTATAAACAGGCAGTTCTAGAGATTAGTGTGTTCCAGTTCTAAACATCCTCTCACATGAGATGCTCTATCCTGAGAAATGCATCTACTGAGTAGTTGAAGATCGCTCATCACTGTAAGGGCACATTCAGGGAGATGTAACAGCTTCCTATCAAGTGACTTTTGCATTTAAATTCAGCTACATCTTGACATTTTATCCCACTTGCCTGACCTCTTCGGTACATCCATCATTTGCCATCATTCATTCACTTCATTCTTTCTCTCTCTCCTAATGAAATGGTGTGTCACTTTCTTAATCACTTCATATATCACAGTGCCCACAGTGGTTAATCGCTAACTCAGCTGCCTTGCAGTGTAGGAGACAAGCTAAAGACATAGCAATATCCTGTGGAAGAACTGCCCTTTTGGTAACAGAAGGGCAGTTTTCTTTGTGGGATTCTCTTCGTGACCTGATAGACTTACCTGCCTCTCAGCTTTACCTAGCTCCTACACCGTGCTAAAACACAACAAAAATTGCCAGATTAATATCCACTACCTGTCTGTATTATCTACTATATTGAAATTTAATTTGTCAATAGTAATACTGTGTGATTAACTTGCCATAGAATACAGGCATCCACTAGATTGGTCTGAGCGTCCCTGTTGTTATTACCCAAGCAGGAAAGGGGGTCACACCAGCTGTCTGCATTTCCAGTGCTGCTTTTGGCTGGTAGGTAACTAAGGCAGGAGAGGAAGGCAGGGACAGAGGAATCACTGCCCTCTCCGCGCCTGTTCGTAGCTGCTTTGTATCGTTTGCCTGTGCGTTACATACTCCTGAGTAAGGTTTTTTTATTCATTACTCAAAAGTAGCAAATCAACCTTTAACCACAGAAGTTAAGGGGAAGATTTCAATTGCTTTCAGTGAGAAGGTTCTGTTCCCTTCTCTATTTTGAAGACAATGGCAGAAAATTGGAGAAAAAAGGACATTTGACTCCTGCTCTGTAAGGAATATAGATATTTTTTGTAATTTATGCTGCAATACTAAAGTAAGTTCTATGAATTTGGGAAATATCTTCCACCTAATTCTACAGTAAAGAGCATCTGATCTAAGCACCTATTATAATAATACTAAAAATATCACTCATTTATCTTTTTTAAACACTTATTTTTCTCATTCTGACACGGGCTGCCTTTTAAGTGAAAAATGAAGGTACATTTTCATCCGACTGTAGGGGGATTTGCATGTTCTTCCCCACTGTGCTGAGTATAACTCCTGAACGGACAACTGTGTGAAGATAAGATTTCTCTTCTTTTGTACTGTGGAAGAAAAAGAATAGGGTTTGAATTAATTCTTGTCTCCTGCCTTCAACTGTTGCTGCATCTGGGGGCTGCCTTGTGTTTTACTCATCTTCACATTGCACCATATTTTTGGCTTGTTTAAAAATGGGCTTAAGACAAGAGCTAGCTGTGTCAAACCAGCCCCATAGAGCCGCCTCAGCACTCACTCTGTGCCTTTGAGCATCTCTGCACAGAGCTGTTTAGTGGGTCCCAGGCTGCACAGGGGCTGTAGTGCCCAGAGTGGCCTGGACGCTGTATCCTGTTGCTCAGGACAACAGAAAAAGGACTGAAAACATTTTGTGTATGGAGACTGCCTTATATCCTTACATGTCTTCCGGGTTGTGTCTACCCCTCCCAAAAACCTGATGGGTTTTGGGCACATGTCCGTGATGCCATCTCCTGGTGGCCACACTGGGGAGGTTGTAGTTACTCTGGCCTGGCTAGGAATCCTGGGCATATTCACCAAAATGTGGCTGTAATCCTGAGCAGCACTCAGTTCATTTCCATGGGCTTTGTTGAAGAAAAGACAAAGAGAAGGAGACATTGCTGCTGCTTTGGGCTGAGGAGAGCAGGGAGCAAGTATTTAGTTGGGCTGTTGGCCTAAGGGGAAGGGTAAACTTTTCCAAATAGCCACAAATGCTGTGTGCAAGGTTTTTTTTTCAGTCCCAGAAAGGCACTGCATTGTTGGACTAAAGCCAAACCTGAAGGAAAGGACCTGCCTGGGAAGACTGTGTGTGTAGGAGGAGGTTTGTTTATAAACTGTTTTTACTTGTGCTCTGCCTTGTAGAGTCATTTTGAATTTTCTGTACTCAAAAAGGGTTACATTTTCCTCCTTAAAACTGGCTTCTGAGATCTAGAACTCCTGTTGGTGTTTTGGGGTTACTTGCAAGCAAAAGACCTGGGCAGAAGCTTTGGTTACTTTGAGGTTCTATGATAAACATACAAGCAGTAAGTCAAATAATCTTGGGTTGCATCATATTTTGGGTATCTCATGTGCTTGTGCACATTTCTTTCAGGGCACTCGGAGTTAGAGTTACAGCTGCCTTATACTCAGCAGAATAGCTTTGGCTGAGAGTCAGATTTGAAAATTCTTGCACTGGAAATGTGTTTTACTGATAAGTTGCCTCAAAACAACAGGTGTCTACACAGAAGGGGGAAAACTGAGGCTTCAAGTTCTCTTCGTTCAGAACTGGGTTTGGTGAGGTGCACAACAGCCAGTTTTCTTGAGTAAGGCTCAGCTACTTATGCAGTTAGGAAATATTGCTGTAATTCTGTTGAATTCTCTGTCTTATCCTGTTTCTAGTGTCAGTATTGCATTTTGCTATCTCGTGCATTACAGGTACTTCAGCAGTAAGACTAGGTGTGTGCTAGCATGGCAGCTGTAAACAGAGCTTGGCTTGAAACAGAGATAGGCTTGAAATATGTCTGAATGTCATTAATATGATTTCATAAAGATCAGTGCTTACAGGAACACAGAAAATTTTAAGCCCTAGAAAATGTCTGCAGCACTGCAAGGTTATTATCACATACTGTGCTGTTCCTTGGGACTCTCATCGTTTGAAATATTCCCAGTCTACAGGCTGAATTCACCCCTTTTCATGCTCTCAGTGTTTACGCAGTCAATTGCACAAGATTACTTTTCAGTTCACTCCTGGATTGGTGTGTTTTCGTTTGTTTTTGTATTTTTAAGATGACTATAATTCAATGTTCACATATGTAATACCAAATTTCACTTTTTAATTCTGCACTAGTCTGACTGAAAAAAAAATGCTTTCCTGGAGGCATCAAGGCAGCAAGCCCTGATGGTTTTTAAACATTTATATTTCATGGGAGTGCCAGTTCTTCTCCAGGGGACCCTTTAACTTGCTTGGTATTCAGAGTTCTTACAGCACTTAAACTTAGGCACACTTTGGGATTGGTGGCTTAGAGCTCAGGCCTTCCTAAAACCCAGTGGAAGTGCTGGACAATGCAGCAAAGAATGAAATATAAGCACGATCAGTTGAGAAATTTATTTAGAAGTGAGGAATCTACAGTAATATTTGGCATGGAAATTAGTAGTCTGCTACGTGAAGTTTGTAAGCTGATACAGAAAAACAACTGTTTATTAATAGCAAATACAGATCATAACTGCATTGAAATAAGCTAGTCTAGAAATTGCAAAGACCGAGTAATCTTTATGCTTCGTGGCATGAAGGCATGACATGATTTCCCATCTTTTCAGAGTACAGGTGTATGTTTGGAGTGACATGTAAGGCAGGAGCCACTGTCTGTGCCAAGAACCCCATCTCATGTCATGAGCAGTTATTTTCAGCCTTGTGGAGTGAACTATTCTTATTGGTCCTGTTTGAGTTAATACTATTCTATATATACCTTCATGTATTTCTTATCTAGGTGTGGTTTATAGTTGAATTTTTTGGCATTGTTCAGTACTGTGTTCACACAGTTTTTATGGGGTGTAGTTAACACTGCCACCAGCTCTTCAAGTCGTTATCAATAAATTACTGTAAAGTGTTCTGGTTTTATTGAATTTTCCTAGGAAAAAATGTTTTTACTGTAGAAGCTGACAATGCTAAATTGTACTGCAGCTTCCATCTGCTGGTTAGCCTATGGTCAGAATCTACTTTCCTGACTCAGTATGTGGCATTAAAAAAGCAAGAATATTAGGCATTTGGGTTTTAAAAAATATAAACAGATTTACTCATTCGATAAAAAATAATGGTGCAAGTGTAAAAATGCTTTTTATCATTTTTCCTAAAAAATTTCCTTTCTAGTTTCTTATAGAGTGAGAGAAGCAGGATGCTGTAATCACAGTTGTAGTCGTAAGGACAGAAGATACTGAAGGAGGACATTATTATCTTATAGGTGTTGTTTGGGAGGTATTACAGCTGAAGGATTTACTTAAATATCAACCATTTTGGAATCGCTGCACGGGGGACAAATCAAATTCCACATCCCTTCAAGGCCAGCTTCTTTCATGTAATAGTTCAGAGCTCTTCTGCTCCCTCGCTTGTTAAAGCATTCTCTCCTGGTGAATAGCTAGGAAAAAGCATTTTGAGTTAACATTTAAAAACTTGGAATTCATCTTGGCCAGGAGGAAATGTGATTGTTAAAAATTTAATGTCAAGATTTTCCAGCTGAAAAAACAGCTGTTTAGTAATGAGAGATACCACAATAGGCACTAAACAATAACTTCACTGTGGGGTTTTTCAAAGAGCTCTTCAATATATATGCATTATCTGTATCTGGACTACATATTAACTTCACCCTTGGGTTGCTGAACATAATCCAATTAGAGAAGCCAGCCACATGATGTATTTTTTACAATACGGCTAGCCAGTGAATAGTTCAACAGATAATTGACCACCTAGCCATGGGCTATGGCAGGGTCATATGAGAAGAAAAGATAATATAGCCTTTTTGGGCTCAGAGAGCAAGAATCATTGAGAAAAAGCACATGTTGGGCAGGAGTCTGCCACTGTGTTCTGTGAAGCATAGCAAAATAACATGAATAAATCATGGAAAAGCAATGGGTTTTGAACAAAGTTAGAAGAAACAAGGCAAAGTCATTAGGCTTTCTTCTGTTCTAGTTGCCCATTCCTTTTTGGCAGGTACTGCCTACTGCTTCTCTTGGATCCTGTGTTAATGATGATCTCACATTAGTCCATCAAGCCTCTGTGGTTGCAAATTACTGGTTAGACACCTGGTTTATTACTGAATTTAGCCTGGATATCTGACTTTTCAAATCTATTTGGAAGAGAAACAAAAAATGCTCCGTACCCTTTCGTTTGTGAAGTCCATAGGACATGTCTGCATGAAAGGCCTTGCACACACAATCCAAACACTGGCTTGCAGACAGCCAGAAACATCACCCGACCTGTTAAAACTCGCCAAAATGCTTTGGGAACTATAGCTGTATATCATAGCAAAAGCTGCTGCAGTATAAAGACGCTGCATGAATCAACAGTTGATGCAGCTTTAGGTGATGACAGGTAGCAAAACCAAGAAGTGATGTAAACTCAATCCTCTGCCCAATTCCAGCACCTGACAAACAGCAGCTGTTCCAGCCGAGTGATTCCTCCCCGGCACTCGCTCCCGGGCCAGTGGTGCCGGCACGATGCTCAGCGGAGACACAGAGCCCCACACAATGGGCCTGCAGACATTAATGTGACAGCAGGAAGATGCTGTAGCATCTCACTACATCCTTGGGCTCAGACAAATCGCTAGAATTCAAGTGAAAAAAACAACCTTGGTTACTATGCAAAGAATAGTTTTTTACTGGAGAGATGGGGTAATAACACATAGCAGACTAGTGTTGTAAAATTCTGTACATTTTTGCCACATTAGTTTTCACTCATTCCCACTCTTCATGAGTCAATTGGAGATGGTATAGTATGCTGCAAAGCTTAAAAACAATTTTTTTTCTTTGGCAACTAGTACTTCACGAATCAACCATCTGCTGCCATTAAATCTATCTAGTCCTAGCAATACTAATAATTTCCTACAGTGAATAAAGGTTGAAGATGAAGTAATAGAATTTTCCAAAGTAAATTTTATTCTTTAGTACTTAAGACTAAAAATGTTGATTTATCAAAACTACCAAATACATTCAAGAAAAATAATTTAAATTTAACAAGGAATTGTTAAGCTGTACAAAGTTTCACTTACGTCTCATTGCATCATATGATGTTTCAGGATTGAAACAATAATTTAAAACTTATTAACCAAAATTATATTTTGCTGTGCTGGGATTTCTTTCCCCTCATGAGTACAGTTTGATCCATGCATTTCTGCTTCCACAAGTCAGACTGGCAGCTTGTTGCCTGTTTTCAAATTCTCTAAAGCACCTAAAAGAAAAAAAAAGCAACCTTCTCCCTGG
Source organism: Calidris pugnax (assembly GCF_001431845.1). Lineage (NCBI taxonomy): Eukaryota > Metazoa > Chordata > Aves > Charadriiformes > Scolopacidae > Calidris > Calidris pugnax. The sequence goes on from NW_015094506.1 coordinate 43,952,312, forward strand.
CTCTTTACAGCTACAAGCCCATGGCTCCCACCAGAGCTGGGACATGAGCTCCTGCAGGGTATCAGTTACTTCTGGCTGCCCCTAGCCAATACTGATGCCTGAAAAGAAGCTCTGGAGAAATCAGTCTTGCTCCTGTTTGTTTTTCAGGGTCTGTAGGGTTCTTGTATCATGATGCAGCAAAGCCTACTTAATTAGTTCCTTTTTTTGTCTACTTGCTTCTGATCCTGTGCAGCCTCTTGGCTCCCATACGTGCTCAGAAGTGTTCTGGGGGATCTGAGGATGCAACCTGCTGAACTTGCACTGAGCTTCATTGCAGTTTGGAGTTGGAGCTCCTCCCTGCAGAAATCCCTAGGGAGAACCCGCCTGGGATCGTGCACTCAACCTCTGTCCCTTGTGCCAGCAAGTTCAGCAGATGGCACAGCAGCTGATGGCTCCTCCTCAAGCGTGGGGACATTGGCTTCCCATTTGTGTGCCTTTTGCATGGTCTGGTGGATATGGTGATTGCTCAGGAACTGCAGAGTGGTGCTGTACATGCTCTTCAGCCTGAGGAACAGGTACCCCTTGTGTCTGCCTGTGGGAGAGGTGACCCTAGCCCTCAGACTGTGGGGGTTACAAGAGGACAGGGCAGGGATCCCACCCAGCTGTAGAGAAGGGGCCAGTTCATAGCCCCTAGAATAGATCTGGGGGCCTGGGCTGTTACCCCAGCTCCAGGGCTGGAGCATTCATCTGCAAGCAGAAGACAAAGACCCTTATTTCCACTTCGTGAATTTTTATACACATTCTGTTTCTGTGAGTTTCTCCTTAATATAAAATGCAGATTTCAAGCGGCCTGGAAGTGCTTGGTGTGGGTATGTATTTCATGGTTCCTAGGCTCGGGGAGCAGCTTTTCGCTGCCTGTAGGCTGGCTCTGTGGGGCTTTCCCCATTGCCTTTCAGAGGTGCCCTCCTCTCCTTGCCTGCCTCTGGCTTTTCCAGCTTTGGCTGTGTGTCATGTAGGTGGATATTCCTACAACATGACCCACCTGACCTATTTTAGATGTCTACCTCGGGGAAAGATGCATCACGCCCCAAGAGTGGATTTTTCTCTCTCCTGAGTATGAAGAGAACATGTAAATACTGAGAAGTAGGTGAGATGACTCCCATCCTGCCACTTGCTTTTTAAGATGGGTGCCTGAAGCATATGGGCTTGATTTGCATTAGTTGCTAATTTAATTTCTCCTGGTTTTAGCAGCATAGTTACATGCTCTTGGTGAAGCTGGTGGCCCAGCAGCCAGCTCTGTCTGAGGAAATGCTACAGCTGGAAAGAATAATAGTATTAAAGACTTCACTGTAAATAGTGTCTTATCACAAACACTTTGAAACTTGTTCAGCAATGTTACTTAAATGGGAAGCTCATTGTGTGGTGTTTTTGATCTTGTTACTTATTTTAGCTCTCATCCTTTGAAACTTAGCTTAATTGTGCATTATGTGGAAAGCAAGGTCTGAATAGTCTTTCAAGTTGGGGGTTTTAAAAAATGTACGTGGAGAATAAAGCTTGCATCCCTCTGTTGACTGACCCTTCAGGAATGCAAAAAATAAGGACTTAATCCGTATCTGGCTAAAATTACTTTACTTGTGGGTTTTTTTTCAGTGGCAGCATTTGCATTAGTGTCCATATTAACTGAAATTTTGCCATGTAATGTTCATGTTTGGTCCGGGAGCTGGAAGTGAAATTGCTCTTTTGCACTTCTGTGTCCTCGCTGTTAATGAAGAGCGTGTAACAGAATTTAGTCTCATGTGAATGGTGCAAAAAGCCAAGAGGAGCCTGGCTGTTGTTCGAAAAGGCAGGTGATTTCCAGTGCTTAAAAACAGAAAACGTTTAAAAATTGTTTATTTTTAAAGATGACTGCTCAGAGACTGAACAGTATGAAAACCTTTATGAAAATAATGCTTTCACTGATGCTCTTTTGCCTGTGATTCCATATGACCCTGTGGCAATGGGTCCCAGCTACCTTCTCTCTAATCTGGGTTGGTTTTGTGCCCCAGAATTTGGGGTCAAGTGTTCAAAAAGGAATCACTTTAACCTCATGCTTCACCAAAGGAAAGGGTGCCCAGCTGAAATGGGCGTGCATTTTTATTGCTTTAGGAGTGGTTTGTGAAGTCCTCTCTAGATTTGCTTTCTTCCCAGGCTGCTGTCAGATTTCTGGGTTATTGACTTAAGAGCTTCCTTCATCAGGAAACTCGTCACCAACAGAATAAACCTGCTGCGAGAAACAAAGCTTCAGTCTCAGAAAGCTCAGGAGACCCTTCTGTCCTGAACTGTGGAGCGTCACTGTCGTTTGTCACAGGGTGCTTACTGGGCTGCCAAGAATAAGGCAAAAGTCTTGGCTTGGGCAACACAGTGTGTAAGGAAAGGATAACTTCTTGCCTCAAATTCAGCCACCAGCCAGAAGTCAGTGATCTGGTCTGCAAGTTTGGATTATATTTTAAAGGCAGGCTACTTCTATACCAGTTTTATATTTTGGGATAATCTAATCCAAATGAAAATGTTTGGTTTTGTAGATGGAGCTAGCAGTAGCACCGCTGTGTCGGCGAGTCTCTGACCTAGGAAAATCTTACAGACAGCTGAGGTCATTCAGGTGAGTTGCAGGAACTAGCAACCGGCTGTGGGACCAAACTATTTCAAAACTGATTTATTACCCCGTGTTAGTTCTGATTGAACTGAGAGCTTTTTTGGCAACGCCCACCTGCAAATTAGAAATAGATTAAAGTTCTTTTAAATTTTATGCAGAGTATAACTATGATTTAACAATCTTTGTCATGCTAATGTTGGCCAAATTGTACTTTTTTGTGTTGCTTTCAGTACAACTTCTGTATGACAGTGAGTTCTATAGTTAACTTGAAAGTTTTCACTGAAATATAAAATTTACAATCCTGTGTTGTTTAATTACAATAGGCATCTTCTGTAATTTTTTACAAACTGAACCTGTGTTGAAAACCTAAGATGCAGATTAGTGGAAAAAAAATTAGATGCTTCTATCCTAGCACAATATTGCCACCATATAGGCGTTTTTTCTAATGCATAAATAAGCTTTTTCTTCCTTTCACAAGACTGTTGTTACATTTTTCCAGACCGCTGCTGTTCCAGACCAGTGAGCATATTGCCAGTAGCCCAGCCCTGGGAGAGGTTATTCCATTCAGCATTATTCTTCAGTTCTTATTTACAAGAGCACCACCAGAGTTAAAATCACCCTTCCAGGTAATAAGATCAACCTGTCTGTCCTTTCAAGATGTCCTAAGGAGCAATGAACATTGTAGTTTGCCCTAGTTATTTTAGTTAAAAAGTATTCAAGTTTATACTTTATATGATTTGTTGGCTTTTGTTTTTATTGTGGCAAAGGAATTATGGTCATTGCCTTCATATTTTGATTAATTAACAGCAGGAAGATGATAACCTGATTTTAAATAGACTCTTAATTCTTTAATATTCTGTCAGCTCACAGGAGAAATTGCAGGTCTTATCCCAGATCCCTGGATCCTGCTCATGTAAGATGCAGGAAATCTAAATCCAAGCCCCTGTCAGAATTGGGCAAACAGCCGATGCAGGAGATCACCTCTGAGCTCCCAAATAATGTATTGAGCTATTTCTGTTAATTGTGTCTGATTCCATAACTGCAGGAGTTCTGCATCTGTCTCTGATTCTGCATCACTGCAGTATTGAGAGAGCATCACGCAGTCTTCATTCATGTCATCTTTGATTCTGAAATTGGTGTGTGTGTTTCTTTTTTGCCATTTATGTGTAATTGGTGTTTCTTTGTGTTTCTGTGTCAGAGGGCTGAGTGGTCCATTGCCCGCTACTCCCAGTGGCTTGATGATCATCCCTCTGAAAAGGACAGGCTTGCTCTGATACGGTAAAAATCATGCTTCTTTCTTCTCTACATTTATGATAATGGATCAGTAACTTATTTGTGCATCAGGACTGGTCTTGTAAAGTGTGTGCTGTGAGAGATGCATCATAAATACCATTACCCTCTCTGCACTCATGGGATGAGCTGCAACGTGGGAAAATGTATAAACTGAACGCTCCCCTCCACCCCCCGTACCCAAACCCTCCAGTGCCTTTGGAAGGAGCACGTAATCCTCTTGCAAAGGAAGGAAACAGTGATGGTTTAAATTAATACTGTATTTTAGCAAAACTGCCTCTCTCAACTGTTGGAAAGTCAAGGCTGCAGCCATCCTGTCTTCTGTATCAGGAAAGAGAAGCTGTGGAAGCTGAAGCAATGAAAATGTAGTTAGGAATTTAAAAATGGAAGACCCTTGTTGCCCTCATGCAATGTTATGCTTCAGGAAATCAGCCCAGGATCTTTAAGTCAGATTTTTAAAATCTTCCTAGGGTAGATGATTTTATAGCTAAATACTATTTTGCATCTTAAAATGTTAGAGAAAGTTACGAAGAGTTTTGTTTTTCAAAACAAGCAGATTTTTAAAGTATGTTAGCGAGAACAGATGTGTTGTATGAACATGACAGAGCCAGCCTGAGATTCCTGGGCATTTAAGGCTCAGATGATCATTTGGCTCCTAACGCCCCAACTCTTCCAGCCGTCTTCTTGGTGTCCTGTCCTGACCTCGGCATCACCCACTCCGGTGGCACGGGAAGGGCTGTCACCCAGAGCTGTGTGACACAGAGCTGTGTGACACAGAGCTGCACCAGGCTCCAGCTGGCCCGGGAGCCAGCTCTGTCTGAACTTCCGCCTGTGGATGTTGCCAGCTTTTCCTGAAATCATAAAAGCTGACTTTTAAGTTCCAGCCAGCAGCGGTTGTGCTTGAGAAAATCAACCGTTATCTGTCCACACTTTTAAAGCAGCCAAGAGGAGTCTGCTGTAAATATTTACAGTTCTTGAAGCTGATAGCACCACACAGTCCAGTGTAGTAGTCAGGCCAATTAAGGAAATACTAGTTGATCACCAGTGGATGTTACTAGGGTTTACTTCCAAAATATTAAAATGCAAACTATATCTCTTCATATGTGTATTAAAAGAGGGTTGTTTTTTTTTTAAATCATGCATGTTGTTAGTCTAGTTTGGCTACAAAAGTAGGTTTTCTTCAATCCCGAGCCATGGCACCTTGAGTTACAGAGGACTGGATAATAGGTACAGGGCTGATACAGCTGTATATGTCACTTAGTTATGAACATTTTGGTTGTAATTTCTGTCCTGATAGTACTGGCAAAACTGACAATGTTGAATTTCAGATATGTTAGCCAAAGCCAAGAATGCAAATAATTTAAGAACTGATGGGATTTTGTTCTTTTCAATCCTTTTACAGAAATTCGAAAATGCCATCCTTAAACTGCAACACATTTTTGTCTTTGTTTGCAATTAAATTTTATCCAGACTAATTCAGTTAATGGGCTTGCTGATGGTCATGTTCAGACACTGATAAATTGCTCTGACCATGGAGGTATTAAGGGACAAGCCTTGGGACAAGGCTTTCAGGCAGTGAGAGTGTCATCCATTAGACCAAGTAGCGTCACTGGAATACTTCAATTTTTCATTCCAATCCTTTCATTGAGTCCTTTATTCATTTTGCATGAGATACCACTATTAAAATATTTTGTAATATTTTGTAATATTTGTAATCTCAAGAATGTACTGCTGCAAGGTTATCACTCGGCAAGGTTATCACTTGAGCATTTTACAGTGAGACTGTGGTCCTTTTGCTTTGCACTGTGGAGTGCTGGGACATTGCTCAGACAACCGTCCTCCCGGGGCGTGGAGAGGGCAGCTTTGCAGATCTGCCCTTCCCAAAAGCCTCTGGTGGCACTCTAGTGGCACTTCCCTACTCTTGGTACACCAGAGCAAGGCTGTTTGTCACTGCCCACACTTGACTGGTTCTCCATCCACCCCCAGGCCCACCACCTGCAGGCACCACTTGTGCAGCTTTGCTGAGCCCCGTGCACTAACTGCAGTGCATTTGTCAAGCAGCCTCTTCCCTCGGGTGGTTTGGTTGGCAGCTCGTGCAGCCCTGCGTGTCTGGGAGCAAAGAATGGGGACTGGCCCACCAGTGATGCAGGGGGTAATGGGGATGGTTCTCCTTTGAGGACACTGGTAACCTCTGGTGGCGTCACTGTCTGCAGTCACCTTTTTACCATCTCCTCTCATACCTGTTAGTCATTTCTGAATGGGCTGGTTAGCCATACATATGGCAGGCGAGCGAATGTCAGTCACTAGTATGACTGTGTTTCACTCATATTTTCTTTAATACTCTGTTGGAAGATTTCTAAGCCTGCTCTTCACGCGTCTCATATGAACCCAAGTTGAACGACAGGCGTCTTGCTTGTTTGTCTGGAGTCTTTTATCAGTCACCCTCCCCAACTACAAGCTTTTTCTGACTGTAGTTATTCAGCCGTGCTAATTGAACCTTGGGTGTTTTGAGCCTTCGGATCCCTGCACTGGGCTACATCAAGAAATTATCTTTAGGTTTGCTGCAGCCTTGCAAATGGTAATTTTCTGCAACTTCCCTTTGTAACGACTGCGCAATTACTCTAGGGACCTGCTGCTTAGATATTAATTTACTCGTGTTATCAGAATCCTTACAGCTTCATATTAAAGCTAATTGCAGTGCTGCTTCTGCTCTTTAGATCTTAAATGCTTCATATGCACCATGGTGCTAATGTTATGAATTGGTAGCATTCGGAGCATTTCTGTGCATTTCTTTCTGCTTGTATTCAGCACGAAGGGTGGGATTTACCTGGCCAGAGGTTTATTAGCCAGACTCCCTTTATAGTCAGCAGAGAGAAGCAGGCGCTGCTGGGGCTGATTCATCTCAGCCTGAAGTCGGTGCCTAAAATAGGTCAGTTGCGTTGTGTCCTGAAAGCTCCATTTTCTCTGCTCAGCGAAGGGAGCGTGGGCTGGGACACGGGGGCTCTCTCAGGCAGACGCTGCCCTGCAGGCATTTAAAGTTAGGTGAGATGACCCTGCTGCAGGCGTCCTCCTGGAGCTGGGACTGTGTTGAAAGGAGCAACCAGGGCACTGGTTTTCTTTCTCTTTTTCAATTAAGTTAGAAAACTCAATCTTTCTCCCATTAAAAGAAACCTTCCTGTTAGATGTGGCAGGATTTGAGCCAGCCCAAAGGACAGTTCATTCACTCAAGGGCCGGATTCTTATCTTTACCATTTGTGTGTCTGAGCTGTCCCCCGGCCAGCACCAGGCCATTCATAAAAACCCCCAGTGTCACTCACTTTGATCTCCTTATGATGCGATCTGAAATCAACCAGAGATGCCTCACGCTAATCTGCTGTCCTACAAGATGATGGTGGCGGAGATTTTAGGGTAACTTTTATAGCACTCGATGAAATCGATCTGGTGTCAGACAGACAGGCTCTTACGCAGCGTATTTTCCATTTTCCTCCTTGCCCTGAAGTCTGCAGAGCAAACAGACTTTTTAACAAAATACTAAACCCAGGTGTTGGCCCTGCTGTCCTCCAGCTGCCCGGCTGATTGATGGGGACCCGAGTGCACGTGGTGTTCCCCCTCTCCCAAGCAGAGGTGATCCCTGCCCCTTCTGAAGCTCTCAATTTAAATTGGGCTCCTTTTGACCATGTCAGAGCCCAGGAGGGCTAATATGCACAATTCCATATAAAATTAACTAATTAATTAGAGTAATCCTAAATTATATGCTTTAAGAATGATGGCCCAAATAATACACTTTTTTTTTCTTTTAACTTTAGATATAAATCTTCATGGGTTGAAATAACATTTTGAAAAAGAACTATCTAGGCCTTATATAATCAGCTTGTCCTGATTTCCAAGAACGCTCATGTTTTTGCTCAAGCAAGTGAAGTAATTTAATAAGTGCTCTAAAATCCTTTTCCTTATGTGGGAGGGCATCTTAAACTTAGATATTTTTTTTTCCCATACTTATGGTATTTTTAATGAAGCATTAATATATGCAGAACATCCCACCAACCCTCTTTCCATAGCTCTCTTTTACAAACAATATTTGTAATGTATACCATGGCTTGTCTTTTAAAATAGAAACAGATTGTTGAACAGGTTTTATGTCCTTTATTAGACTGGAAGATGCTGAATTTAGGGCATTATTTAGTCTAATCCCTTCAAGAGTATGTTTTGTGTATTACATAAACAGGGTTTCTTCCATCTTCTTAAACATCGGTAATATAACTATAAATTACATCTTTTTATATGACAACAGCTGTGATCTCTTCTGTGCTGGAGACTTGGTGATGCTGCTTTCACCCATGATGCCATTTATTTTTCCATTTCTACTTAAGCACTAGTGTTTGTACAGTGTCCTCTACAGGAGCAAGCCTACCTTTTTTTTTTAATACAAGATTTTAGTGGAAAAACAGTGCATCTGAATTGAATTCTGCACTAGCAGCATACTTTCCAAAAGCTCCTTTGAGCTAGGACTGGTTGAGTTTACAGAAGCGTCATCATAAAATCTGCATTTCAAGTGTTAGTGTTGCTACTAAACTCATTTGTCTCCCAAAATGAGGTGGAGTAATAGAGGCATCTGGGCAGCTGCAGTGAAGGTGTTGTTACAGGTTGCCCGGCTCAGCCGCCTGAGCGAGACTCCGGCTGTGGGCACCCCTGAGGAGAAGGTCCTGAAATCCCACCCTTAAGACGTGGTAACTGTCCTCAGAGAAACAGCGTTCCCGTCCCAAAGGTACTTCTGAAATCACATCTACTTTGTTAGCACTGGTGCTTTTGGTTACCTCTCCCAGCCCATCCCTCCCTCCCTCCCACTCTGAAGCAACCTCACCGTTACCCTCTGGACTCCAAACACCCTCTCCCTGGATTCATCATTTCTGCCCTTTTACTCCCCGCGCCTTTCATTCCCAGGGAGGCTGTTCCCAATAGGATGGACAGACTTCTGGCCTCTCGCCATCATGTCATTACTCTGGGCAGCAGTGCAGAGAATTTCCTGAGCTAATCAGAGCTTTAGGATGGTTATGAGCTGTTCCATGGTCACCAGGTAGGGTACGGAGCTCCGGGTGGCTGTGGCTGCCTCTTGGCTCCCAGCCTTTAGCAGCTGCAGAAGCTTTTCATCCTCTCATTGAGCGCGAGGCCCCTCTGGCTGCTTTCTTCCATGTGGGAGGGAGACTGCTGCTCTGCCTTGGTGGGTACCAGAAGCAGGTAGTTCTCCTGGCCAGTTCTGCTCTGGAGGTGCCCATGTCCTCCATTTGGTGGTAGATGTTTCTCCATGACTTGTTCGTTCCCTTGGCACTGCAGTTCCAGTCAGTTGTTTCCCCAGGGTTATGGTGAAATCCCCACCAATGGGAGACGTGGCGTTTGCAAAGTAACCCTCAGGAGCTGAGGGCTGACGAGGGAAGGAGCCGTGGCACGAATGTGACATCTGGTGAGAGGCCAGTGCTCGCCCTCGCCGGGCCTCTGTCGGGGGTTTGGCCGTTAGTGACACTCCTGCTGGCTGAGAAGGACCAAGCTTTGGGTTTAGCAGTTCTGGTCAAGTTATTGATTATGAATTGCATTTGAACATTCCCTTTTAGCACCCTTCAATACTTTTATTGGAGGGGCAGGCACGGGACATGGGAAAACAGTGAATGCTTTTACTCTTGGAGTATTGGGAAAGCTTTTATTTTTATTGTTTAATATAAAGCTGTACAAGGTCTGTTTTAGAAAAATGCCTGACTAGTAATTATTGGTTGTCTTTTTGAGCTGAAAAGAGTTAGTTAAGATGCTCCTGGGTTGGTCATGTTGATGAAGTTTGACTCTGTGTCTTTGAAACAATGCAAGCAAAGCCACAGTGAAAGATCAAGCACAGCAGAAGAGAGGTGACAAGGATCAGCTTCTGTCAGCTGTTGGTCTCTGCTGGGAAGGAGAAGGATCTGGGCAGTTGTGAGGCCACCAAACAATTCTCCAGGTTCCTTATAGCTGCTTTTTGGGTTGTAAGAGAACAGTGGCTGCCACTGATGGAGTTGCTTTTGCCAGTTAAATCAGATTCTTTTGAGGCAGGAGAGAAACAGAAAAGATAAAAGCTGCTGGAAGGGGTGACAGCAGGACTCTAATACCAGTGTTTGGCACTTAGTGTAGCCTAAATCTCATTCCCTCTTGTTTGATGTGATGGGAATAACAGCCTGGCTAAGGATTATCAAGGGCTGACATTGAGTGGGTTTGGGTGCTGCTTTTAGGGTAAAGCTTCTCCCTTTCATCTGAAGGGATCTGGTTATCTCTGTCATCTTTTTCAAGGGCTTTTTCAAAGCAAGGAGATAAAGTCAGAAAGGGGTAGCAGTGTTACCATCTGGATAATGATGCCAACCCACAACTTCACCAAGAGGTGTCAGAGCTTTCTAAGTTAAGCAGGTCAATATGTTTTTTTCCTATTTTCAGCTTTTGATGACTTCTAAAAACTATTTGGGCCCAACAAACTTTGGGGAGCATACAGAGGAAAAGACAGGGACACTGGTGAGTGGAAAGGGAGAGATTCAGCAATGAGTGACAGTTACAGTGAGAAAATGGTCACAAGAGTTTATCAACTGTCTTTTTAATGCGAGGGACTGTTCTTTGGAGAAGATAACTAACATCTAACGTGTTTAATGATCTCTGCTGACCAGAGCACTCAGTGCTGACCTGAGTGGGAATGTGAGACACATCTGACTCTTCTGCAGCATCTCCCCTCATCTTGATGGGCCCTGCCTGCATCTCCCACCCACTGCTCAGGCTGCTCGTCACGTGCTCTGCCCCTCGCTGCCACAGGAGGATGGTTTATCTAAAAAGCACTCGTACCTGCTGTCCCTTTGCACCAGCCTCACTTCTCTAAATCTTGGGATTTAAAACTTCCCTGCGGATGTGCCCGATCTCTCTGCAGTCTGTCTGGCTGATGGCTTTTGCTGGGAGAGCCACTTTGTGGCTGCAGGAAGCAGTTTTTCGGTTGTTGCCTCTTTCCCTGCAGACGCTGTGCTGCTCCCCAGGGACCGTCGGGAAGAGCAGGCTGAAGGTTTTCAGGGAGTTGACCAGGTGGAAAATGTCAGCTTTATTTTGGGTAGATAAAATAAATATTCCCTCCCTGCCTTTCTGGCTGTAACGGGAGATAACTTTTCTTCTGCTGTTTGATGTGCAAAAAATGCCTAGTGTCTTTTCAGTGTGTGTCACTTGAGATGGGGGCTGCTGTTTGTGCCTGTGTTTTCCTACGTGTCACAATTTTGCTGCAAATCGCACCAGTGAACAAAGGGGTTTAGAAGGAAACCCCATGGTCATTGTATCTATTACATGAAGAAATGGGAGAAGAGAAAAAGAAGAAAACTCAAGTTAGTTAGGAGCCATATTTAAGTATGGCAAAACTAACGTGGCCTACTTACTTATTTAATGAACTATTAAGTCAAAAGTGTGAACAGGTAAGTCTTTCACAGAGGGGCTGCCTTTCACCACCGCTGTTTTCTACAACTGTTGGCTGGAAGGTGGCCCCGTGTTGTAAGAAACTTCTTTAATTCCGTACAGACTGTGTCTGTATGGATGTTACTGACACAGGACTGCTGCCACCTCTGACATCCTCCGGCAGCAGGTCAGCACAGCACAGCCACCGAGGCTTTGTCTGGGGGTTGGGGTGGTGTTCCCCAAAGGACGGCGGCAGCTCAAAAGCCTCGGCCAGGAAATCACCTGAAGGCATCTCTGTGGCTCACCAGTGCCCCAGTTTCCATCCTCCAAGTTGTACTCTTGGCGTCTGCAGCAGCTGGAGTCTATTCTTTTCCTTTCTAAAGGTTACAGTGCAGCAATGTGCCTGAGCCCGTGCGTCAGAGCTGTCATTTCAAGCCATCTGCAACACGCTGCTGCTGCTGCTGATTTAAATGTTAACTTGTTCGCTCCTCAAAACATGCGAGAAGGAAGGGAAAGATCACGGACAATTATGTAGCACTTTGTAAGGCCTTTCTTGCCCACTTCCTTCCACAGACAGCGAAGACATCGGAGGAGAACTCTACAGATCCCAAACATACCCTAGTAGTGTGCTATTTAATTGCTTTAGCTACTTTTCTTTCCTTTTTCAGCGGCGCGCTCGAGGCTTACGTTCAATCGGTAAGAACGAGGGAGGGGAAGGAGTTTGCCCCAGTTTACCCCATCATGGTTCAGCTGCTGCAGAGGGCAATGGCGACCCTTCAGTGAGTGCATCTGGACAAACCCCTCACCCCGGGGAAGGGCAGTAACGCGGGTCTCGGTGCCACACGTCAACTCACCCGTCATGTAAATTATTTCCAAATCCATTCCAAATCCGTAAGCTTTACGCTGAGATGTGTTTACCTACTTCATCTATGAAACGTCTGTCTTCTTGCTTTACGTTCACGTTACAGGAACTCATTTATACACAAAAATTATAAGGAAATCGTACCATCTTCTGTGCTGTAAATCTGCATCTAATATTCTTTAGTATTCCTTTTGAATTTAGGTATAAAATTAGAACGTACTCAAATATTACAGTATAATTGCTGAATATCTCAAATAAGGAAGCAGCTCTTTTCCTACAAGTATACTTTTAAACAGTTGAATTCATTTTAGCCTTATTCAGAAAAGCGTACTTTTGAAATGCTAGAATCATCAGTTTCCATCTAAAAATCACTAATTTTAACACAAGGAAAACTATTTATAACCAACATGTTTCTCTATTGCGCTGCTGCTCGCTTTGAAATAATTTATATTGACTACAACTGTCTTTTTTGTCTAAATTGTAATAAAGACCATTGACTGTCCAATCCCCAGTTCAGTCCCTGAAATTCTTTAGCAGCTTCTGAACTAGGAAACAGCAAGACGTCCATCACCTGGGTTCGGGTAAAGACTTCTCTGCAGAACGTGCTCATCCCCGCGGGGCCATCTTAATGATCAGTCACCTTCATTTTAGACAATACGCAACAGCAAATTTTAATGAATTTATTTGTAATAATATACAAGAATATAGTGTGCAAAAATCTTAGGGGCAACATCATGTAGACACGTGTCATAAACTGAAATTTACAGTTGTGATTCTTAAAAAACAAACACACAGCTGTTTAGTACATGGAAAGCCATGATTGTAAAAGTTCACAGCAGAAGCAGTTGTAATCCTAACGCAGCTGCTCTAATTTTAGACAGTCGGAGGAAAAAAAAAGTAAAGTGCAAGTGTTGCACGTATAGTTAAGTGCAAAGTTTGCCCCCACCATAAAGATGTCTTATGGCAAAATAAAATATTGTAGAATATGTGGCAAAGACTGTAAAACGGAGTTCAAACTACGATGGTGACAATATCGACAGCACCATTGTTCTTGAGACAACGCTGTTTATCGGTCTCACCCTGGCCTGGGCTGATGTTTCCTCTGCTGGTGTGAGAACATCTGGGTTGTGGGTGCAGCCCAGGCCGGCTCCGGTGCTGCGTCGCGCTACGCTCTCCACTTACCACACGTCCGGGAACTGGTTGGCACCTGGGCAGGCTGGGAAGCTACAGGCTGATAATACATTTTGCCATTTCAGAAAATCCCAGGTCCCAGAATCGTAATTAATAATATGGTTGTGCAATACATATTAATCAGCAATAAGAATCAATGTATATAAACAGCTGTTACATATTTTAAAATTCCCCTTTTTGTACATTTTCTTTTAAAAATAAACATTTATACACGTCTCCTTCGCCTCTTTCTAAAGTACTTTAGCACCACAGGATATCCATTTTCAAGCCTATATTACCTGATACATATATGAAGTTTGGAAGAAAAATAAGGCAATTTGGTTTAAATGTTGATAGTTTTAGCTTACTTAATGTTCTATTGTAAAAAGCAAATCTGCACTCATATTAAATCATTTCCGACTCGATGGTGCCAGCATTTTATGGTCGTAGAAAGTCACAACTAGTAAGACCTTGATCTTGCATCTTCTTGCCATCAAGCAACAGCCACGTTGTAAATACAGAGCTACCAGGGAAATGCTGGCTCAATGCTGTTGTGAGCCCTGAGAACAGAGGAGACAAAACCAGGTTAGTGGTTACCAAGCAAAGAGAAAGTATGTTGTCTTAAATCTCACAAGCACTTGTTTTAAAAGCCACAAGTCCTTGTACCCATCGGTCAGTTATTCTGAAGAAAACAAAAAGGTGGAAACAGATGATTTTATCCCCCAACCATCAGAAGACCATCAAGACTTCTTTGTCCCAGCCTGGAGTCACCATCACGACCTGATAAGGTAACCAAGCTGCAAACAAAATTCTTAGTTCGCTGAAGTAAAACAATTAAAGAAGGTGTTGTTGGCTGTAACACTGAGGTAGCAGGCCCTACAGATGCTCTTATCTTGGCCCGAAGACGACAAGGACAACCCTACTCCAAGGTGAGACCAGCTCCTGCTCACTGAGGGCGCCCCAGCAGTACTGCTCCCAGTTACACACAGACACCCCATGGTGTTCCTTGGCACTCCCCGCAGCACGTGTGGCCTGAACCTGATTTCACTGTCCAATGCCCACAGCTGCAACGGTGTAAAACCAGAATAAATAAATATTACTTCACCTAAACCCATGAGGCAATCTAACAGAAGCTGTCGCTGTTGATAAAAATAGAAACAGTGAACAGAGAAACAGCTTGTTCCCAGCAGCTGGGATTTGGTGAAACCTTCTGCAACAAGGGACTGAAAACTCAGCACCAAGTACCTACAGGAATAAGAAGCAACTTGGTGCTGGAGCATTTCTTACTCAGTCTTAAGGCAACACCTGAAAATGCTCTTGAAAAAGTCAGCCTCATTTACACATGAAAGGAAAGGGGTTAATTTGAGGGTGAAATCTTAAACCTGTGAAGTCCACAACACACTTGATGCTCCTACTCAGGCATGAAACGACTGATGAAAGGCCCTGGCATTCGTGCACCTCAGTGGACATGTCCTTCCAACCTATTCTTCTACTGAAACATGCAGGTTGGCTCCTTTTTTTTTGATGTTCTCTTTATATGATGTATTTGCTTGGAAGCCCTTACCCTACCCAATACATCCACCACCCACTAACAGAACGCTGCAGACTTTCACCTTGATGGCCTTCTACAAACTGGAAAACAAATTATTTCACTACAGAAGTGTCTGTGTTGTATTCATTTTACAATTAAAACATAGTAATAAATGACAGGGATTAACGGAAAAAAATTAATTTGCTCCCGTAATAACTTCATATATGCTGATATAAACTAAGAGTAAGAAAGAGAGAAAATGGTAAAGAAAAAGCTTTTCCTGGAGGAAAAGGAGACTGTTTCAATCACAACAGAGGAGGATTTTCTGAAAGTTTAAGTGTTTTTGAGGGCAGTGGACAGATGTAATTTAGGTACAACCTTAAAAACTCAGTTCCTTCAAACTACAGGTCACGTGCCCTTCCTCTGCGTCTCACCAGCACCCTCCTCCAGCCCAACGCTCAGACAATGTTCAGCGACAGCCCCTCTCCCGCTCCATCTCCTGCCCACCGGCCAAAGGCAGGTGGTCACCCATCACGGGGGAGCACAATGAAGGTCTGGGCTACCAGGGAAGACATCGGGAGCAGAGTTTATCCTCAACAAAACCCACTGTAGCTACTGTGGGAACACCTGTAACTGCACAATGAAACGACCGCTTCACAGACATACCGAATTTGTTCGTTTTCGTTTCCAACAGTCAGGATTTAAACGTTTCTGTTCTTCCGCCAAGGCCTTGGCTTCTAGCGTGTACATCCGTCTTTCCTCATTCTTCATTTTCTTCCACCTGTCACCGAGTATCACGCTTATGGCTCTGCAAGAGAGATGTTTACAGTATGAGCAGGACAGGGTGCTTTTTTTCCTTTTCATCTCAGCACTTTAAAGAAGAGAAAAGTTAAATGCTGAATTAATACAGAAGAAATCAACTGTATCTTTTAAAAATTATTTTTTGAACAATCATGTTTCTGATTATCTTCTCATACTTCTTTTAACAGTTGAACAGCTGAGACTTCTGTGTCAGCTGAGCAAGGGTGAATGCACATTCTATCATTTCAAAGGGGGTACATTTGAATACACAGCAACTCGCATCAACCAGAAAAATAGGGATGTTAAAAAAAAAAAAAACACCACCAAATGGTAACTCGCCTTTGTTTTGCTCTACTTTCGCACTAGAAGATCATATGACAGCTTTGCTGAAAATATGTTCTCTAATAATTAGGGCAACGATCTGACTATGACCTCAGCCAAACAAATATTTGATTAGCTGCATTAAACGCCGTGTCTGTTTAGTGGAAGCGCAGAGCTTCTGTGACCTTTAACCCACGCTGGGGAGAACAGGAGTGGGCGGAACACACGGGTAAGTTCCCGAACATCCTGGTAAGTTCCCCTGCAAAAGGCACGGTTTGTTCTAACACACCTAGCATTATTGCCACAAGCTCAATGAATTGCTTCTCCTACTTCTTATGAACTTGTCTTTTGGACAGTACTTCCCTGTATTATCGTGCCACGTTACTGAACCGCACTCCTGACCGGGAGATCAATATCCCATTAAAGCTCTCACTCCGTCCTTTACCTGAATGAAAATCTCAAAACAACAGCTCTTTTATCAATGACAATTACTAGAGTACTGAGAGCTATGCTGTGCCTTCAGATTACAGCTTTAAGTAGAAAGTGTGTACGGCTAAGTACTCTGCTTTAGCATATTAAGAAGTTCCTTGCTGGCAGCAAAGCTATTCATAGAGTTCCTAGCAGAACCAGGGAGAACAGTCTGCCATCAGCCACTTCCACCGCCTTTCACAGACGGCAGCTCTAAAGGCTTTCCTGCACACACCACACAAGAAAATGGATTTAAATTCTGCAAGGCTGTGTCGTTTCCGTGGTTTTCTATCCAAATTCAGAACCAGTATCTCTGGTCTGTCATCAGAAGTAAATCCACTCCAGTTTCATTAGCAGATGTTTCATGTTTTGGAAGTATCGAGAGGCCAATCACCAGCACCAGACACCTGTCTGCTTTTGGTCACCACTCTGTACTGGGTCACTCCTACCCCCGGGAAAGAACACAGTGACCCTGAGACAGCAGGTTTGCTGAAAAACCCACTGTGTCTCCAAATAAAAATGCACTATGAAATCTTTTCTATTTCAAACGCAAAACTCTCTATCTATTTTATACCTCCACAGAAGAAAACTGCACGGAGGCACTGAAAGTGAGTACAGGTCTGTATGTTTCAAAAAGCTTGAAAAATCTAATGCAGAGAAAAAAAAGCTCAATTTCTCCAAGGAAACATTTCTATAAGTGAACCACTGAGACTGAAAAAAGCTGTGTACAGAGGGATTTCCTGACATGACAGACACCTAATTCTCCTGCCCAGAAACAAGGTAAAAAAACCTGGCCCTACTGCCCCACTGCCTCTGGTGTCCTCCACCTCACCAGAACCTGGCCGGGCTCTTTCACTGCCCTCTTACAACACTGGTAAGACACCTGACAACATTTCAGCAACAGACTGATGTGCAGGGTGCAATTTATACTGCAGTTAGCGCAAAAGAAATTGTCAAACAGTAGTTGTGAATGCCTGGAGTTTACAGAGTCATTATGTTCATCACAAACAAATGCTGTTAATAGTTTGGGTGATTTTCTTCATCTTTAGAACATTCTACTCAAATTATTCAACTATCTTTGAACACACAATCAAGTCCAACTACTGTTACAGTGAGAATACCTAGAAAAGAAGCAAGCACTTCTCTAACACCAGTTTCTCAAGCACAGTCCTACCCTCCATGGTATTTTTAGGTATCATATGAATGTTGACTTACGTCTCGGATGTTTACCGCTCGCTGTCTTGTTGACGAAGTTGAGCTACTTCGTCTCAGAACAGAGGGTTTCACTCACAATCCCTCAACTTCTGTCGCTTCTTACGCGCACGAGAGAAACAAAATAACTGTAGCACACTTAAGAGCCCCAGTGTGCAGAAACAGGCACTGCATGTACCCAGCAACAAGATCTACTCACTAATCTGGAAACGACACACACTTGCATTTAAAAAACATGAGTTGCCTCTGAACAGCTACATTAATAAATGCCCGAACCACACTTCAGCACCAGTAGCTGAATGCTCATAAAATCAATTACCACTAACTCTTATTTCTCCTGTACTACATTTTGTGGATGCCAGGAGACTGCACCCAAGTGCACTGCCTTCCAGCTGGGACAGCCAGCTTTTTGTCACCACTGTCCTTCCAGGTAAACCTGCTCACTGAAACCTTCCAGTTATTTTCACACCCATCCAGCTGCAGCTCCAGTTCCCTGCATCCACTGAAACAGCATTTTCAGTTAAACACATCCCCGTCACGGAGCTGACGCTCCGGCTGGTTTCTCATCGGTCGCTGTAACGCGTCTGAAGGCACCAGATCTGCTCCACCGAGACGACTATAAACATTGCAGAACATCGCTGCCAGGACACACGAGGCTGGCTGGCATTTAAGGATGGGTTATTTGCATGGTAAGATTTTGTTTCTCAACACCACTCACAGCCTCCTTAGTAGAACATTATGAAACAGCCAAAGCCCTCCCCAAGCCCTGTCACCTTTAGTTTTTACCAGATTTTGTACTCAAATTTTCATGTGATGATGCAATTTTTACAGTAATGTTTTTCAAAATGTTATAGGCATAAAAAGATGTGATAAGATCAGGGCACGTTCACGCTGTCTAGTTTATATTTACATATGCACAATTAGCACATAAGACCATTTAAAACATATATAATGGACATCTTTTAAAAAAAAAAAAAAGTTTAGACACGGATGTGCATATACATTAAAAAAAAATAACAAACCAGCAAAGAACCTTCCCCCAAACACACGGGTCTTATGACTCCTCCCACAAGTTTCAGCAGATTGTTCAATGCCTTTAGGACAAGCAAAATTTGGCAGTGTAAGATCTTTCAGGTATCCTCACAATCTGTACTCCATTATTCAAGATGATACACAGACTGAGAATAAATGGTAACCACTGAACAATCTGCAATATTATGTCAGGACTTAATGAGAAGAACCAGAAATTCCCTTTTACCACCACAGCACAGCAGCAGAGCCTGGTGTACTTTTTCCCCAGGAACATGAACAAAGACTGCTGTGTGTTTGTGACTCTGGGGGTGCACATACACACATATGTCAGTTGCTTCACCCAAACCATTTCTCAGAAGGTAAGTTTGCCAAATGGCTTCTGTCAAAGGTACTGAATACTGTAAATATTTAAAGTCCACCCATAAGTTAAGCTTTGTGTCAGCACCTTTCAGAACTTGTTCTGAAAACAATATGTGCACGTTTTATTTCAAATGCAAAATTTAGTCCACTTAAATTTTAAGGTGGAGACAGACACCCTGCTATCTCACCAGTAATAATAAAACTACAATTTTATACCATTACCTGTTGTCTTTCCCTGGATACATCTGAGTATATTCAACTCTGTATTTTTTGGCAAAAAGCATGAAGGCATTCATTGGTCTTTTGCACTTGTTTGGAGAAGTGGCACTCACAGTACTTGCAGTCCCTGAGCTGTGGCTTTTGCCAGCTTTACTGTACAAAGAACTGGAGGAAAGTTGTGATGAGGCAGTAGGTGCACAGTTTTTACTACTGCTTTCTGATCTCTCAGCATCTTGATTGTTTGATCCTCCACAAGACAGAGACGCGCGACGCTGGCGAGCCATGCTGCTTAGCACATAAACTGCAGAGGAATCCATCGGGGTAAAATCGTAACTACAAGAAAAAGACAGACCATAAAACAATCCAGCAATTTTCACGTAAAAATCTCTAAACAGCTGTTTACTCTTCACCTGCACTAAATTTCCAGTATTCCGCTATCTTTTGTGTGACATAACGAAAGTGTGCTTGATGCAGATGTCAGTGGAAAAAAAGAAAAGTTTGGCAGATGAATTAATGGCTTTTCCAAAGCAACAGCAGATTGCAACTTTGCAAGACCTGCTGTGTACTATCACCTGCCCAGCTGTATGTCAATTAATTATACAGTGTCTTCAAATTTCATCCTCTTTTGAAATCAGTTTCACTCTTTTTTTCTGCTTCTGTCCTTACCATAAAGCCAATCTTGTCAGTTACTGATATGTACTGAAAGGGACAACTGAGGAGCTTTGAGTTCACCTGCAGATATATTTAATCACAAATACGAAACCATTATATGAAAATAAATTATATTATATACACTACAAATAACTTCTCTAGGCAGTTATGTATTATTTTACAGACAAATCTTCCACTGAGATTAAAAACTTCCTCAAAGACCCGTGACGTTACACACTGTTTGACTCAAAGCTGACAGACGGCTGCCCTCTAGTGACAAAAATGTGAAATTCCTCAGTATTTCAAGGTATCTCGACAACTTGGCTGAGCTGTTCCACACATTTAGATCTCCAAATACTATATAAACTGTTACAATTTTTGTTGTCCAACAACTACAATTAACCTCTAACCACTGCTGAGGTTTAATTCCACAGACTATTTGGATACCATCTCCAAGTGTGTGCAGGGCACTGTAGGAACCACAGGCTACGCTGTCTTTAGCGTGTTACGTGGGGAAAACACACTTGTAAAGATGCTATTAATCATAAATCCAAACCACTAAGTTACCACCACAAACTAAACACAAAATGTGTATCTATCTAAAGCTCCTCTCACCCACTGCTCAATCTGGCTACAGCTGCATAATTTATGGCAAGAATAAGAACTTTGAAGGGCTTCTTCCCAAACACAATGTAGAACTGCTGGCACGGAAGCACTGCACGTGGTAGTGCAGACCCCATCTGCACAGGCAGCCCCTTTCTCTGAATGGAACCAAAAGCAAAGGTGGAGCCGAGCAGGTCATCTCCAAAATCCCTCAGAAAAGTAAAAAGCAAGAAAGGATAATGCCGACAACCTTGCAGGTTTTAAGAGAAAGGACCTCTCTGTTCTACAAACAGTCCAGCACTCTTCCTATCCCTGATCTCTTTCCCATAACACAGCAACAGGGGTTTCTTTTTTGATTCTTCTGCCCCATGAACCACAGCTGCTGTTGCACACTCCTTTCTCAGTGACTTCCTCCCTTTTGCACAGAAAGAGACAAGAAACCTGACGTGTCAGAGCAGTATTCACCTGGGCTGCAGGTTGAGTAAGAAGCCAAAAGTCCAACTTCTTCAGTGAGATGTAAATATAATGATTTCTAACAGCTGTCTATATATACAGTTCAGAACAGGAGGTATTAAGAAAAAAGCCCAGACAGCAAATAAGGGAAGACAAGCAATTTGGACTCCATCAGACTGAAATCATACAAGAGCTCCTAGAGCTTGAACTGCAAAAGGCATTTTAATTACAATTTTTTCTATTGTAAAAAAACAACAAAAAAACCCAAACAAAAACAAAAATCAAAAAGCAATCAGACTAAAAGCAAATGCTAAAAAGGAGCTAACATCATAGGAGAAGATGGAGTCTAATAAATCTACAAATCCAAAAATAGTATGGAAAAATCTTTGTGAGTAATACTATTTCCTAAGAATGATTTCTGTTGGACAGGACCTCGGAAGGTTATCTGGCTGAACCTCTTGCTCAAAGCAAGGCAAACCTCAAAGTTAATCAAACTCTGAAGTTAGTTAAGTTTGATATATTAAAAGAGAACCACAAAAAGCAGAATACACAAAACCAGTAAGAAGTAATTACAAAGCACTGTATTCTAAAGCCATAGCTCATGCATTAATTACTAGAAACTGCTCAGATCTAATTCTGATGCATAGCTGCGTATGATGCACAAGTTAATAGCTGGCAGACATACTATTGTGGGAAAACTATACTAGGTTTTTCAAACATAACCCATTTTACCTGAAGAATTTATACAGATAATACTTATTTTTTACTGCTTTACTTAATCTGGCTTAAACTAGCATAAACAGGGGCTGAAAAGTTATTTCTCTCCAAGACACTACTTTGCAGTTTAGCAGAGCACATAATTACACAGCTTTCCTACTATTCAGTCTTCATTTTTTCCCTCTCATTTATCTTGCATTACCAGTATTCTCTCTTTGCTCTACATAATACTTCAAATTCTTGTAGACTTAAGGTGCCTACTTATTAAATACAAAAACCACTGAGGCCACTTTATCCAAAAATTACCTTTTAAATGTATCAAAAACACCTGAATCATCAAAGTTAATGGCATCAGGGTGTCCAGGAGGTAGACACAGATCTCCAAGATGCATTTCACAGCATGGAATGCCATGCTGTACCACAGTCAAGCTTGGATAAAAAGATGACCAACCTGAAGTGGTAAAGAGTTAAATTAGACAAACGGCCAAACAATCTCTCTAGTTCTTAACCGGAGCAATCCTATAGCTCTAAATGATATCATTTTATAAAAATGTTCCAGTGCAGTTTCTTTCACCCAAAAGAAAGATGAGGAACACTTACAGAATTCTTACCGCAAATAGTTTATTTTTATCTTAAGCAAAATCTCATTCTAGGAAAAAAAGTAATCTAAAACCTGGAAACTTTTATCATGACAAGTTTCATGTTTAGCAAGTGAGAAAAGCCTCCCTTATTTGCAGCCTTCCTTTCTCCCCCCAATTTTTCTGTTTTCCTGAGCTTCATTTACATACTTGACCAAATCTTTCCGTAAGAGATATGCAGTATTCCAGTAGCTTTACAGTTTTGTTTGTTCAAATTCTGGATTTCTTTACAAAGATAGTCAATCGATTCTACAACACTGCCCTTATCGATTTCTTGAGCAACATGCGACGCCAATGAACTCTGCAACCACTTTCTAAGAATATTTTTATGTACAACCAAGTATATTCGTAGGTTTTCATACCTTTATTTTTAACATAAAAAGGATGATCGAGTCTGCATTCTACCGTAAGCAAGCCATCTTCCACTGTGCCAGGGTCAAAAGTCAACTTCAGCACTGACTCACCAAAGGAAATGCTTTCTTCATGAGAAATCAACTTCAAACCATCGGCACCGTAGCCCTGTGAACATACGAACAGCTCAAAAATATTCCCCCAAGGAAAGCGTATACCTATGTATACTATAGGTGTATATTCATCATCTTACATTATATTAAAAAATACCAACATTCTAAGTACTCTGGCCAGAACAAAGAAAATGTAACATTCAAAACATACCGAAATGAATTCAGTTCAAATGCCTTATAGCAAGATACTCAAACAGCACCGTGATCAGTTCCAGTTAAGCTCAGCATAAATGCATTTTACTGAGACAGTAGTTCAAGGCACACGGATAACACAGGAAACTAAATATTGTACTACAGATATTAAAATTAATTTACTGGAACTAACAACCACCTTGTAAGGACTCGCTGGGAGATTTTCCTCTTTTCCACAGCCTTCAGATCTTGCAAAATCTTCAACATCCTGCCATTCTTTATTGCGTCCTTTATGAAAGCACAAACGAGAGCCTAATAGATTTTTTTCAAACAAAAAAAAAAGCAAAAAAAAAGCTTAGTGTTATGTAAAAAAGTCTCTGTTACAAATTAAAAAAAACCAAACCCAAGAGAAAACACAGTTATCCAACAGTATGTGTTATTTTACCTTTTAGAAAACAATGCCAAACAGTTGAGGGCCAGGAATGGCACCATCCTAAATCATCATCATCTGAAAGTGATGACATGCAGAAAATGCCAGATTCTGATTCACTATTCGCCTATTAAAAAAAGCAAAACGGTGTTGAGATTTTACTATGTAAGATTTTAGGGCTGGTCTTAAACATCGTTAGACACATTCTCTAATTTGCATCTGTATCATAATTTCGCCTTAAGTACTAACAGGAATGTAACATGAAAACAAAGATTCAAGGAATGCTGTAAATGGGGATGAGTATTTTCATCTCCTTTCCTTGAAATGCTCTATCCTGTACTTTTTGGTTTTCATCATTTGAGATTCACGAGGACATTCACAGATCATCCTAGATTTAAATATAATCATTTTACAAGGTATTATTCCCTGGCCATTCACAGAACCACTCAAAGCACACATTATTCAATGGTCAAATTACTGGAAAGCTGTAGAGCCATGTCTGCTCTACAGAAATCACTGGGAAAAACGCCATGTTGCTAACAGACAAGCTTCAGACACAAATTAATACACAGGAAAGGGAGAAGCAGGACTGACAGGTTTTGTGCTAAAAGGAGGTGGTTCCATACTTCATTTGTGAAATAGCCAATAAGTTAATACAGTTTTTAAAAGCTTGCTATAGAAGGAACTACGAGAGAAGCAGAGTCTTCTTAGAACGTGATCTCTTCACAAAAAAAGCAGACTATGCAATGTAGGCACTACAAGCCTACTGCATTTCGTAAAAAGAAAAGTAATAGAAATTCTAGCTTAAACAGAAATGGTATTAGAACTAAACAGATGATTTTCTAGAACTAGTTTCTCTTTTCAAAAAGTGCAACCTATTACTCAGGCAGCTTTGTTTATTTTAGAGATGTTTCAGAACAACTCACCCTTTCATGTCTGACTGGTGTTTCATCCAAATCATTCTTGGAGAAGTTAGGATCATTCTTTGAGGATCCTGGTGGAGGACGTGCATAGGAATGTAAACTTTTGCTTGTAGCTATTATGTGAACAGGAGATGATCTACAATAGAAAAACGTATTTTAAAATATCTCAGATTAAGGCAACACAAGACTTACTCTCCAATACTCTAAAATGCTTTTATTTAACAAGTATTTCTGTTTCCGTGAGCTGAATACCAAATAAACTTCCCCCACAACATTCAAATAAGATAATTAAAGGGTGCAAGCTCAGGCAATGGGAGTATTTAGCATAACTCCTGCATAGCTTCTATATACCACCCAAATGACAGTACTACCTGCCCATCAGCATCTCCTTGTCACAACGCTGAAGTTTTTACAAGTATCTTAAAGTGAATATCCCATTCTTAGAGTACATAAAGACATCTGTTCTGTCCTAATGATTAAATCCCAACTGCACTACTGTTAACAGTACTGTATTTCATTTTCTTATTATAAACCTAAGACCAGAGCCATACAATAGAAGGTGAAGCCTAGAAATTTCTAAGGTCCCACAGTGCTTCTCACAGCCTTATGGAATTTATAAATGACAAATCTGAAACAGTATCAATAAAAAATACATTGCATTAAATTAAAAAAAAAATAAATCTAAAGTCACTGCACTAGTAATTAGAATTTAACATAACAAATTCATCTTAATTTTTCATCTGCTGCTTCACATGAGGTAAATGCCCATAATTTCTGAGCCTTCTGTGGTTAGGCAATGTCCTTATACCACCCTGCCTCTTTTGTGGCTGGCAAGTAAGCAGCTTTTGCAACAGGCTCTGAAATGAGTCCTGTGCAATCTTCCGCAGAAGAATCAAGTTGCTGTACAGAAAGATGACAAATATGGCTCCAGTTCAAAGTCCGAGTGTGTGAAGAGTGAAGGAAATGTTTCTGGAGACATAATTATTACAAGTCTTAAGAGTTCAACATTGAGATTTATGTCAGTACCTGTTATAAAAAGAGCACTGCATCAAAGGACTCTGAGGACTTGTGGCTATATTTGCTAATTCTGTCAACCAGTTCACCCCGTTCTCACAAGAATAAGCACTTTCTGAATTGCTGTTTGAGGTATGTTGGTTCCATGAAGGCCTTGAACATTCCTGATGTGAAACATCGGCACCAAGCTGAAAAAGTGCAGGTGGGGTGGAATCCGTCTGCACAGCCTGTAGTTCAGGAAGATCATCTACAAACAAATGCACAATCACCATAATTATAGCCATTGGTAAGTTCTAGTTGACACCAAATCTTGCAAATAAAAATAAAAAAGGAAGCACAATGAAGTAGCTAATTTTATTTTCTCATATCACAATTACCAGCATTTCACAAACCCTATTCATAATACTGAAATAATGGCCACATAAATAATCACATCTCCAGTCTGTTATACATTCATACAAGCAATTTAAGAAAAACATCAAGCAACTAGATAAAAATGCAGTTCTGTTTTAAACTAGACTGATTAGTTTACACAGAATTGTACCGCAGAATTGTGCAAAAGTAGCAACATGCTTCACTAAAATACTAAAACATTAAACAAAAGGAAACTAAATTAATCTGTCCTAGCAGGTGTGATACTAAAAATTACCAACATCAGGGGCTGGAATTATGTAACTCAGAAGTCAAGAAAACTGGGTATACAGCCTGCTAAGGGTTAATTCTTATCAATAATCTACACCTTTCACATGTTAGAATAGCAGAAGAGAGCCCAGCTTGTTAACAAAAGTCTGTTACACGCTCTTGTGTAACGAAGTATCGTTATTTTTAATCACTCCACTACTTCAATTAAATGTGTTAATATTTCACTGATAATATCATGCTTTCTAACTTACACGCTATTTTTCTCCAATATTTAAGAACTGAAGTTAAATGCTCCTTTAGCCCAGAATCTCTATTTGCAGCTCAACTGAACAGCACAATTTCCCTTTAGGAGGAGCTCTTGAGCTTTCTGTTTGTTATTCTTGTGCCAAAAAAAGCTCCTCTGGAGATTAGGAGCAAAAATGCGTAGCTCTGAGTTCAAGAACACATCTAAGTCAACAGGCCAGTGTGCCAGAACGGGAAACTGGGTTACAGGGAAAAGTGACTGCAAAATAAGACCTTCAGATGTCACAATTCACTGTTCATATTCCCTGCACTACTTAAGTTAAAAATCACTGATTTCATTCAGTCAGCTTCCAGTAATTTCACTATAGGAAAGCTAAAACAAATTTCATAATTTGGCTTCTTCTGAGTAAGTCATGTTATTTACCAAGTTCCATGTGTTCATCACAGGATGCATATCCAGGAGAAGAGGGCAGGTTTTCATTACACTTCAGCAACTCCAGTGACTCATTCATCCCTGAAGTTCTCTTGTCCACTACCAGGAGGAGTTTCTGAACTGCATTAGGCATTTGATTTGTCTTCACTTCCCACACCATGTTAGGATGCTCCAAAGTATCTGACTTTAAAGAGACACAGGTTAAAAATCTGTATACACAAACTGTTTTAAGTTGCATCTGACAGGCTAATTCATTACCAGAACCCTAAATCCTCCATAATCTGTTGAGAATGAACAGCTTGAAAGGGATCTCTAGAGATGATCTGGTATGATCCCTGCAGAAAGGAGAGCCAACCCTGAAGTCAGAAAAGGCCACTTCAGTTTCTGGTACCTTGAAGATGAAGATTCCCTGACATTTCTCAGGAACCTGTTCAGTGATCACTCTTGCTGTACAGAAGTTGCTCCTTATGCACGGTTTGAACTTCCCTTGCCACAGCCCATGCCCAATGCCTCCAAGAGTCTGGGGTCATGTTCTCAACGACCACTAAAGACAAGATAAGTAACATTCACTTAGGACCCTGAGCCATACATCCTGTCACAGAAGGCAATCAGACATAATTTGCCTTTGGTTAATCTGTCCTGGCTATTTCCAGTCACCTTCCTGCCTTATAAGAGCCAGGACACAGCTGTCAGGAGGATCTGCTCCACAATCTTCCTCAAAGCTAAGGTTAGGCTGACCAGCCTGTAGTTTCCCCACATCCTCCTCCTTGAAGCCAGGTGTTGACAGTGTATTTTTTCCAGTTATTGGGAGCCCTTCCACCACCAAATCCACCGCCCTTTGGAGATGAGACTCACAGTGACACTAGCCAGCTCCCCCTGACACATCCCACCTGGTCTCACAGAACTGGCCTGCCCTGAACTTGCTCTTCCTCTACCATGGACAAACAAGTCCCTCGCTCTGTCAGACGCACACTGCTAGGCCCAGGGACTCAAGGAACCTGGAAACAGGCCTTGCAAATAGAGACCAAAGCAAAGATGTCGTCCTTCAACCTTTTGACATTAGGTCTCCTACACCATTTAGCACCAGGCCCACATTTTCCCTAGTTGCTTTTTCATCACTGGCATATCCACAGAAGTCTTTTTCACTGCCCTTCACATCCTCTCCTATCTCTCAACTCCAGGTACAGTCTCAAACACATTTGACTGCTAACATCCTTATTTGAGTTGTAAACAGAAAGAAAAAGAAGCCTCTGCTGGTAGGTTTCACCGCAGTTTCGTTTCCCCAAATGGCAGTACCGTCCCGTCTACACCAAAAGAAATACTGTAAGTCACCTTCAGCGGGCAGAGAACTCTGTGATCATTCTACACAACCACTGCCTCTAAAAGCCGGAAAACAAGGTTATCCAGTCTTTAGTAATTTGGTTATCTACTGCTTTTTTCAGATGATGATGAATCAAAGCTTTCATAACATGATTACCTTGTACTTTAATGAAGTGTCATTGAAAAAGCAATCCTAAATTTACAAAAGAGTAGAAAACACAGCTTAGCAAGAAAATTTGAAGTCTACCACGTGCATGCCCACTAAATAAGCTATCCTGCACCACATTAGAGAAATACAAACAATAACTAAAAACAGCCTAATATTTTCACACGAAACAGCAAGCCTATCTCCCTAAAAGCTGCCTTAGTGTAACGCACAAAAAGCCATCGGATAACAATTATGAAAAAAACCCAGCTTTATTTTAATAAATGGTTAAAAAGTATTACATAGAGAGAGCCAACGTTAACAACATTCCATATTTTTACTCACTCTATGAATGTTTCATTCATTTTGCAACTTGTCCTGTACATAATATCGTTCAGACATGTGAGAAACCAACAGAACCCCGTATGTAATTCAATTACATACTGGCCCTACCAGAAAAGGCCTGTCCTAAGCAGTAACTTTTTTTTGTACTGAAAAGCTTCTGACTTTCTCATCTCCTTATATTTCAGATACATGCAAAACTTACATCAACTTGCATTCCAAACATAAAGACGTTTGATCCTACTCAAATGACACTACTACAAAAGCCACAACAGTGCAATTCTGATTTTAAGGAGTTTGAGAGGGAAGGTAAGAGGAATTAAAACACAAAATCAAATAAACTATCAATGGCATCTTTAATGCAAATTATTCCTCTATCACCCATAAGGGACAGTAAAATTACAGAATACCACAAGAGCAGAAAGTTCAGTCATTTCTGAACAGAAAAATCAGACCTGTACTCATAAGTACAGGTCAGGACCTTGATGATTATCTCCAAGTAATCAACTCTGAAAAGCCACTCTTGTTTTTCTGGCTTGTCTGCAGCCTTAACCCCCCC
>NW_015094506.1:43981686-43982908 GCF_001431845.1 Calidris pugnax
TTTTCCCCTCTATTTTCTCTCTCTTCCTTTCCCATTTTCCTGCCAAAATGAACAACCTAACTTATTCTGGGAATGTTACCTTCTCCTTGCTTCCTGCCAGCTGCCAAGATTTGAAAGTACCTGTTCTGGTGTCCTAACAGACCGAAGGTCAGAGATAAGGTATAGATACAGCACGCTCGTCTGACAAGAAAGATACTTGTTTGAGAAACGAACTGTTCTTCCAAGTCACAAGAATTTCTCTCAACCAAAGCCACTTGAGTACAAAAGCCAAAAAATCCTCTAACAAATGCATTCAAAAGAAAAACAAAAAAACATGCCCAACTTTACTTTTCAATTTTCCTATTCTACTTGATTAAAGCCTGCTTTGGACATCATGTGCTTCTCTTGTCCTCAGCCCTTCAATGTTTTGGAACATTAAGGGAATGGTCAT
This sequence comes from Calidris pugnax, assembly GCF_001431845.1. Classification (NCBI taxonomy): domain Eukaryota; kingdom Metazoa; phylum Chordata; class Aves; order Charadriiformes; family Scolopacidae; genus Calidris; species Calidris pugnax. The sequence goes on from NW_015094506.1 coordinate 43,982,117, forward strand.
TAATTAGCTTGTAAGGATTTTTTTCTAATTCAACTTCTCAAAACTTGTTGCGACAGATGTTTTCTAGAAGTATGCTTCACAGGACTGTAATTACTGCCATTTTCTTTAGGGGCTAAATGGATTTATTAACAATTTTGTGCTTCAAAATAAGTAAATTTATAACACTAAGCCAAACGGCAACATGAACAAAGAGCTTATTAATGAAAACACGTCTATTTTTGAGGGACAAAAATAAACCCCGGACAAAAGTAAATAAGAGACTGTGGCGGAGAAGGGGTTCAGCAGGAACTGGGCAGCACCCACCCAAAACCGCGCTGGGCAGGAATGCCTGGGTGGAAAACTCTTCCCGTGGTTTCTCCTTCTGGTATTTGCCTGCCTTCCCCCAACCTCCCCACTAAGTCTCAGGCGAGCTCAGGGATGGAGTTTAATAGGGGAGAACAGCTTTCTCCAAACAAAACACAAGGTACTGGCAAGACTGGATCTACACCAGGGGAACTTGGCGCTGGCAGGGCTGCTCCCATGGCGGATCCTCGCTCCGCAGCCCCGGCTCGCAAGGGCTGTGCCAGGAACGGGTCGGGGAGGCAGAGCCCAGCGCATGATTCATGCTGTTTGTGCACAGACGGCCCTTTTCGCAGGACAGGGGCCGAAACGACTCTGCTGGAGGTCGTTCCCCCCCACTCCCACCCCCCCCCGCCGGGCGCTCTGCCCTCCCCCGCACCGGTGAAACGCAGAACAAACATGACGGCCGGGGTTACATCAGCAAGGTATTTACCCCCGGGGGGGGACGGAGGC
>NW_015094506.1:43983427-43984668 GCF_001431845.1 Calidris pugnax
GCGCGCAGGCCCCCATTCATCCACACCGGCGAACCGCCCGGCCCGGGGGGGGGGGGAAGCGGCGGAGCGCCCCCCTCTCCTCCCCCGCACCCCATCCCCGCACAGGCCCGCCAGTCCCAGTTGCGGGGCTCACCCGCAGCCAAGCGTCCCCATCCCCCCCCCCAATTCCTCTTCCTTCTCCTTCCCTCAAACGGGGCAGAGCGCCCTCCCTCTGAGAGAACAGGGCAAGCGGGCGGCTCCCCGGGGGGGACACGGGCAGGGGGGACACCCGTTCTATTCCTCTCGCTTTCGGGGTCTGGCACCGCGGAGGAAGAGCCCCAAAGAGGCCCCGGCGCCCCCGCGGGTCTCAGCCCGGCTCCGCCGGAACGCTTGAGGGAAAGCGTCCGGTAAACAATGTCCCAGCTGCTGCCGCCGCCACAAAGCACGACCCAACGGACCCCTCCGCTCGGCCCGCGGCTGCCGCCGCTCCTCTCGGGCCCGGCGGGCCTCGTCCGCCCCTCGCCGCAGCCTCGCAGCCCCCCAGAAGCGGCAGCTCTAAACTTTGTAGCACTTACCAAACCCGTCGCCATTACAGAATTCCCCTCGGCTCCCCCCGTCCCGCCCGGGCCTGGCGCTGCTGGGTTGCCGATTGGTGGAAGACGACGTTGCTCAAGTCGCAGCCGCTTTCTATTGGTTGTCTGACCTGCCTATCAGGAATCCGCCCGGAGGGCGGACATGTTTTGACTCTCCTGCGCAGCGGATTGCACCGCGCTGCACGTCAATCAGCCCGAAACAGCGTCTCGATTGGCCAGCACCTCCGCCGTCTCGCCGAGGGGCACTCTGGGAGCTGTAGTCTTCGCTGCCGCCGCCGCCTGCCAGCTTGGCCGCGCTCGGACGACAGCCCCCAGCGTGCCCCGCGCGACGCTCGGCCGATAGTAAACAAGAGTCACAGGGACACGTGTACGGCGCCGCCGCCGCCCCGCCCCCTGCCGCGGGGCCGAGCGCCGGCCGGGCCCCACCGAGCCACCCCGCACCGGGGCTGCCGCGGGGGGAGCCGGCGGAGGAGAGGCCGTTCCGCTCCCCGCGGCGGCAGGGCCCGGCTGGCTCTCGCAGTGCCGCCGGACCGGGCGAGGCGCGGGCCCCGAGATGGCGGCGGGGCGCTGACTCACGGCCTGGGCCTGGGGGCGGGTGACCGGCCCCCCTCGCCACCCCCCCGGGGCTGGATCCGGCCCGGGGCGATCCCCCGGTGGGGGGGCGGCGAT
>NW_015094506.1:43985474-44040420 GCF_001431845.1 Calidris pugnax
CCCCGCACCGGGGCTGCCGCGGGGGGAGCCGGCGGAGGAGAGGCCGTTCCGCTCCCCGCGGCGGCAGGGCCCGGCTGGCTCTCGCAGTGCCGCCGGACCGGGCGAGGCGCGGGCCCCGAGATGGCGGCGGGGCGCTGACTCACGGCCTGGGCCTGGGGGCGGGTGACCGGCCCCCCTCGCCACCCCCCCGGGGCTGGATCCGGCCCGTGGCGATCCCCCGGTGGGGGGGCGGCGATTTACCGCCGATAATCGGCGCTGCGAGTCGCTGTCGGGAAGCGGGGCCCGGTGGCAACTGCCGGGGGAGGGCAGGGGAAGTCGGTAAAGGTCAGAGGATGAGTCAGCAGCGCCGGCCGCGGCCCGCCCTCCGACAGAGGAGGGGGTGGGGGGGGTTAGGCTGTAGGGGCAAAAAAAACCCCATACATTTTAAAAAATCTGCACAGGTTTATCAGTTTATGTCTCACAGACATTCCCATACATTAGTTGCCAAAATAAACAACCCGTTTCCTCCGGCCTTACCTGTGTTTTCCTGACACACACAGGGCCGGAGCCATTGGCCCACTCAGGCCAGGAGGTTGCAGGGAGACCAGGCCCAATCCTCGCCATAAAACACACCCAGTACAAAGCAAACACCCACAATTCAGAAACAATCAATAGGGTTTTAGAAACTGATGGAGAGTTTCAAGATTATGCAACTACTGGGGTTTTTTTTCCCCCCAAGAAAAGCGTTTCTTCCTTACCCTATTTTCAACATCGTCCCAATCACCTGAGGGTGTCCTAAATCCTGTGTCAGAGCTTTTGTTGTAATTTGGTTTCTACAACAGATACAACGGCATCAAATCAGATACTTCTGGCTTGCAGGCACCAGTACACAGCTCTGCGAGAAAATAAGCAAAACCAAAAGTGAACTATTACGATTTAAACAGAAATAGTTCCGTGTTTAGGGTTCTGCACGAGCTTTGTGTGCCATGAAACGCGCTGTTAGTGGCCACTAGAGGGAATGCTGGTTTTATTGTTTCCACAGCTCTTCAAGGGTAACACAATTGAAAAGGAAAACAAAAAAACCAACAACAAAAAAAACCCCAACCTAAATCAGGGACACGGAAATTGTACTTGGCATCAAAACACACCGGGTGTGCAAACATCACTGGTGCATCAGGTTAAGGGTTGGCGTTTCCAAGAAGTAATAGCTTGCCTGTTAGTAAAGTCAGTGCCAGCTGTAGGCACTGTTTGAAAAGAGACCTTACTTTCAAAAACATGCAGTATCTTCTGCAGTGTGAATTGGAAATTATTACTTTTTATACATATATATGCAAGTTTAGCATAAAAAAAAAATTATAGAAAGAGTCAAAAACCCAATCCCATGAAATTTAACTAAAAAGCTCTGTGCTTAATCACATAACGAACCAACCCCTTACAAATCATTTTCCCAGTTTGAAAACACAAAGAGTTATTTGAACAAATGCCTCCAGGAAAAATCTGAAAATTAATGCTGAGATTCAACTATTAAGTGACTAGACAGCTTATTATATTATCAACTGTCTAATCCTACACCCCACAAGCTCAGATTTTTCCTATATTTAGAATTCAGTCTTTTCCTAAACAATGGATACATCTTTATATAAGAGAGCTTTCATGGCACCCTCTCCCTAAAATACATTTTTTAATAAATTGAAAACTGGTAAACCAGGAATCATCTTTTTTTACACCACTCCACAATAACATTAACTTTAAAGCTATGTTCCTTCCCTTCCCCCTTTCTCTTTTGATCTCCCTTACACATCTAAAGAGCCTTTAGGCTCTTTGGAGAGAGACCCAAGCTTCTTGGGTCTTTAATAAATTTTACTGCGAAAGCTGCATTTCCAGACAGAGGCTTGGCAGAAGACCTGTGCGTGCAGATGTCTCCATTCTGCAGATAGGCTGCTCCGCCTGCAGTACAGCCACTTGCAAGGTAAAACTCACAGTTTACGCTTCCAAAAGGTCCATCTGCCACAGTGTGGGAGGTGGAGAGCGCAGAGGCCAGAACAAGCAGCCACAGAAGGTTCAAAATCCTGTCTAAAGCCCCATCAGATTCTTCAGAAAAAGACTGCTGGCCTAAAGGTTCCTCCCTCATTTTGGAGCACATCCCCACCCCACTACGTACTTTTTCTCCCCAAAAGGAAAAGTATTTTCCCCAAAAACTGAATGTTAAATCTATTTGCTGTAAAGATTCACAGTTCTTTACAAAACCCTATGCGTGAGTGTTAGGTGTGAAGCCCAGTCCTCTGAGATCCACTGGCCCAGATTCCAGGTACAGGTAGAGACAAGTAAATACCACTGCTCAATTAAAGCCTCAATATCACACTTACCATCTATGACATACCCAGAAAGCACAAAAATATGAATCCTACCTAGGACTGAGATTAAAATCTTGTAAAGATGAGTGTCTGAATTGTTTTGAGGTTCTAAAAGCGTAAGGTTTGAGGTTCTAAACGTAACAGGTTTTCTTTGAGTTCTTGTCACTTTTTCTCCTTTGCATACATTTACTACACTGAGGATGTAAGACAAAATGAGTAAAAATAGTAAGGTTTGAGGTTCTAAACGTAACAGGTTTTCTTATTTTTAAATGTACTTTTTCTCCTTTGCATACATTTACTACACTGAGGATGTAAGACAAAATGAGTAAAAATACAGGTAGTCCATGCAGTTGATGGCAGCAAGACACATAAAACTGTATCAAAGCTTACTTACTAACCCCTCTGGTTGAAGTCTTCTAAATTTCAAAATTAAGATTATGTCAATGCCATACTCCTTGCTCTGTATGCCTAGTCTCTAATTAAACCATTACTCCCCCAACACACACCCTACCTCGCCTTACTCCATGCCCAAAATGAGTGGGTGCTCAGAGAATGAATCAATACTGTGTAACACGGACATCGCTGGTAGCTTTGCTGATTCAGTTGCTTCTGCTGTTGTGAGAGAGGTAGAAAATAAAATGGGGGAATAGGTAGCGTTAGCTGTGAGTTCTTGTCACAGTACAGATGGCTACCAAGACACACCAAATAAGAAGGAGAGACTACCCAAAGAGAAAAGATACAGTGCTCTGTATGCCTAGTCTCTAATTAAACCATTACTCCCCCAACACACACCCTACCTCGCCTTACTCCATGCCCAAAATGAGTGGGTGCTCAGAGAATGAATCAATACTGTGTAACACGGACATCGCTGGTAGCTTTGCTGATTCAGTTGCTTCTGCTGTTGTGAGAGAGGTAGAAAATAAAATGGGGGAATAGGTAGCGTTAGCTGTGAGTTCTTGTCACAGTACAGATGGCTACCAAGACACACCAAATAAGAAGGAGAGACTACCCAAAGAGAAAAGATACAGATAAAATTGCATCCTAGGTATTTACCTCTTAAAATTGCCAGACACAAAGTTAAGAAACTACAAGGTAGATTTTTAAAATGCATAATATTACAGTCAAAGTCATATTAGCAAAATATATACTATGTATTGGGTTTGCGCCTATCTCTACTTTTAATCTCTCCCATCCAAAGCCAATGTCCTGCCCTGCCCTTACGACATAGCTGCTACTGCTGACTCTCTGAAATACAGCATATCATTATTTTAATTCTGCTACAGGAGCTTTCACATCCCCATGCAGACAACCACCCTTAGTAATTAACTAGATAGTCCCCAGCCATCAGAGCAACCCTGCTCCCCAGAGCTTCCCCATTTACCCAGTGCAGCAGCCTCTGTTCTGCAGCTGTTCCGCCAGACACTCTCACATCAGTCTTCTCCTTTCACAATGAGTTCTGTATCTCCTAAAGATATTCCTGCTCTTTGCTTCTTCTCACAGCCTTTTATGGCCAGCTGCAAGCGGTGGTTGGCTCTCTCCACCTTCCTAACGACAACTCCAGGCGTGCCCACCCCCACGTCACCTCTTGAACGTCTTCACAGAGGATGCCACTGGGGATGCAGAGCAGAGGAACTGAGGACTTGTTGCTCCCCAGAAAGATCTTTATTCTTGAGTGCAAGAACGGAAACTTTATTTGCTTCCTGCAGTGGTTCAAGTTGGGGAGAAACAGAAAAAATAACAGGCCAGAGAGCTTTTTGGTTTTGTTTTTCTTCCAAGTCAGGTCAGAAATTAATGAGAAATTCATTTCATGTCATTATAGCACAGATTCCGGTTTTAGCTAAACTTGTATCACCTACAAAGATAGAGCAAGACAAAAAATGGCAATAGCATAAGGAAAAAAAGAAAGGACAAGACATATCAAGAACAATTCAGAAGAGCGGTAATAAGAAAACTCTATATCCCAGCTCAAAGCTTGCAGAAAAACAAGTGAAGAAGTGACTACAGATGACCTGTAGGTTACCTCAATGCTGGCTGGTAAATTAAAATGCCAGGGAGTGTACTCCCTGTAATCATCTGTACTGTAAATTTTTTAGAATAACCCTGGCATAGTTTGTGTGGGGCAACAGCAAATAATTTTTGGTTATGGTTTGGGAGCTACCACAGGCCAAGGACTGTTCTTCAGTTGGCCATATACGTATGGCCACCCCATATGAAAAGCTGGTAAAAAAGCTTATAATACCACTTATTAATAAGCCCATCCAAATACTGGAAAATAGTATGAATGTTGGCCATTCAGTGCCTCAGAACTAGCAAACAGTCTCAGGCACATAACATTTCCAACAATGGATGTAACCATGAAGATACAGCCAAAAACTAAAGGGAAAGTGAAGCTAAGGTTGCTTAAGATAGTCACATCACATGACAAGGACAAAGCAACAAAGACTAAAGACGATACAGCTTTGTGGGCTTTTTAAAAATAAGATATTTATGAGAACTGAGTTTTCAGCATCTCCAGAGATGTAAGGGAACAGGTCCTAGAGATTCACTTGGCCACCAGGGAATTAATCCTCCACAGAGAGACCTGCACAAAGAGTTATCCTTTCCCAAAACTTCATAGCTGCTCAGCTGAAATAACAGAATACCTTCAAAGAAGAAAGGACAAAGTATTCATACCATGCCATGATCCTATTTTTAGCCCTTCCTAATTTAATTTAGCTTAGTAAGAAAAGTTGAGTCAGCAGATACTGTCACAATGGCCTAGTATAACCTCGTATCTGAGTTTTTCACAGGGTTTTGATGGGGCACAGTTTATTTTATGTAATAGCTTGGCCTTTGTCTCTTCCCTGTTCCCCTATACATACATGTATCTCTAGCAGCTCTAAGGAAGAAACACCCTACCCATGGCATTCACACAGCCGTAGCAATGCTACTACTTCACTCTGGCTCAGCTTGATTTGCCATCATAGAAGGGGCAGTGATGGGACAAAGGGGACAAAGAGAGTTGCTGCCCAGTCACCCAGACCACTGTGTCCCAGCACAGACCCAGCAACTCACTCCGCTTGTCTTACATTCTCCTACTGCCATGGGCTCCTCACCTGGCTGTCGGAATAATGATAATTTTGAAGTAAAGAAAGAAACGGGGTGAAGGAAGAAACAATGTTAAAAATGTAATCTTCTTCGGGCTTTTCATATCCTACCAAGATTAGTCAGCTTCCCTTCGATCTATGAAGTGAGAGTGTCCAGCCTGTTAAGCATCTTTCTGAGCCAAAAAGTAAATTAAGAACTTGGAAACAGCCTTGGTATGTAGCTGTAGGAAATCCAACTCTTGGAATGATTTGAAAATTATCCTAAATTTTGTAATACAGTCAGCAGCACAGACCTGTACATAATCAGCATACAAAGAGGCAATTCCTCCCAGAGAAAACTGCAGTAACACTCATATGAGAACTACAGACACCGGAAAGTATCTTAGAAACTAAAAAATAAAACTAAAAAATAAAAAATACACACTTATAATCATCACATGTATGAATGGATAAAAAGAGCTTTGAACTAACATAAAAACTTTAGCAAGAGCAAGTAAGAGTGTCCATGCTGTGGCAAACTGACTTTCAGCAAAGCGCTTCAGTCAGCAAAAGCTGTCACATGCAGCAAGTGTCTGAAAAAAGAGAACTAGGAATTTGATGTGCCAGGTCTATGAAGGGTGACCAGCAGACACTGATTTTGCACATCTGGGAACTCTTGATATTGAAAAACAATAATGCTTCCCATGGAAAGCGTGTCATAAACTGCAAACTGACACAAATCATGACATAACTGATCCCAGAGTCACTTTATAGAAAGCTTAAAGCACCAAACAATTCAAACAAAACAAAACCACCAAAGCCAAACCAAAACCAAACCCACCATTCCAGCAAGGGCCAGAATAGTCTTTACTGAATACAAAGAAGATGGAGTGAAAGTGGTTGAGGTTGTAGATGGTTTCACAATGCTCTTCACAGCTTTGCCCCAAGACTTCCAGTCAGTCACTTCTGGACCTCAACAGCAGATCCAGAAGGGAATGATTTCAGAAGCGTTTGTTCCAGATGAACTTGAATGAAATCTTATGAAGCACAAACAAATGACTTTTAAAAAGTGATGGCATCAGCACTAGGCCCAAGGAAGCTTGGTTCCTCAGGGTTTGTGCCTCATGAATGACTTAGCGCTGCGGTTGAATTTTTTTCCCCATGGTTAAGGCATTTGTAAACATTTACTGCCATATGGGTTCTCTTTTGCTTAGTAACATGTGAGCCCGTGAGTGCCTTTCTCACACAGGATTTCTCCCAGGCTTTTGTCTCCTCAAACAAACTCATTGGAGCATTTAGTTTTTTGGTTTTTGTTTGGTTTTTTTCCCCTCTTTAGAACTTAGCCACCTGTCAAATTCATTTAAATAATCGGCAGAATTACAAATTGCTGGTGAGGGTGGGGAGAGATGAGAGAAACAAACTTACATCCACGTGCCAAGTCACTGCCAAAGTCCCGTTCCTTTAGTGACCTGACTACAAGCAAGGTCAATAAAAATCTTTAATAACAGAAGCATCAGGTAATCTAAGTATGGACAAAGACAGTCTCATAAGGTAAACATAACATAGTACTGTTTAAAATTATTAGAGCTATCTACCTTTTTTTGAAAGGTCAGTAAAAAAATCTGTGACTTGGTATGAATTCCTTCTTAGGATGAACACTTGCCACATTTATGACAGGAAGACTGGCATGTCTGAAATGTTCATATGAACAGATTCAGGAGAAATCCCAAGTGCTGACTGATGAAGCATATAATGATTTGGATGAAACTTACAAAGCCACAATTTATTACTGTTACTTAACCCCCCCCCACTGAATTCACCAACAAAGAAAATTCCAGAAATCATCCAGTCCCCAAGAACACCACAATAAAACTGCTGCAACATGAAGCAGCACTTTGGGATTCAGAAAATCTGAAGTCTCTGGTTATTTTAAATTCGTCACTCCACAGCTTTTTCTCAGCTAAAATCTACAAGCAAATCATCGAATACAGAGTAGCTCTGACAATTACCACACCAACACGTCACCTACTCTGAGCAGACAGAGCATCCGCATAACATCATTTATGGAAATCCAACATGAAAATGTTAAGAATTATGTATGTTTTAATAAATGAATATAAATAGGTCACTTGTAACTTTATGATAATGGAATTAAAACACAGCAATATCATCAAACATAGATTTTTATATATAAAAGTGTTGTTTATTGTAAGGAAACTTTAAATATAACCAACAATATTGAAAATACCGTGACTGGCATTTATGGCCTTGATTGTAGTTTACTGCCATACAAGTAATTTCTAGCATTTTTCTTAATCACGTCAAGCTAGTGCAAAACATAGGTAGCTTTTAGAGGTTAAGCATACAGAATGACAAGAGTGTAGATTTTGGTTACCTGATATTTCCTTCTAGTGTAACAGGCTTCTCTTTTTCCCATAAATCAAAAGTACAAAGGCAAGTTATTAGATGTGCAATTATTCATACCGGGTTTCTAGATTAAAAAAAATGTAAATTTTGCTCAGATTGTATTTTGTTAGGAATCTGACTTATAATTTATACCATACTGTATGATATAAATTATATGTTGTTATCATATTATATAATCATATTTTCAAATGGTATGATTATATAAATTGTCACAACATATCACTGACTAGAGGATAATAATGACATCAACATACACAAATATATGGCGTTAGAAAAGTCGTTATCTAAGAAGGAAAGATGTTACAATTCAGGTGTTTGAAACCGGGCGCAAGCAGCCTTCCTACAGTTCTTGTAGTACCATTTTGGCAGAACTTGTGCCAGCGGCCATTCTGTGCACTAGCTTTCCATGTACATCAGCAGACAGGTCAGTAAGCAGTATTAAAATCGGACTGTGCCTGAAATTTCCAGTCACAGATCCTTGTAAGCAATGAGCCCCGTGTTCCTAATTAAGATGATACTCTCTCTCCTCAGTCTCAGAAGGTGTCCCATGCTATTATGGCTAACAAGATATTATTTTATAATGACCTACAGTTTTTTGAAAGCAGGACATGTTAGCTTTAACAATGACATACTTTCCAGACTTGTGCAAAGCTTCTGAAGTATTGATCTTTCAAATTAAAAATATTTTTGTACTTCCTGATAAGGATTTTTCGAGGACAAGCTTAGTTTAGCATGGCTTTCAATATCACTGACTTCAATAATTGAATTTGGTCTTTGACAGCTGAGATTAGACTGCAAGAAGAGAGATATACAGAGATCATTTCATTTGAAATAGGTAAAAGATTTAACAGATAAAAAAGGTGAGATCTAAAAAAACCTAACTACATAACAAGCATAGATAGAGAAGACAAAATGCATAAATATAAAACAAGGGAGAAGAAAAACAATATAGGTTATGTATGATTAGGTAGAACATGACAATGACCTATGCCTTTGCTTTTAAAGCATTAAGGTTAATTTGTCAGCTGTTCTCACTCTAGACTGTACAGAATACATGTAACTAATAAAAAAATGCAGTTTATTGCAAAAATATACAAGTCCTCTAAATTGCATAAGATATTACAATGTCGTGCTGAAACATGACATATTAAACAAAGAGGACTTTAAAACAAATTACAAAATGTTAAAAATCAGATTTGGGTCATGAGCGTTACACAAAATGCATTGTCATGCTTTATCTTACGATTAGTCTTGTGATTCACTACATCTGTGATAAATGCAACATAAAATCATGACAACTGTAATAGTCAGAAAGTAATATCTACTTTATATCTTCTGTATCAATACATATAAACACTTTGTGTGCACTAATACTTTCAACATATCACATTCAAACTAACAGTCTTTCCAGAAAAGTTGTAACCTTTTTGAAGAACAGAAGCTGGTTTAACAGGTTCATCGCATGTGGGTTTTTTGAAATCTACTCTTTAAGGAAATGCCGTGTTAAAGGACTTGATTTTCAAAGGTGCTGTGCTACTATGGGTCATCTTAATGCCAGATGAAACCATCAGTGCTAAGCACTTTCAAAAACCAAGCCCACAATTTATTAGATTCCCAATTTATTTATTAGTATTTCCACTGTAATAAGTCCAAAAAACACCCCCAAACCCATTCTTAAAATCACAGAAAATGCTTGGCATCTATAGGAAGAGAGACAATTCCTCAGTGGACTAACCACTACTGTGCTATGTTCTCATAACAGATCTTGTTGCTCCTATGTTTAGTTCATGCACTGGAATCGGCAATGTCCATGTTTGTTCCAAACAGAGCAACTAGCTGCTCTTCATAGTTTGCAATGTTCCGTTTCAGAATTTCCATACAAGGTCCCAAAAGCCTTTCAAATGCCTGCACGTCCATAACTAAGACAAAAGAGGAAAGAAAGAGAAAGAATAAAACATGATCGTCTTGGGGTTTATGACATTCCAATGTAAAATTTTAAATGATAACAGAACAGATTCTACTGAGGCATATACTTTGTTTGCGCTGAGAAATCCACCTACCGTAGCAAAATCAAGATCAACACATTGCTGTCTTGAAATTTTATAAATAAACTTAGAATTTGCTGCTTGTCTTATTTTGAAAATACCTTCATATTAAGATTTATGTCACCCAAGAGTTACTGAAAAAGTCTGGAGGGACATGGATTCCTTCATGGAATACAGTTTTAAGACTCTTGAGATTTCAGAAAAACCCACATCCTTTGCAGATGTTGTTTTGGCTCTATTTGGGGTCTAACTTCACGTATTTCGTCGCTACTTTTACATGCTTCCACACACAGAAGAAACTGTAATAGATACGTATTTCCCAGCAAATGTATGAAAAGTTGGAGACAGTAATTCACATGCAATGTTGATGTGTAGCCTACCACAATATTTTCGTTACCTGATCACATCATGTTATCTGCTATAGTTCTAACCAACAGGCCAGGGAGGCAACTTCATACTTCAACCCGATGGCCTGTAGTGTCCTGGCTCCTAAGAAAAGTTCAAGATCTCTGCTATTTGGGAAGTGTCAGAGGTCTTGGTGACTCACTCATATGGGGTAATGACACTCTTCCTCACCACTGCCTCTTATTCTTTCCTATCATCTTTGATTTCTATTGCCTGATCATCTCCGTGTGTTCGGAGATAGGGTTTTTAAAATACAATACCTTTATAAGTAAGTGAGAAGCTTTTTGGTTACTGGATTGGTAAATCAAACTGTTGTTCAAGAATATCAAATCTGTCTTTGCAGTTCACAGTATTCCTATAATTAGATACAAATATTTAGGAGCTAAACATGAAAAGCAATGGATGTGAAGGGCTGTCTGTGAGCACAGCTCCTATGGTCTTTGCTAGACCATGAAAAGCAATGGATGTGAAGGGTTGTCTGTGAGCACAGCTCCTATGGTCTTTGCTTTTCCTCTGCCTGAGGCTACAGTGTGATGGAGTGATTAAATTAACAGCTGGTGAAGACAAAGAATTTGTTAAAGCTTAAGTCATGGTGACAAAACGGGACAGAATTTTTAGCAGTTATTTCTTGGATGAGAGTCAGTCTACTGAGGAAAAGAAATATTTTACGTTTCTGCAGAATATTAGACATTTATCTGATAGCTATAAATGGTTTGCAGCAATACTCTCTGTACTGTCCTGAAAGAATTTTTACTTCCATGCCATCAGAGAAACATTGGAGAATTTGTGTTTGACACCAGTTATCAATTGCAAATAACTTCTGGAGACAAATAATGTAACTAGGAATGTATAGTAATAGATGGTGGACTTAAACAGCCTTATTTGGGTAAATGTAATTAAATTTTATATTATGAAGGAAGGCAAAGTTCACAATAAAACCAACCAGATAGATTATGTATCATTTTATATTAGATATAAAATATTGAACAATACCTAAACATTTGACGGTGCCAAGAGCAAATGCAGAAGCGGCTCTTGGTTTGTTAGTTACAAGAGCAAGCTCTCCAAAATATTGTCCTCTTGAGCATCGAGCTATTTCAACTGCTCCATTCTCTTCTACATCTTGCTTACCCTGAAATATCAGGTAAAAAAAAGAAAGAGAAGAAAGAGAATGTGAGAGAGATTTGCTGAACTCAGAATTTTATAAGCAAATTTAGTAACAATGGTAGCATTACTGTTTAACACAGAATACATCAAGATTTAAAAAAAATAAAAATTCTATGTTATCAAGATGTTTACCTTCCTTGTCATTATAATCCTTACTTCTCCAGATTCCACAATGAAGAAGGAATCAGCCAAATCACCCTGTAGAAGGAAAAATAAAATAAAATGTGTAAAGGAAATGTGACATTTCTTTTAGTTTAATGGTAACATTAAAATATTTGCAGCCAGTTTCTTGAAGCTCATTTTTTTGATACCTGTTGCAAAAAAAAATCACTTCAAATATGAAAACTATACTCAAGGCACACAATAATCAAAACATCTATACAGACCTGACAGCAAGGTATTTTCATGGAAAGACAAAACTGACTGTGCCTTATACAAAAAGCAGAGAAAAACAACGGTTAGGGAAGATTCCTGTTTCTCCACCTTTGTATTCCTTCCAAATTACTTTTCTTACAGAGTTTCCAGTATAAAAAGCCTCCAAGGGCTATCTGATACCCAATAATTATTTTGAGGCAAGATAATCTCAGTTGTGTACCCTGAAGAGCTTACTTAGGCATTCTTCAAATGATTATCGTATTTTAACAACAAAACCAAGGTAAGTCTTCAGTGCCCCTTATTGCAAGCCATCATCCTTTTATATAGTTTGAATGTCTAAGTATACTAAAAATATTGAGTCCTTTATTCATACAAACAAAAAACGATGTTTTTCAAAGTACCTTAAGTGAAAAATTAGCTTCTGAAATAAAATAATCACCTCTCTTAGATGCAGGGCTGGTTTTGTTTTGTTTGACAAAGAAAAACATAGTTTAAAAGTATGTATTGTCTATTGATAACATGATAATTGTTAACTATTGGAAATGAAAAACTAAAACTAGAAAAAAAATGTACCTGAGCAATGATTTGTTCTCCATCTTTGTACACTTTGGTGCCAATCACATCAACCACTTTTAAACGCTCAGACATCTTCATTTAAAAAAAGGAAATGTAAGAAATATTTGGTTAACATTACAATATTGTATTTAGAAAGCCCTTTCATATTTCTTTCCATGAATCTTTGCACAGAATAGTGTATCTTTATTTTCCTGTTTTGATAATCATAAAATAAAAAAAAGGAAGAACTGCTGAATAATGTTCCAGAGGGTATATTATAATCTTAACAGCTACATGTTTTGACAGAACTTCCATTTTTGTAAGAAGTCTATATATCCCAAGCATTAAAAGAATATTTTCAGAAAAAGCATGCATTTAAAAATATAGCTATTAAATCAAAATATTTTGAAACTCCCCAAGTCATTGTTTAATTTTATTGGCTAATATCTTGTAAAATTACTAGTAATATCTAGTATCTATAAAATATCTAGTAAAAATACATTTTAAAAGTAGGTGTGGTTTGGTTTTTTTAAAATAAAATGCAGTATTAACATTAGCTCTTTATCCTGAAAATTTAGAAATATCAAAAATACGATATTTCTCCAAAATACTGTTGAGAAAATCTTAATTACAAATTTAAACTCTGCAAAAGCAGAATCTTATCAGGTACCTCCAATACTAAAATAATGCAGAAGAAATCTTACTTCTAAGGATTTAAGGAATGGCAATGACTCAATAAAACTTTCATACATTTTTCTCTTTTTGGCATTATTTTTTACAATGATTCTTCGGAACGTTACCCTGTCCTGTAGACACAAAGAGAAAAAGAAAGTTTATTAACAGAAAATATATGTGGTAGAAAATACTTTAGAAATGGCTGAATATGTTCGAATTACCCAATTTTAGTCACTCAGTGTAGCTGTGAAACTAGCTAGCTAGTCTCCCCATACTGTCAGTTGAGAAAGATTCCTCTAGAGGTCAATCAAGAGCTTCTGAAGTTAAGCTCCTGATCTGAATCACGTTATGAAAAGGTTCTCTGCCCCTCGGTAAACAACAGAGTTAACCTCAAACAGGTTGGTTACACAATGAGCGCTGTGTGAGTAATTTAAGATATTTAAGAAATCCTCAATATTTAAATATTTAATTTACAAAGTTCATTCATTATCCTGAGGTCCCATACATACTGATATGGGAACTCAAAGAGGTTTTTACATTATCATGCAAACAAAACCGAAATACATGGGTCTGGTTCTTGGTTCTGCTGTTGCAGAAGAACAAGACTCATTGCTGCCCTACACTGCCAACTGGACATTCCTTAGGATTTGGCAATCCAAATGAAGCAGACAGATAGAAAAACTACACGTGTGCTGTTTTCTTCTCTTAACTCCATATGACTGTGGTCCTGGTGACACACAGAGGTGAAATGCTTTGCAAGCCTTCACAGCTACACGTGGGGCTTGCTGGCCAAGACAACCCAATCCAGTTTAAAACCATTCTTATAACTCTGCCAGGATCCCAGAAGTCATATGGATTAAATTGGTAAAAAACTACACGTTTTACTTCAACAGGAGAATGTTATCTTAGGATCAGTCATTAGATTGACATATACATCTTGAAGATGGCTAGCCCAGTTTTATTCTTTGGGTAAATTCAATTACTGTTGTCAAAGATCCAGATAGTATAACACTAGTAAATAACCTCATATTTGAATTTTCCTCTGGAACAAAAGTGTTTCCTTTGAAAATGTAGAAAAACATTTTATCTGTATGTCTAAGTAATTGTCAAGTGGTTTGAAATTTGGGAAATTATCATTGAAACAGAATAAAACAAAATGGCATTTTAAAAACTCAGTGCTTTCTTAGGCCTCAGGTTCATTTCTGCAGAACTGGAAAAGACAATATTCTGTCAGGAGTTCTCTGAAGTTTTAAAATTAAACTTCCTGAAATTATAATTTTTTTTTTTTAATGCTGATGTAGCATACCAGTGCAATTTATATACTATATTTTAAACAAATGAGTAATATATTAAACCAAGTATTTCACTTACCAAACCCCAGATGGCACCAGGAGAGGTAGCTATAATTGTAGCTGCTCTGGGTGTATTGTACATTAAGGCCAACTCACCAAAGCTTCCTCGGTTATCATAGGTTCCAACACACCTCCCAACACCATCGCATTTTACATAGATATCATATGTACCTCTGTTAATAAAATATATAAATACAGTGAGTAGAATCCTGTCCTGTTCTTTACTAAGCAGCCTCTCACTATATTTTTTTATACCATGAATTCCAAAGATGCTTGAAATATACATTCACTTATTTAAATGATAATAAACACGTTGCACAGACATCAGTCATTTCCATAAATAATAAAAGCAGTTCCTTTTCAAAAGGAAGGACAGAGTTATTAGTTTTTTACTTACTCAGTTCAAAGATAGGCTGGATTTGCAGTGATCTATTGATCATCAGAAATGTATCAAAAAATGAAGTTCAAACTTAGTATCGGTTTCTTAATTTTGTTTTAAACACACTAAAAACAAATATAGCAAGTCTTTGCAAAAATCACCATGATGTGATCATTTAAAAAATAATACAAGCTGGTTAACATTTAAAATCTTTGAAGTAGTAATTTATAATGTAATAATTAGAGGAGATGCAGGAAAAAGACTGAAAGTATTTGAAAAGCAAAATAAGATTGTGATACAAAAAGATCACATCTTTATCTAATATAACATGGATTTCTTCTCCCCATCTTTGGATGAATACCTTTTAACCTTTTTTTTTTGGTTTTGAGAAAGCAGTAAAATCTGGTGTTGTGTAAAACATGACACAGCCATCCCCACTGATGCTTAGCCATCATTTTGTTCAGTGCCAAATATTCGTGGTGATAAATCATGTGAATTTAATGCAAAATTCTGTACAATTGAGAAGCGACTTGGAGGTGATCCACTGCACCTAAAAACTGCAAGGCTGACAGAATATTGTGAAGTCCCTGCAGCTTTCTGGGTAAGAGATGACAAACTGTAGCCTCACAAAATTGAAGAGCACTGACTCTTCAGCAAAGAAACCTGACACATTTCTATGATCTTCTGATTGAGTATTTCAGTTGGAAGGAAGTTACAGTGATCATCCAGTCCAACTGCCTGGCCACTTCAGGGCTGATAAAGCATGTGATTAAGGGCATTGTCAAATGCCTCTTAAACACTGACAGGCTTGCAGCATCGACCACCTCTCTAGGAAGCCTGTTCCAGTGTTTGCCACCCTCTCAGTAAAGAAATGCTGTCTAAATGTCCAGTCTAAACCTCCCTTGGTGCAGCTTTGAACCGTTCCCACGTGTCTTATCACTGGAGACTAGGGAGAAGAGCTCAGCACCTCCCTCTGCACTTCCCCTCCTCAGGAAGCTGTAGAGAGCAATGAGGTCCCCCCTCAGCCTCCCTTTTTCCATACTAACCAAGCCCAAAGTCCTTAGCCGCTCCTTATAGGACATTCCTTCCAGCCCTTTCACCAGTTTTGTTGCCCTCCTCTGGACACATTCAAGGACCTTCACATCCATCTCAAATTGTGGGGCCCAGAACTGCACACAGTACTTGAGGTGAGGCCACACCAACACTGAATACAGCAGGACAATCACCCGTCTTGATCAGCTGGTTATACTGATAGACACCGACCAAACTCTTTTGCATTTCTTTTAGAGTTCTAGCATAATATTCCTTTCAAATCCTCTCAGAAATCACTGTGTTAGCCTAAAACTAAAGGTACAAATAAGAAGAGGTGTTTTGGGACAGCCTGGCTGGAGCCTCTGACAACAGACTAGTGAAAGATGCCAAAGTAAATGCTCTTACTAACTTACTCCTAACTCAACAGTGACCAATATCTAGCATCTTACTTAGTTACCCACTTTTTCCAGTACAGATCTGCAAATGAAGAGTAGTGACTTAACTACTCGAGGTCTAATAATATTCATGAGTGAGAAAGTCTACAGATAGTATTGAAACACAGTAAGATTTCAAACATTGAGCTGTAATACTTTTCCCAATGTGTTTTGTGTTAGATCTCTTGCCATGTGAAGAAAAACCCCAACAAACCAGCCTTTGGCACCTAGCAATCCATAAAGAGGACAGTGACATACTTCCGTATGAAAAATCCGATTCCTTTCAAAAACCACTCTCTGTAGCTCAGAGGAGAGCTGTTTTGGTTCACATGTGCTTTTTTTTCTTTCTCCCATCTTAGACTTAAATACAAGTATGTAGAAAAATTGATTATTTTCAATGGACTTTGCATAATACTTTGTGCTATAGTATGACAGCAATTCACCTGTCAATGACGTAGAAGTTGTCACCGTCATCTCCTTGATCAATGACATGTTCCCCTCCTTCAACCAGCTTTTCAAACATCGCATCTAGCACCTGAGACATCTGCTCCTATTTAAAAGAACACAAAGACAAGAAATTATCATCTGTTTTTAAAAATTTTAGTCTACAAATTAACTGTTCAGACTCCCAAATATGCAGATAACGCTTAGAGACATAAACATGTTTGTGCTTCAGAAACATGTGGATCAATCAGAAAGACAGTTTTATTTAGTATTCAGTGTTAGCTTTTTCTCTTCCAGTGTTCAGAGCCCAACTTCCCTTCTTGCCCCTGCGAAGGATAAAATAGATCTTGTCTGCAATATAAATTGCTCATTAGCATCCAAATATAGAATTTCACCCTTCACAACTGTGTAACGTTATACAGTTCAAAGAACAAACTGTATCCCTTACTGAAAAAAAAAACCAACAACAAAAACAAACCCCAGCATTTACCTGGTTTTGTCTTTAAAAATATTTTACAGAATTTAAAGTTTCAAAATTATTGTACAGTATTTTGAAGAGCTAAATTATACAATGCCTGCACAACCATGAAGGTCTGCAATGCTTTGGTTGAGTAAGGAAACACTGGACTCCTTGGGAAGTATTAATTTACACTTGGCTATAAAACTACTTTGTTTATTTGCATGGAATACAAACAGACTAACAAAATGTCAACGTCTGAATTATGACTGTCTAATAGCAAAACCAAATCACTAATTACATAATTTGTCTTGTTTGGTGTAAATCTGCTAAAACTTTACTATTCACATAATAAAAAAAACCCAAACACAGCTCATCACAAGTAAAGGAAATCTTGTGGATTTAGATCCCCACAGATTTTACAGTGGTTCAATTCACAGCATTTCCAGTGGCTGAAAAGTGGCATTTGCCTTTCCAAGCAAGACCAGCCTAAGCCAGTCCTCTAGAGTTGTTCTGCAGGCCATGGACAGAGATAACTGCACTAGATAGCTCAGAATCATTCTCAAGAGATTCACCTTTCTTTCCTCTGAGGACAGAGAGATCTGCTGTAACTCACAGTTAGATGCTTAATTTTTAGACAGATAAAATTAGGTGCAATGAGTTCCATCCTTATCCTGATGAGTTTTTTCCCCTACTCAAAGCTTTTAAAAATATCACCAGTACCGTGTTCTCCAAACCTTTTTAAAAAATGGAAGCTAAATAGGCTTTTACTTCACAGAGTTCATTGTGTGTGCGCACAAAGAACAACAGAACAGCAGCATCCATCCTCAGTAACAGCTGATCACGGCAAAATACAGTAAGTCACCATGCAGCCTACCTAGGCCATCAAGAAATAATATAACTGTGTTTCCATTTAGTACCTTTTCTAGTATAGCCAGCCAGTATTTGCAAAAAGAGGGATCATTTTACTACCAGTGAATTGCTTATAGTTCATTCCAGAGAAAGAGAAAAGTGTATGTGTGCCATTGTCGGAGACTGAAAATTATGTACAGGAGTTGCCTTCTAAAAACTTCCATGCTTAAATTCATAGGTAATATGGAAAACTGAAAAGACTGCAGCAATAAGAGGAACTCCTACAGAATCTGCAAAACTGGCCTAATGTCAGTTAGCTGTCTAAAGCATTTGAAGAAGCCCATTCCCTTCCCCTTGCTTTACATCTGAGTTGGCAAAGGGTCTCCCCAACCAATAGCCCTCGGCTGCCCTTTGAAAACAAGTAAGAACAGGCAGAGTGTCCCACACTTTACAGGGGGGTACAGGGTATATGTTATCCTCTAAATGCAAGCAATGCAAGAGAAATATGAACCCTGCCTGATCCTTGGAAATTAAAATACTTCCAAGGCATCTTGAAAAAAAGAATAAACTAAAAGAATGGTTATTTGTGGTAGTGAAGGAATAGTACACACAGTTACAATCTTCATTCAGCGTGCTTCATCTCAGATTTCATATTAGAACATTTTCAATCTTATAATTATGAACCAAGCTCACACAACTTTTCTGGTAGGTAAATCTATGAGTTTTTAAGACAATCAAATAGAACTACAGTTCCCCTTCTAAAAAAAACCCCATGTTTTAAACATTTGGAGGTTATTTAATACAGTGGAGAGCTAACTGTCTGTTATCTGCTGAAGTATTACCTGTGCATATTAACTTGCAAATAAATTGCAACTAACTTAAAGACAACTAGTCCCGTTCCTAAAACTTTCTATGTAAAATAAAGATAGAGCAGACTTCAATGACCAAACCAGGCATTTGAGTCTTGCTTTTACTGAGAGAACTACAGAAGTTGCTTGCCCAGGTTGCTGCTATGTGAATCCTCTTCATTGCCTGCCAAACTGAGTCTCATTTACCAGCACCTCCATGGTTACCTTGAAAGGATAAAGAATTCTAGAATTAAAAAGTAGATCTGTTACCATACACAAGATTAATTCTGGTATTTTGTAAAATGGTGCAGTCTGAAAGCTCCTCCTCAAGCAGTTCTAGTTTTAAACAACACACATATAAAATGGAAACAGGAAGAGGTTTTTTGATAGTGTTTGTAAAACTGCTACGAGTATTGCTGTGGTGATCCTGTAATTCTTATTCTGAAGAATGATACTTTATAAACATGGTAAAATTCATGGTTTTAATACTTCAAATTCTTTATATGTTGTGCGATCTTTGTGACTTCTGGTAAAATTTTGTTATCGTAACACAGCTTTTTCAAATATAATAAAGCATTTCTTTTTCTTAAGGATAATGCATTCCACAAATATAGAGTACCAAATTCAAAGGTTAAATTATTTGAAATTTGATTGTTTACATACTGTTTATTTACATACTCTGATTAATACACACTTTTTTTTTTCATTCCAAACTGTGAAGGATGGAAATGCTTCAAAAAAGAAACATTTTTGAGAAAATTATGGGAAGCTTGGGTTGTTGCCTTGAAAGCACACTTTGATCACCATCCTTTGTGACACAGAAAATATTTTAACTTCCTTAAAAGCAAGGAAGCTGAATGGGAAATCAGAGTTTCTGAAAGACACATTCACAATACAAGCCAAATTAATGTACCAAGAGTTTCTTTATAAAGATATTTTCTTTTTTTGAAGTGTAGTTACTGCGTTTCTCTCAAAAAGTCTTTCCAACAATTGGACATTAATGACAGAGTGTGACTTCACAAAATAATTTACTAGACAAGTGAATAAAGTGAATAAACATGCCGTAGTTACAGCCGTCATTACTGGCTCAATCACCTTTGCTTTCAAGAGTGGATTTAACTGCTGGGAAGCAGGAGTGCAAAGAAGCATCGGGTCCTTTACCAGCATCAGCCAGAATGATATATCCCCTCATATCACCTAAAGTGGAGACGACATGGTTTTCTTCCCTCTTTTACTTAGACCAAGATGGCATCTACCCTGGTTTTATACCAGCTTAAATGAACTGTGCTAGTAAAGTTTTTTTGCATCTTTAGATCAGTCAGAATCAGACTAGGAAGACTAGGAATTACAACTAGGAAGTACAAACTCGACAGGGACTCAAGCAATGACTTGGTATAACCTGGGCTGGTTTGCTCTTGGTGCAATCATCAGCACGGCTGGTTCAGTTTTGGCTTGTGCCAACTATCACTTCTCCTGACAGACCCTGGTCGTGGCTTGGAGGAATGCCTGAACCAGAGCTTCTTCCAAGTAAAGGTAAAACCACCCTGGTTAGGTGCTTAGAAAGAAAGGAAGATTCAAGACAGTTTAGCTGTACGTATGTATGTCATACTGCACTGCATGGCCTCAGGCACGGAGAACATCCTCTGATCTAGTTTGTGGTTACCAATTACTGAACTGAATGAAGGTGACAAGACTAGAAAGTTTCAAAATAATCTGCTGCAGTCAGTCAAACTTCGCCTTTGGGCATCCTTCTTAACTTTCTGACAAACAAAATCTGTATTTCTAGTCAATCAAATGACACTTTCCCTGTAATTAAAGCCTTCAAAATACTGAACTAAGGAAACATTTAGTATGAAGGGCATTTGACTATGACTGATAAATAGTAAAAAAAAATTAGCAGGTGTTCTGAGCTCTTTATTCCCCAAACATGTAAATTAACTCCACAACCTCTCTGGGCAACCTGTTCCAGCATTTGGCCATCTTTACAGTAAAAAAGGCTTTTCTTAAACAGACTTTTTTGTATTTCAGTCTGTGCGTGTTGTGCCTTATCCTGTCACAGCACCACTCGAAGGCAAATCTGGTCAACAGACTAGTGCCTCCATCTGCTGTAGAAAGGCTTTCATGTCTCTTCAGTGGACCCTTGAAAGATGCTCTCAAGCTCCTGTTTATCCTGTCTAAAGCTACACAGTGCTTCCGCAGTTCCTTCACCTAGCATCTCAGTACTCTGACCACAGCATATCTCCTACAGGTAAAGCCACCATTGCTCCCCAGCCTTCAGAAAAGACACCTGCTACTCACAGCTGCCTGAGACAGAGACGGCCACTTCCTACCTACGGAAGGATTGAAACCTTTAGATATGTCATGGTTGGCTGGTCCAGCTCATGCTCAGAGGCACTCCTGGTGGCCCATCATCGCTGTCACTGCACCAACTCTAGCAGTCCCACACTATCTTGCGCACTGTTTCCAGTTCCTCTTCAACCCCCCATCTGCACAAGCTACTTCAACTACAAAGTCTCTCCTAGTTTGTCCTATTTGCTGTGCTTTGTGAGCTCTCTCTCCTCAACAGCAGTTACACAGATGCTCTTCACCAACACTTCACTCGGAGCATGATGCTGACAGTCTTCAAGTGCTAAGTATTCTAAACACTACACACTTGTGGCAAAAAGTACTTGCCCCATCTTCTCCTTTATCCTGTGGTGGCCATAGGAACCTCTAGCATAAAAGCAGAACTTTAAAGTCAAAAAATACCTCTGGTACTAATCACAGAGCCTAATGAAGAGCACAGCACCTAAGCAGAGGTTTTATGAACCATTCTGTTAGAGTTTAGGCACAGTAAAATATTGCTTAAGTGAAACTCAGCTACCAGGTATCTTTATGAATCTTGGCCTTACATAAGGAAGGCGTGTGCAAGCCTCATGTATTGCTATTTCCTACCTGAAGTGTACAAATTTGTGTGCATGTTTACAATCAGTTACAAACAAAAGACATGGCATGAGAACAAAGCCCCAGACAACAACAATAACTGGTTTACCAAGGCCAACCCTCTGGAACAGTGTCTGATTCCACCCTTCTTGCCAGGTCAAGTGAAAAACTGCGAATAATCACTTACAGCTCTCCTAACGTATACTTGGTATTACATAAAGTACTGTTCTCCAGACACATTGCATTATTCTAAAATAGTATGTTTGCCTCAATTTCTTTCAAGTCAACAAAACAAACATCTCAAGACAATTCATTGGGAAAAAAAAAAATCAGTTAGATAATGGACTTTGAGTATAATTAAATCTGCATTTTACTTAGCATACACTTCACACATTAAAAATCCAGTCACTTGCATGTCCTTGCAAGACAGCTTTTGACTCATTCAGCAGAGCTGGCAGACCATGACATGTCCTTCCCAAATGCCAATGACTCTTAACTGCCAGACTCCCAAGTGATTTGCTACAACTGTGCCAGGAACGTGTCTTCTTAATATCAGTTTTTAGATTTATTGTGAGCCATTTTGTACAGGAAAAAGAACAAAGTTCTCTATAATAAACTCAACCATTCTTAAACACTGGGGTTTCCGAGAAGCATCAATGTTTTGCCAATACAAACATTTGTTTTCCGACAAAGTGCTACCCATTCTGAATCAATGAAAGCACTGCAGATAAAATGGAAAGTAGGACACAATCATCACCAAAAGTCATGACAATGACAAGTGTAAAAAAGTAACTTCTGAAAAATATGCTTCTCCACAATTTAAGAAAAAATATTCAGAACACAGAAAGCACAGCTACATTTGCACAATTAAAACTATGTGGCTTCTGATAGAGAACCAAGACAACCTTAATCTGGCATTTGACAGGAGCCGGTAAGCTCCAACAACTATTAAACTGGATGCAGTAAGTCCCAATGATGATATGTTAGGATTATATATGCTTTGGGAATTTCCCCAAAAGAAGCATGAGTGTGCTGCTGGAGTGCTCACTGGTAGACAGGAAATTTGAGTTAATTTCCCTTTTAGATCCAAGAAATCCTGCACAACCTAAGCAGGCATCAGATTGCCTTGCACTTCAGTACAATGGTAGTAACAAGACTTGCTTATCTCATATGACTTGTAAAAATTGTAATGTTCTGAGACACAACCATAAGACTATCATATGAACAAAGTGAATCCACAGTTTTTCCACTGCCCCAAAAAGAGTTAAGAAACAACAGTATTTTTTACTCCTACAACCATTTTGCTAAAATGAGCCTAAGTTAAACCAGCATCCTGTTGGCCAACTTACCCTCACTTTGAGTGATATGAAATATCAACAAATTAATGCTCAGCATGACATTAAGAGGGTAACAAAGTAGAGAGAATACCAAAATAGGAATTAAAAAACAACAAAACAAACAGAGCAAAACACAGGCAGAGAAACCATGGGAAGAAAAGGAGTTCTTAATCAACCAGTCAGGACCTTGGTGAGAAAGAGTAAATTACAGAATTCATGTCTCGAGCTCTCTGCGTTTCTTTTTCAGAACAGAACCATGTACATATACTCCCTTGGAACTCTGATATAAATGTTACCAGCACTATTGATCCAATTCAAAATGTTTAGGTCCACTTGTAAACTAATAAAAAGGCACTATTTTTTTTCTTCACACTATTTTTCTTCACTATTAAAGGATCTAATTTATATTTTGAGGTATAATCAATATTTCTGAGTATTAATATTCTTCTTGAGAATTTACCTTAACCTTCTTCCACCTAGTAATATGTTAAGTTAGTATTCTGCCTCTCATATATCATGCACACATCCATCAATCAGGCTCAGTAACACTTTTTATATTTTGTAACTAGCCCCTCTGGGCAAGTTGGCTTACTTCTTTGCAGTTTGCTAAAAACCAGCAGAACTAATTCAGAGTTGCAAAGAGTTTCCCAAAATTCTTAACCTGAAGGCACCTCACATTGAGCAGTTCTTTTGCAAAACATCTTCAATAACTGATTATAGGCAAGACAAAGAGAATCTCTGTCAGATCCGATGTAAGCAACAATCTTGCCTTAGGGAAAAAAGAGAGGACTAAGTCCTGTACTATTTGTTTGGGAATCCATTAGTTTGCAAAGAGTTTTGTAACATCTAGGAGGGCAGAGTATTAATATGTTCAGGCACTCTGGGCTCTCTCTTACGTATATGTATTCCTGTTAATTCACCAAAAGTTTTAAGAACATAAAAGCATTATGAGACTCTTCTGTTAGTAGCACTTTTCAAGGAATGCTCTGGCCGTAAGCATAAGAGTTTACATATTATGCTTTCTTTCATCTTCCTTTGAGTTACTCAATTCTAATTGATTAATCAATATTTGTGCCCTCTTATAATAATTCCCCAGGTGCGTGAGTGGCAATATGCCCAGAAATTGCTCTTGCATATTTGTAAAGAATATGTATAATTTATTACCTTTTAGAAAAGGGTCAAGACCTATTTGAAACATTCTCTACAAGCATTAGCAGGGCAAAGCTCTCCAAAATAAAATTTCCCTGAAAGAGAATAGATGACTTAACACCACTTCTGAATGTTTGCAAAAGAAAGGATTCAAATTTTAAGTGCAAGGCTGCAGCACAGCTCTGATGACACCAGTCCCCTGAACCACCCTGTTACTCTGATAATAGGCTCATCAGGTTTTGAACTGCTGGCCTGTGGGCCATAACAGTCAAACCAAATAGGCTGTTGTTACTCAGCCCCAGAAAGTTTCCTCTTAAAAGACAAACCAAAAGAATAACTTATCTGAATTGCATTGAAAAAAATGAGTGTAGAAGGCTGCACTAGCAACTATAGGAGGTGCTGCTGCTATTCCTCCCAGTAACAAAACAGTTTCTAGGCTGAGCAGAGACCAATTTCAGTAATAGCGACTTGGGCATCATCCTCAGTAATGGCCCAAGGCATCTGCTCATCATCTTGTTTTCTCCTTGCTAGCTTACACAAAGTGAAAGTGGAGGGGAAAGCGGGCGTGCAGCTTCCAATTCCACCGCCAGCAACCTCCAGAATCTGGAGCACAAAGGAGAAGACGTGGTAAGACGCTCTGGGCATGCCTGTAGAGCAAGCAGCCTGGCACACCGTGGCAATCCTAGGAGAACAGAAGTAATGCTAGGATTGCTAGCAATGGTGTGGCGGGCAGTCGAAAAGAACAATAAATAATACTGTGCTCTAATAGGAAAAGGTTTTCTGAGAAGAAGAACAGGAAGGGATGGTTTAGAAGAGGAATGAGTTAATCTAACATAGGTTAGATTAATAGTGTGGGGAGAGGAAAACGAGTATCTGAATGCATGTTTCTCTCTTTTAGTTGGCTCATCCACACAGTTCTGCTCCTGGAATTTCTCTTGATTCTTTCCTGATCTGATTTTGTAAAGAGTAGTCAAAGAGCTCTGCATAATCCTCTTTCCCTCATCTTGTTGTACATGCATGTTTCAATCCATATTCTTCTCTTCAACTAATTTTCTCAATGCTGTTACACAGTAGCTAAGCTGATACTGAGTGACAGCAACCAGATGGGAAGTGATTAAGTCTCCAGAAAAGTGAAAAAAAAATGCTACCATAAATTAAAAGTACTTTTTAAAAATTTATAAGGGAGTTAAGTCAGGAAGAGTTAACAGGACATTAGTTGATCAGTCACATCCTCATCAATCCACGAAGTTAAAGAAAGTTTCAAGAAAATTCAAGTAACTTCGCAGACTAAGGAATTTATAAGAGTTGGCCTTTAAAACGGAGTGCTGCTCAGAGAATTGTACCAGAGCTGGTGTTCCTTTATACTATGCTATATTTGCAATCAGAGCCAATAAGTGCAATACTGATATTTATAAATACTTCTCCATAAGTTTACTTGTCTGATATTTAAAGGCTGCTATCAGGTAAATGCAGGCTCAAGACAGCGTTGTGTGTGTTTAGAAAGTCCTAAGTTGTCTCAAAGTCTGAAGTTTATCTTTTTCTCCTGTCTCTCATTTAATCTCACATTCAAATGATTCTGCTGTTTTTCACTTTTATGCGAAAGCTCTCATCTGTTCAGACACAGTCTTTAATTAAAATGCTGAGCAGTGCTGTAAGTCACCTCCTCACTGCTGCAGCTTCTCCTCCTGCTTTAATGATATGCGCTTATCTTCTCCTTCCATTCAAATTAAAACACAGTACATTAGATAAAGTTTTAAGAAAATATGGACTCCATTTAGCATCGTGTTCTGAACATAATTCTGATTATGTCTTAGGACGTGTTGTTATACTGTATTTCAGAGTGGTGCCCTATCTAGGAATGGTGTTTGACACCTTGCTAAAAGGCCATCAGGGAAAAGCCATTAAGCACTTTACATTCTCTCTTCTCCCACTCACTGACCTCTGAAACAATGCTTTTCATGCACAGAACTATAGCAGTAAGAGGCTAAAGTTCCATGCAAGAAAAAATACAGTGTGAGTGGGAGACACTATCAATGTAAAGCTTGACTTTTGTTCCAGAGACTTTAGCTTTAGCAGCTGAAGATATTATCTCTCTCCAAGACGGAGGAGGTTTTTTTGCTAATACACCAGAGAGGGAACTGCAGCAGCTGGCACCACACGCGCTTCTGCTGCGGGGCGGAGAGGCAGAGGTGAGGAAGAGAACTGGGATAGGAATATTTAAATTACTGCAACTACAGTGGCAGAGCTCTTGAGTCACTGCCTAGCAGCAGAACATGAAGGAGGAGTGGGAGAAGTCCCCTGGAGATTACAGATCTTGGCTCCGCAGAAGGAGCAAGCCAGACTAAAGAACGCTACATTTTAATACCTTTGCTCTGAACTCTGAAAATCAGAGCTCAGTAGCTTTCCAATGCCTTTTATGAGTAAAGTTATTATAATTGAAAACTCCTTTACAAAAATTACCTTATTAAACTATTCAGCACGCTGCCTGTGAAGAATTTAAAGTGGAAGAAAGGGCTCTTAATTCACCGGACAATCTGAGCAAAAGGTAAACAAGACTTGGGAGATCCCAGGAATGGATTTCAAGGCTTTGGATTGCAGAGTTCCATAAGGGGAAGACTCAGCTAAGAAGTCTTCTACTGAACACCTGGAACTGTGGCTACTATTCGCAATTACAGCTGATTCAGAAGCAAAAAGAAAAAAAGGCGTTCAAAACATCAAAGGAATATGGTATTGAGACAGCAGCACAGTCCTCAGAAGACCTCCTCAAACAGGGGAGGTAATCCCTCGATACTCCTTGGAAAAGTTAAATCAAGTGCCCACACTGGAACAGTTTAATGCTCCACGTCTACACAACATTACAACACAGCTGATATGAAGCCAATAGATCCCTGTACAGCAGACCACGTGGTTGATGACTATTTAGACAGAAAATCTAGTTCTCAATGGAAGGCAAAGTGGATCTCATCCAGAGAACCGATACTATAAGCAGATACTACTAAGAAACTGGGTAAAGCCAGAATCAGGGAAGCAGTCGCTCAAAATTAACATCACAGCAGATTCCAGGAGTGAACGATAATCCATTGGGTCACAGGGCTCATAAGAGAGAAATGCGCACGCTAACCAAGAAGGGTCTGCCAAGATGCCATTGGCAGGCTAGTGTAATGATGGTCCAGCCAAGCGGAAGCCAGGCCACAGCAATGATAAGGAAAGTAAACAAAATAAATAAAGTGATTTCGCTTCATGAGTGGATACCCACAAACCACTTTGTGTCCCTGAAGGCATGCAGAAAGATAATTCAGGAATGGAAGGGATAAATATTGGTGTGATTGGGATAAATATGGGTGACTTTAGGTTGAACTGGTACAGTGAAACAGCTAATTAACTACCCATTGAACAGACAGCATGAGGGAGTTAGGACATCTTCTGCGTCAGGAGCCCTCGTGTCCCAAGGATGCACACATATTAGTACCTACATTGAGACTCTTGATGCCCTCCTATAGCTCTAACTCCAGGGTTCTGCAAAGCTGTGGGTCTGCCCCGCTGCTCCTCAGGGCCTCTCTGGGAGCAGGAACCCAGGGTCAGGGCTCAGTCTTTGTGCAGACAAAAGCAGGAGGTGGAAACCCTCAGCACAAATTAACCTGCATTCCCTGTAACAGCACCTGACTTCCAAACAGAGCTGCAGGCTGGCCTTTCCAATAGCTCCCTCTTGAATCAAATTTAAAACTTTTTGTTCTCATGCTTAAAACTCTACATAATTATTTCCCTTTCCCCCGTGCTTCCTCCCCTGACAGCACTGAATCAATTGTCTTGAGAAAGCATTTGGTGTGCCGTGAGTCATCCCAACCTCAGCGTGCACGTTTCGATTGATACAGTTGCGTTTCTCCTTAAACAACCCTGGGCTCTTGTGTGGCATTACCACCTTTGTCTGATCCAGATCACTCATTCACTGCATCTAAGCTTTCTTAAAAGCCCATAATTGTTTTTATAGGCAATAGAAGGAAATTTTGCGCACAGGAAAAAAAAAATAAATCTGTAGTTGTTTTATGGTATCTGCATTATAAAATAATAATGTAAACAGCTTGCTATTGCCTTTCTCTTTCCCTGTATTTCATGACTTGCTTGTTCAGTTAAATCTATAGCTAAACTGTAGGCTTCGGGGTAATTTTAGGTTTTGGTGGAGCACACTTTCAGATGATAAAAAGTAACTAGTAGAAACAACTTAAGCATTACAGTTAACTGATGAGTTTATATACATTAATGTACAGCAAGAAGATTTAAAATAAGAAAATACAACACTACAATCATATCAATGTGTACATTCAAATTAATGTACTTCAATACTATCATTCATGGTTGTGAACAAAAGGCTCTATATATGATGTATCAGTTACAAAAATGGCATTTCTGGAGTTTATGAAATGGTCGAGAAAGCATACATAAGAGCTTACAAAAGTCAAATCTGTAAACTTCTGTTGAAATGCTCAAGAGAATTAATTCTTAACAGCACTGCTAAATGTTGTTCATTTTGAACAATCTCTTACCGGATCTAGGTTCTTAAAAAGAAGAATGTCCTTGCACGCCTCCTGCAGTCTGTTTCTTTGATCATCTGTTTTAGGGTGAATAATCTGAGGGATATAATAGGAAAACCTTTAAAGTGGTTATCAAATAGCAGCACTATCTGAAGGATTGAGCTAATTCACCTAAGCATTTTACACAATATTTTGGCCATGCTTCATAACACTTCCATTTCAAGACCTTCAGGATTTGAATAAACACTCAGTGATAACATTATATCACCATAGCATTAGCAAATGAAACACTACTGTATTTAAGCTAGCAAGATCTTCACGTTTGTAGATTCCAGTTCATTTCTGCAAGCCATCCTGGATACCTTTATCTCAACTACTGCTTCATAAACACTACTCTGCTACTCTCGAATCGTATTTGGAGCATGCATGTTTTACAAAAAGCACCACTGTTACATTTAGCCATTTGCCATGACTACTTCCCAAAGAACATTTTGTGAAATAGTATCTGTGTTAAGTTTCACAGAGTAAACAACAGACTTGACACTATCCAAGTGAGCCAGAGATTTACTAAATTACCGATGTCTGGTGACTGTGAGTATCAATCAAGTTGTTCATTCAACTCATACGCTTTAAAAAGCTATGCTCAGTTTCAAAGCTGTGACGCAATAGGATAACCTTCTCGACAGTTTTACAAGCCAGAAATACAAACATTTAAGCTTGTCTTAAAAGTCATACGCCATTTCACATTAAAAGCTAAGCAAATGCCTTTAAAGGGCTGACATAAGTAAAAACAATCAATACAGTTCGTTAGCTATTGCACTGTACATTTGAGAATCTTAGTGATTTTATAATTAACCTTTTTTCTGCCTTATGAAAAATACTGCAATATTGAGGAAACTACTGCAAGACTATGAGGACACCAAATAAGTACTTTTAGGAGCAGCTGCTCTCTAGGCAAATGTAATTGCACAAAAATATTTCCTTAACAGACCATGTATCAAAGGGGTGACAATTTAGAATAATTACTCACATCAGATTGTACGTGAGTGACTATTACAGAGATTTTTAAAAAAATGTTTCTTTAACATGAAAACTCCACAAATTATTAAAGTATATTATAATAAGGATGTTTTGGGAAGGAATAGTAATGCTGGTTACATTTTTCTTCCTAAATTTAATGCCTGAGAATGGAAAAAAATAAGTATTTGACTCAAAGCATTAGATACCCTAGATTCTGCGTCGTCCTCTTCCTCATCAGGATTGTAAGCTTCTGCACACACTAAAATACAAAAAAAAAAAATAGTCTTAATTCAAAGTACAATACTGATTCATAAGATTTCTGGTTCATAAGATTTACAGAACAGCGAATGCATCATGTGGCACAGTGATAATACGCAGCAATGTAACACACTCAATAGAGAATCACTGAAGACACTGCTGATAGAGTCCACAGCAGGTCATCTCCAAACTACCCCTGGAAAAAAAGCTACACTTGTATCACTTTTGGACATGTTTTTTTTCTGTGTTTTAACAGACCTCGGATATACTTACAAACTTCTCACCTAACATGTTCTAAGTGATCTTACTTTACTATCTGATGTCTAAACTAATTGTTTCTTGTTAGAATTTAAGCTATCCATGCTGGGTGCAGAGATCAGATCATTCCCTTCATCCATGTATGTTCAACATGGTTTTGGGTTTTTTTTTTTTTGTTTATTTTTTGTTTATTTGTTTTGGAGGGTTTGAGGTTTGGGTGTTGGGTGTTATTTTTTCATACTTGTAAACTTCTCTCTCCTACCTATCTTTTACATTTTAGGGTCAATAATTCTGGTTATTCAATTTTTTCCCTAGAAGTTATGTTTTTCAGTTTTTTAACTATCCCATTGCCATTCTCTGAACTCTCTCCAATTAGCCCTACTCTTTATTGAAGTGTGCTGCTCAAAACTGGAGCCAGTATTTGAGCTGAGCAGAGTCCCAAGTACAATAGATCAATTATTCCATACATTTTGCAGACTATGTCTTTTTCATCCAACCACATCTCTTTCACAACAGCTTGATTATGTTTACTAATGTAACATTAATTTCTTATGGACTGTTTTCAAAACCCCATGCTTAACCAACTGTGTCCTGTACACAGCTCTTCTGCCCAAATTACACCTATTAAATACTACCTTATTCCCTAAGCCATTTCTCCAATGTGTCAAGATCATTTTCAATTCTAATCCTGTTCTCCAGCATCCTTCCAATCCATTCTCAACTTTGTGACAACTGCAAATTTAATAAGAACAATCTCTAATATATAACCCAGATTATTGAAAAAAACACAATAGCGTCTAAAATACTCTTGAGGAACGCACACATGGTAGTGAAACAGCCGTAGCTGCTTATCCAACCTCAGCCAACCAGTTTTGCAGCTTACATTAAAACACTGCTTGATGTTCCCCAGCTTGTTTATAGGGGAGTCTTGTGAGACAGCATTCAGAAGTTTCTTCAACCGAAAATGTGGAACATCTGCTCCTTCTCCTTTATCCACGAGTTTTAATCTCTTGTTAGAGGGTATTAGATAGATCCAACAAACCCACAGTGATTGCTGTTTGTTGCTTTCCTCCAGGTACTTCAAAAATGTTTGAATATTTTTCTGTAATTTTTCTAGAAACAATAATGATTTGTAAATCTGTGATAAGCCTCTTCCCTCCATGGCTCCCCTACCCTTTTAAGGATCAGTTTTTCTATTTTTCTTTTTTTTTTTTTTTTTTTTCCCCCCCATTAACAGGGACGCAAGTTCTGGAGGAACAGAAAGCAGACTATATGTGCAATGCTAGTATCTGTTTTTCTTTTTTTTTTTTTTTTTTTTCCCCCCACAGTCTCTCATTTCTCTTCCTCAGATTCTCAATAATTGCTAACAGAGCTGAGACTGATTTAGCCAATTCTTCCAGTTTCCAAGTATAGCATGTCTCAGGCACAGGTAACCTGGGAACACCTAATACATTAAGTACTCTCAGATTTGTCCTTTCTCTATTCTAGGCTAAGTTTTCTATATGCTCTTAATACCACTAGTGAAGACTGATGTGCCTCTATTAAGCAGTAGAGCAACACTTTCCTGGAACATGCTCTTACCAGAAATACACTTCCAGAACAATTTCTGTTACTACCCATGTTCTTCCCTGTACAGAGTCTTTTCTTGCTTACACTTTTTGGCCTCAGTTTCTTTGATTATTTTTTTTCTACATCTTTTGCTATTCTCTTGCACTTGTTCTGAATAACCCATACTAGCTTTAGTTCTCTACATGGTTCCTTCTTGTGCTTGATATAAATAAGGTGCTTACATTTTAGAAAGATTTCTTGTACTATGCTTTTTTTCCTTCTCCTGTGCTGTCTCAATTCGCATTTTTCATCGTTATATTTTCTCTTTGCAGAACAACAAATTCCTTTCACTTCTTTTCTACAGGCTCATTTCCAAAGAGATTATGCCCACAGTCCTCTCAAATCCCTGTTCTTCTGATTCTTTTACTCAACATTTTTCCCTTCCTGAAATCTCTGAGCTCTGTCATCCCAGGATAATTCTCACTCAAGCTGCCTTTTCTTTTGCTATTCTTGAATAGTTTCTCCCTTAGAGTTGGTTTCAAATAGAATAGCTTCCCCTTCAACTGCTTTTCTCACTGTCTCAAAACTTGGTCATAAGTGCATTGGAAAACATGTTGGGTGGTTGGTGTTCTCCTTTATTGGTTTCCAACAGATGACTGATTAATTAAAATCTCCCATCATCACCACGATCTGTACTCTGCCAATAAAACCTTTCTGATCTGTTTGGTGGTCTGTGCGATGCCTGTTGCTCATAGATTAAGATTTCAGGTCCTCTTGTTTATTCCCCATATTTCCTATATTATCATACAAACAACTTCTAAAGTAGTGGCCAGGTAGACCCATTAACCTCCTCATTACTCCATCCAATTAAGATGATTCCACAGCAAAGCATATCATCACACAGATTATGCAGGGTCCCAAAGGAAGTTTTGGTCCTCACTGTATCAAGTACCCACCAAACGCTAAAATTACAACTTCATTAAAACTTGACATCTTCAAAAAACTTAAAGAAATTTGATACAAGTCCGTCTGGAACTGACTGAAAGAATCCTATCAAGTTTACTCAGGACTGGATTTGGTCCCAAATAATTACAAACGTCCACAAAAGGAAGTCTGCAATCTGTTGAACAACTATAATACTTTACCTCTACATAAACAAAATGTTCCTAGTGACTGTATCATGGTACTATAGTTACTTCAATCTCATCTGAAATAAACTTTAGGGAATTTTATTTCAAGATAATAACATGCCAAGTTAGCACCATAACCCATCATAATTGAAATCCCGACTTTGTTTCATCAGGTATCAGCCTGTGTGCCCTAGTGCATGTACGTGCACATGGGAGTCAACAAGCCAGTTATTATGGTACAGTGTGCTGCTGGGTGTAGGAATAGTCTGCTTCATCCTGAGCTACAGTTATAGCCTGTCCTTACTGCTGATAAAACCTCCACATGAAAAAAATTTACACAAACCAGAAATTAAACAGCTTTGATGCTGTTATCCTGGAATTGACAGGTCTCAGAGAGCCTGGCTGAACATTTAACAGTCTTCCAGCACAAAAGAAACTGAATTGAGCCTCATCCATGCCCATCCTGAAGGATCCTACCAGTCCCTCTCACATAGCCTGAAGCAGGAGCAGCCCAGGAAGAGAGTAATGTTCCTGAGGTCTTCTGTGTCATCTTGTGCCTCTGCTCTAACTTCGCTCTTCTCTGCTACAAGGTCATTTCAGTCTCATTAACTGTTATCAGCAGGTGCTTTCATTAAAAATTTCTTCTTTTTCACTGATTATAGACAATATATTTAAGAACTGCAGTTTCTCCCGGCTAGGGCCCATCTGCCCAAATTTTAAAATTATGTATTCCTGTCATCTGTGATGAGAAACTTACTCTTCCGGTCAGAGTTCTGCACTTATTTTGCCTTGGCTTATGTTTTTGCTATAATCAAGGATGCAGCTTTCATTTGGGTCACAATCTAAAAGATTATATCAATGCTCTGCAGTTTCAAACACGGAATTTCCTTTCCTTCATTGCTTATTTCAGTGGCCTGTCTCACAGACTTTATAGTCTAGTAACATATTAATTTCTAAGTGCATACCACTAGATGTCTCATAGAAAAACCTGATATATTTTACTTCCGTTCTTGAAATACGGTCTTTGACATAACTATGGTCCACTGAATTTTATTACATGAACATTGGGATTCTCATGTGCCAAACCCCAATGACATAAAACATCCTAAACTAAATGAGATGCCTCTTATGTAGACATCCACATCTGCAGAAGTCATCTGGATTCCAATTACAGTCAATGGAGAGAAACCATTTATGAAATGATTCATCTGACCTGTATTACATGTCCAGATTAAGATAAGATTAATTAAAAATGTGATTAAATGGCTGAGATAAATCCTGTCCCTCTTGAGATGAGTCCTCTTAGTTATAACAAGCTTCAAGACTGGTTCCTCCACTTCTCCATTTAGTCCCCATTCCTCAGCAAACAAAGAAATTCATCATGTGTTGATGATGACAGGCTGCTCATGCAATAGCACACCTTCTTTATTAATTTCATATATTTCTAGGGAGACAGTCCATGGTCCCCATCTCTTTTGTCTATGGCTTGACTGGCACCACAGACATTAATTATTCTGAACAATTCCGGTGGTGGTGGTTGCAATACTCATGGTATTCAGTATTTTATTTTTCTACCTCTCCAGCTCATTCCACACTCCCAACAGTACACAGTGCATGGGGACTTTATCATGCTGCCACATTCTGCTATGCATCACTGCTGGATGCAATGCTCACATCATTGCTCAAAAAGCAGTCCTAATACTGCTTTTTTTTTTTTTTTTCATTCCATGCATAATTATGGCATTAAAAAATAGTGATACAAACACTGTGCATACTTCTCCATTGGTTGCTAAGTTCAACTGTTTTTACTCAGTTTTTCCAGCTCAGGGTTATGTTTCACATGTAATTCCCCAAGATGGACACAAACAAGCCCAAATACATCAACACAAAGAATTTGTAGGAAAAAATCTGAATTGTCAAAAAGTGCATTATTAAAATACACATGCACTGAAAACTGCACACAACTCTAGTGGATTGCTTTGTCAGCAAGAAGAGGTAAGCTCTTCTAACTCATCACTCCAAGTAAAGTCAATTTTCTGGTTTTCAGCTAGTAAATATGTTTTATATTCAAAACCAGAAATACAGTCACTTCAGATACGAATGAATTCTAAAATAAAAATTAGCATACAGTTAATAATTTTAAGATCATAAAAAAAAAATGTTAGTCGTGCTCTATTCCCTTGATGTATCGGGAAATAAGAAGCCATCAATAATGTAAGTAATGAAAATTCATATAATCATAAAATAACACATTATGCTCAAAACATGACAGGAAAAAAAAATAATCAGTACATGTACCCTTCCCAAAGCACAGAACCCCTGAATGATAAAGCGTATTACAAAAAATTTTACAAGAGAAAAAGAGCTGTGGAAATATTTCTTCATCGCATTCAGGGCAAATCAAGACTACAGTTTTTCCAGCATGACTATAGGCTGGAGCATGAAAACAGACCATCTCTAGCCACTGTAGCTACACCAGTTGTGCCCATCCCCTCATACAGTAAGAATGTCACTTCCCTGGTTTAACCATATGAAAATAGCTAAGGTGACTTAATAGCAGTGTGAGATTTTTTCTATTTTGTCAGGACATACCCGTCTTCATCTACTAAACACAGATTAGAAACGTAGGGCACGGAAACTCCTTGCACAGCAGCTGGTAGTTCCAAACTAGACAGCAAATACTACTGGATCCCCAAAGTTTCTGATACAGAAACCCCTTTTTAACATCTCACCAGCTCCTACCACTGCAGAAGGAACTGGCAAGAGAGCACTGCACCCCAAAATCCCAATTTCATAAGTGGTTTTTATTTAAACAAAAGCAACCCTGTGCAATGGTAGCAATGAGAAATAACTGGTCATGGTCCCCAATGCTTGCAACGACCAAGTCCCTTATTATTTCTAGACCTGGTTTTGACTGGACTTCATGGAAGATGAGACTGAAGAGCTATAAGTAAACATAAGGACTGAAGAACAGCCCAGACAAAGGAGATCAACTTTCTCCTTTGAGAGCACAAGATGATGAGAAGAAATTTATACGATTCCATGCATGATACAATAAGGCAATACCAACTGGCTCAGCTGCCGAGATCCACCATTTGTGCAAAACTCCTTGAAATAGTTTCTGAGTTAAGTTTACTTTAAATATAAACTAATTTGGACAAAGCACGATTGCTGGGGCTATCATTTCCCATGATATTCTCAAAAAGAAGGCATCTGTGAAACGCCTACACCTGATAGGGTCACTAAGCTGAAAATTTATCTAGGTATAATTAGGCAAATTAATACACAGAATGCCTGATACCTTGCAATTATGTATTATTACAATTTTAGACATAGAAGATTTACATTACAAATGTTATCCAAATGGAATAAAAGTGTGACTGCTCAGAAAAACCGGCAATCGCAGAGATGTGAATATTCTTGAGATTTCCTCTACATGCAACAAACAAAAACCAGAACCAATTTCCCCTCCAATCTACCAGATTTATGGGGTAATGACTTTTGAGTGCTCCACTACCTAACACAAATCACCAAATGTTCAGGACACATGCCTAAAAATCCAAAGCTGGATAAAATCCAGACAGCTTGTTTCCTCTTAATGATCAGGAAGGTGGCCTTCAGTTCATTACATGGGGACTGACTGAATGGGAGTCTTGGGAGCACTGCCAAGACAGTCCGTTTCAAGATTGGCTCTCATGAAGGACAGTTATCTACTCTTGCTTTCAGCGTATACTGAAATTCTCCAAAGACTGCCTGATGGTCATGAACACGTATCAAATACCGGGTTTGTGCTCAGCTACGCAGCTCAATGGCAAAACCTTTTGTCAGAGTTGGAAGACCTTGCTCAGGCAGCACTACGTGCAAGAAATGAAAGGCTCACAAAGTCAAGTTTTCTACAGTATTTTCTCTTGTCCATCTGCTACCAATGCTATTTCTAATTAGTCAAACTTCAAGATATTTCCTCCCGCATTTCTAAATAACATGAAGTGCCTAATATAACATGCAGCATCTTGAATGAGGTCCATGCCAATAGTGAGTCATAGAACCTCCCAAGGATTGTCTGTTCAAAAGTCCACATGGAGTTTATTCATATTTCACCAATCCTCACACTGAAGCAGAGATTTCATCAAGATTGTACTGAATACTACGAAAGCCCATTTTAAGAAACATTATGGCCCACACAAGACATTTTTTGGATAACTTTATCCCAGTTGAGTTATTCATGTGTGGGCACCTTTGCACAAGTTCCTTAATGTTATTTGGTGTATAACAGTGAAAACAGCGATGAGTTGGACTGCAATACCTTCCTGCACTCCAGAGGCCAAAGCACTCTGCATCACAGCTAACACGCTCATCGCTGGGTCAAAGATACACGCTCTTCCCTGAAATCATAGGGGTTTGAATCACTAAATAGACTCCTCCACCGAAACAGTATGTTCAAACTTCACCACAAGTAGCCAAAAAGACTTTTCTATTTTTAAATAGGGAACCAGAAAGGGACTTTAACAGAATTTCCCTAAGGACTTACATAGTACTTAGTCCTCTTTCTAGTCCTATTTCAGTTCTTTCCATAATTGTGTAATTTGTCAAGATGGATCTAAAAAAAAAAAAACCACCAGGCTTTTGGCTGATGGTAGGAGACAGTTTTGCTGGTGTTCTCAGGAAGTGCTTGACTTCATCTGTCTGGCTAGCAAAAAACACCACAACCACACATTTTGGTATCCAGAACACTGCAGGTAGTTATTAAACAATAAAATCATTACTAAAGAAAGATGCACTGCCACTAGAAGAGTTTGTCAGTATATTCCATGTACTATGAAACTTACTCTACAGGCTTCCTCAATATAGCATATGGAGTAGCATAACATATAGCAACATACTGTACTCTGATGCTGACTTGTATAACCTTCTGTTCTCATACGAGTCCAAGCAGTTCACAACGCTACAGTGTGTTATTTGGAACATATCTGAAATATGCATAAATATTTGACAAAGTCTGAGCAAACACAGAGCTCTGCATAGGTATCAACTTTATATTTGCTAATGCTACAGGATAAAACCAGAACTGCACCAAGCTCTTCCTCCCCTATTTAGTACTTCATAGCCATCAACTACAGATTTTTTTTTCTTACTGAAAAGTCAGCATCAGAAAAATCTCAGAGTTTAAATTTTTTCCCCACTAGAAAACTAATCCCTTCCATAGAACAGGAGCAAATATAAATTGCAGCTATTAAGAAAACATATTCTGAACAATGCAACCTAATCCTTTTGCCTATTTTGTATCTGCTTTATACAATCAGATTTAATATTATTTTACACCAAAATATTTTTCAGGATTCTAAATACATTTCAAATACTAAACAGCTTTGAAACCTGATTTGCAACAAACATTTTGAAAATTGAAGCTACAACTGTTCATCTGCAGAGCCTACATTCTGAGATGTACATATTTGCATTTTTAAGCTAGTAACATAGCAGGACAGCTTAAGGAAACTATATACAATGCAGTAAACCAAAATAGCAGCTTGTTTTTACCCAAAATGAATTATCTGTCCAGTCTGACAGCTTTTGTAATTTATACTGTACATCATGTCAAGTTTCATATAATAGCCAAAAATGATAAAATCCTTGCTGTTGATTTTTACCTAACTATATAAACTTCAGCAAGAAACTATTTAGATGAGTTCTAATAAATTTGAAGACCCATTACAGTGGTCAATAGCATGCTTAGCCACTTCTTGAAAAATTACCCTAGCCAAACTTTTCGAACTTGATGGCAAAATTATATATATTGAAAGAGGAAACAGAAGTAGATATTCAAATGAATTTATTACACAGCTATTTTATACACTGGTGTTTTAGAGACTAACACAAAACCTTGATAGCTAAAGCAAGGACATAGTAAGGGGAAGAAAATGGTTAGGAGTGACACACAAAGAAGATAATCGTTGATGACAGGACATGTAAAGATATAAAAGGATTCAAGAAAACAGGAAAAATACAGATTAAGGGCAGACACGAGAAGGTGACCTCCAAGCCAAAGACTCATGCAAAGCGTGACTGTAGGGAGGTTAGGGACAAGGCCAAAACGATTGGCTCTGACAAGCTTGTCTTGGTGTCCTGCCAGCAGACTGAACTGCTTTGACCAAGACAAAGGTAACAACCTGCCAATAGCGGTATGATCGATCATCCAGCAAAATGAGGAAAGTACAGATAATACTAATCTAGAACACTTCTAAGAATCTTTGGAATGACGGCTAATTAAGTTATAATTACAGGAATTCCTTAGAGGCACGTGTCAAAACCAGTGTTCCCATGTGCAGGCTACACTTCGGTTGGGCACCTAAGGGAATGCAAAATTCAATCTCAACAGGCTTCACAGAAAACCCTGCATCCACACGGGATTCAGAATAGCAAGCTGAGGATAGGCACCTGAAAAAGAAGTGGCATTATCCTTTTAAAAGAATGGTTGCTATAGCAAATTTACCTTTGCTTTTCACAGCTATGAGACCAAGGGAAGGAAGCTTAAATCCACCTTTCCCCATTTTCCAGAAGTGCCCTACATTCTACATTACAAAATACTCTAATGAGATGCTCTTCATTCCTCTTGGGCCCAGGCTGTTATGCAAAATGAAATGCAGTAATAAGCTAAAGGAGCTTGTTCCCTGGAATTTCAGCATGCTGATTCTAGGTATGTTGGCTTTGGTCGAATGGGTAAGTCAAGTCATGCTCACATAATCCTCTATATAAGAAATATGATAAACCAAATTTGCTAAACAGGTTCCAGATCAAACAGGAAGACAGGTAGACAAAAAACATTATGGAAAATATTTCTGCCAAGTTTTTAAAAAGTTGATTTTGAACATCTGGTTTCTCAACAATTCCAGAAAATCCATTTAAGACATTTTGCTGACAGGATTCTCTTTAGATAGCCAAAGGAAGTTTAGAAGACAGATCATAACTATTAAATAATATATGCTGTTTTACTTTTTCATAGTCAAAATATAAACTGTTGTTATGAAATAAAACTGATACTACATAGTAAGGTAAGAAAGCAAGCACCCAATGTAGCTGTCACCTATGCTAAGCACTCACATCTGCAATGGTACAGACAACTACAAGAAGCCAAAAGATGTACTACAAGTATTGTCCTTCCAAGAACTGGGACTGTAATCTCCCTGAGAACACAAATTACCCCATTTATATTCCCTTACAATAGAAGTTTCCCATAACTCTGTGACTACTTTCCTCTTAGAACAAGAAAGGAGGCATCAAGTTCTCACAGAACTAGATAATCTTTCTCTAAAAAAAACCAAATAAATAAAAAACCCAACCCCCAAACCTCCACTCATTCAGCTGAGTTGTCACTACTTGGAACTAATATTTCTCAGAAAATCCGTAGCCAAAGGTAAGTGCAGACAGTGTACGCTGACAACTGAAAAAAACCTCATCTTTATTCCCAG
Organism: Calidris pugnax; assembly: GCF_001431845.1. Classification (NCBI taxonomy): domain Eukaryota; kingdom Metazoa; phylum Chordata; class Aves; order Charadriiformes; family Scolopacidae; genus Calidris; species Calidris pugnax. The sequence continues at coordinate 44,025,934 of NW_015094506.1, forward strand.
CTTTCTCAACACCCTCCACCCCTCCCACACATACACATTTGGTACTATTATGAACTAAATACTTCTGTATTCAAGAGGCTGAATGGATGAACACACAAACTGATGTGAATCTAGCTTTTTCCTGCATACTGTAAAACTAGTTTTATTTCTTCTTCTATCTATGGATCTTGCAGATGTCCACAGTGCTGTTTCACTCCCTCTCATTTTATGCCATTATAAGATGCAGAAAGGTTTCATGCGGTGTCATCAACACATGCAGGACACCCCATGCTGTATTACTCTTTCATGCTGGTCACCACCATTAAACTCCTTTTTCTCAGTACCTACTTAAAACCACATTGTACTTGAAGAGAAACTGGCTAAAGACAAACCCAGGAAAAGTGACATAAGGTATGCGGGAGAAGATCATTAATGAACACTTGGCAACATGACCTCAAACAGCCTCAGACTGTCAAGACAGGTGCTTTGGACTTCCCAGTCTACTCCATACCCAAATAGCTGTGACAACAAAAGCACACCTGTCCACCTGCAGCTGACCAAAAGAGATTGTGCTCTTTCCACTTCATGAAAAAAGGACCAAAGCAATCCATGCCTGAATGGCCTCCAAACTTCTGCAGCAAGTATCTAAAACTACATCAAGTTATCTTGGAAAAAAGCTGACCCCATGTCCACAAATTCTGCAGAGTTCCTTGTTTTACACAAACCTTAACTCATAGTTTCTTGTCTTAATACACAGGATCCCCATTGGGACTGGCTCTCGCAGTCCCATGCACAACAACTGTTTCAGCAGAAAATGAAATTGGCAGACAACAGGAGAAAGCTCATGAGTGTGAATGCAGAAACCATCTCAGCAACTGAATCCACACCACAAAACCTCAGAATAAAAGTGGACTTGCCATTTTGAAAAATAAATATAAAGTTCACACTTCTAACTTGGTTTCCTCTTAGTCAGCTACAAATGCAAAACAGATCCATACTTTAAAAGAAATAATATACACATGAAATTATTCTTACTGAATGGACGGGAGGAAAGATTTTTTTTTTTCTAGCTTTACTTCATGAGAGGAGAGATATTAGCACATGACCCCTCTGTAAACTACAATTCCTTTAAATCTGGAGGGGGAGAATATGAAGATCCTAACCTGAGCCAGCTACCTTACATTTACTGAAACCAACATTCTAAGAAATCGTGTATCCTAGGTGACCACTTTTGAGAAAAGCTCCTAGAATTGCAGCACAAGTTAAACAAAGGGTTAACACCTCACTTTGCAGGGTGCTAGAATTCAGGCTTACAGTTCAGTCTTTTTCTCGGGGGAAAGGAAGTATCTACAGATGCTCTTCTGCAACAACTCTGTTAAATATCAAAGAAGAATAAATGAACCCTTAGGGTAAGACAGAGCAGCATCTAGCTTCTTCAGCCAAAACAGTCATTTGTAACAGAATGTTCTTTTAGAGATAAAACTTAGAGGGAATAATCAAGGCCACAGAGAAAGCTGAAGTAACCCCAAGGAAATTTTATTCCTTTATAAATGTCCTGTGTTTAACCAGCAGTACTAAAGAATTTCTTGATTTAATTTGTATACAGTTCCCTTGACACTTCTAGAAATTTCAGGTTTAATGATTAAATAATCATTCAGTGTAAAAGTTACCAAGATAGCAGCACAGCTGGGAGATAAAAAGAATATTCTAGTTGAATGAACCAGACCATTTGCTGACTGAGGTAGCCACTGCTGATATATTAAGTAAAACTATTCTAATTCTAAAGAAATAGAAAACAATAAAAATCAATAAAAATTAAAAGCTGCAAACATTTAAAATAAACAGTGCCAGGCTAGGGATATGGCGACAAATGAATGTGAAGGTACTGCATTTAGTGTAACTACTTATAAATCAACATGGGATTTCTTACACTCAGGGGCCTTTCAACGTACCGACCTGTAAAGCAAAGGTAAAGTTACAACTAGTTGAAGCTCTCGAAGATGCACAGTACACACAAGCCAGTGTATAGATCATTAAAGTCTGGTGAACGTTTTTCATCTTAGACTACCCTCAGAAGAGGCACATGCACCCAAACATCCCATGTCTTCATCCTCTGCCTTCCAACAGCATGGACCAGGCATCCCATGCTCAGGGAGCTGCCCCTAGAATGGCCCTGGGGGTCTTGGTGGGCAACTGCTGACCACGAGCCAGCAGTACCCCAGCAGCAAGGAGAACCAACCACCTCCTGGTCTGTATGAACAGCAGAAGTAATCATCCCCCTCTACTCCACACTCATTAGACTACATCTAAAACACTGGGTGCATTGTGGGGGTCTCCAACACAGGAAAGACATTCATTAACTCAAATGAGCTCAACTAAGGGTCAACCAGTATGGTTGAGGACTTGCCCTGCAAGCAGAGGCTGAGGGAGCTGGGTTTGTTCAGCCTGGAGAAGAGACAGCTTTGAGGGACCTGGCAGCATCTATGGGGAGGCCACTGAGGCTCTGCACGCTGGTGCGTGGTGGGGAGATGGCAGACAAAGGCGTGAGTTGAAACTGGATATAAGGAAAAATCATGAGGCCAGTCAGGTGGTGGAGCTGGTTGCCCAAAGAGATTGTGCTGACTGGCCTGCTTTGAGCTGGAGATTGGACTAGAGACTTCCTAAGGCCCCTTCCAATCTGAATTATCCTAAAATCCAGAAGAATTCAAACCTTGAGAAATTACCTTTTTTATTTCAAGTCCACAAATATATTCACATAATCTGTAGTTCCAAATTGTTCCCCTGATGCCATTAATTATGTGACAAAGGGTATCTGAATGGTTATCAAAAAGAGGAAATACAAAACCACTTTAGAAAGTGCCAGAGGCAAGCTCAAGGCTTTTCTGTCATCACTGAGTAAAGGACACATCTGATGTCACTGTTTTTGAAGATAGGTGGAAACACTGGATGCATTCCCTTGCAGATTTTGGCCTGGTCCTGTCACAAGGGAAGTGTTGCAGAATCTGAAGAAGTGACCTGCTTGCTGTGTAGATTTATCACAGAAGACTACAATGAAGCCAGAACTGGAAGTAAAATACAGTGTGAAATATCACAAAAATTCAGCACACCACTTGTCACAGGAGACATTGATGCTGAACAGTTGACCAGAAAGTAAACCATTGATTCATCGTTAGTACAAACTAAAATTTATTGTTTCAAAGTCAACAACTGGTCAAGTGAACTTTATAATCTATGATGATACAAGATTTGACTTTTAAATTCTTATCTTGAGAACCAGATGTGCAAAGAGAAATGGATAATATAGAGAAACTGAAAAGTCTGCTTAATAATGCGATATACAGAAGAATGATCAAACTATGGAAAAAAATATTTCCAAATGCTTAATGTGAGCAGCATCTACCTTCAGCATGCTGGTGAAGACTGCAGGAACTGCAGACATTCAAATGAATAAAAGACAAGAATGCTATTGATTGTAGCCCTGAGCACATTATTGTATTTATGTCCCAATACCTCTAACAGATTAGAGGGATCAAAGTTCATCACTGTTTTATGGTAAAGAAACTTCTGCTTCTGTGTAGTTCATTTAAAATTATTATTTTGCAGATATTGCCTTTGATTTAAGAATCTAAGGCTTCACCTGAGGCTCCTCAACCTGATAAAAGTACAGAATGACACAAAGGGAGAAAATAGTCAACATATTAAAAAAAAAAAAAAAGGAGCCATCATATGACAGATTCTTAACAAATGTCAGCATGTTTCTATACAGGCAAGAACTTTGAAACCATGATGTCCTAATGAAAACAGCAGCTGCCATGAACCTTGAAGCCACACATACACACCTAGGGTACCTTGAAGAGATATTCTGAAAGCAATCTGGGCTTCAGCAATGAGCTCTTTTAGTCAAAGAAAGGTGGATAAAGCCAATGCAAAATCTCCGTAAGTTGCCATCTTTCAGAACAAACAGAAACTGGTAAATTGCAAGAAAGAATCACAATGATAAACACACAATATTATTTTTTTTTAGACTGCTAGGCATTTAACATCACCAGGAGTGAATGAATTGCATCAGAGCATGAAAAGTCCACATCAATAAAAATATGATGTTTCCTCAGCAATTCTACAGGCAGTAAAATGGCAAAAGATAGCATAATAAAGTTAACTGATTTCAGAATGACCTTATTACAGGGGAGCAACACTAGAAGTACAACTGATGCAAAATACCCATGGGGTCTCCATATGTTTTAATTACAGAAATCTTAAGCTAACCTTCCACTCACCTGAACATAACCTAACAAGAACATTGGCCACCATAGTACATTAAACACTATCCCTCTATAGTGTGAGATGGAGAAGACCCAGCCAGAGCCACCGTCTCAAGAGAACATAGGGGGGATAAAAAAGGCTGAGCCCAGATCCTGAAGTGAGATACACATATTGCCTACCTACTTCACAATTAAGTAGTCAAACTGAGGCATCCAATAGTAGTGCTGGTTGAATTATAAACAGAGAAGATTGGTTCCTCTGTATTTACATCAAGAGTACAATAATCTCTCAGGTGCAATGAATTACCATTACTCTTACAACACCCACAGCTCCTTTCCCCCCTTCTTCAAGAAGATGCATTTCCAAATCACCACCACTGGAAGTGCCCAAGAGAATGTTAATTTTCATATCCACATTCACATCCTAGTGACTGTATCACAGCACTAAGGGTCTCAGATTATTTCTGGTTTTGAGGAATCAATGATGAGGCTGAGGCAATATAGTACTATAACAAGTTAAACTCACTTTCCTGAACTTTCTTGAACAAAGCACTCTGTGTTACTACTGAGAACAAAGAGGTATCCCCAGTTGGTGCCAGGGGATCTGACAGAGCCGTAAATCACACAGTTGCTGAACTGGAGAAAGCTGATATGTGCTTAACATCTCAGTGTATATTTGGTAAGCCAGTGCTACGGAGTTGGTGTCAAAGCACAAGCTTCATCCGTGTCACAAGAGACTGTGGTAACTCCACAGGCCCCGCTGGTCTCGTCTTTATCATGACAAGTCTGGAGAAAGAGACAGGCACCTCCTTGAGGAGTCAATCTTAGGAACGGCATCCCAATCAGTTTGGTCCTGGAAGTGCACAGAGTGATGCTGGTCCCTGGCAGTGACCAAGAGGTTCACTGCAACCCCAAACACCTGAATCAGATGAGGCCTTCGTGGCTCTCAGCTCCACTCCTGTACAACACAGGCACCCAATCCCTTCACTTGCTAAATTTAAAAGAACAGAAAATAGAGCACTTATCAGGAATGTATCACTTTCTAAGCCATAAAAATACTTCACATATGGACCAAAGATGGAATTCAAATCTCCCAAGTCTCAGACATAAGTTATAAAGGTATTACTGCTCTAAACAAAAAGAACAAAATACAGAATAATTCACCAGGCAGCAGAAAACGTGCCTAAGCAGAACGTGGTTAATCTTTGCAGAGGGGCTGGAGGAGCAGACACGTCCCCATGCATGTTACAGCTCGTGCTGTAACCCACTCCTCCCTCCGAGGATGAGGGAGGGCTGGGCATCGAGCCCCTACAGGTACTGCCCAGGGAAAATAACGATGTGATCTGCAGTGAGGAGGAGTATGTACACTGACACCATCAATGCTCACTTAGAGCATCACCCACAGAAAGACACAATTATTTATTGATGATAACAAAACTACCTAAAATAGACATGAATTCCTGCTGTTATACTTACACCCAGAAGAAAATTCTTTCCTTTTCAAGAACAGTTCAGAATAATGTGTTTGCTATTACACTGTCACTGCTGAAAATCTAGTGGTTTAGAAAAGGAACAGCACAAGAGAGAAGATAAAAAAATTCAGTGAGCTGCTAACAAAAGGACTTTAAAGATCTTCCCGATGATATAAACCTGTTCATAACTCATCAGCATACTACAGTGACCTTTGAAAACTGTAAGTTTAAAAAAATCAGTCAGAACTTGGTAAAAAATACAACTACTATCACTGGTTGCAGTGGGCATGGCAGAAGGCCCTCAGAATTATTTTTAGGCCCTCATGAAATTAAATATTATTCACATAGTACACCTGAAAGGATGAAGGCAGGTAATAACTATAGGACTTTATGAGAATTAGAGACACCATGTAAAAGCACTGTACATACAGCATGGGTAGCCTGTGGGATCCAGAGAATGGTGGATACACCATATACAGAGCCTCATACTGGTGCATCTGTCCCCCGTAGTCCCCAGCCATTCCTTATATCTGCAAGAATATAATAGAAAGAAAAGGCATAACAGGGTGCTTCAAGACCTGAGAGAAGATGGAAGCACATGGTTCAGGGTCGCCACTCCCTCACCCAGGTACTACCCAACAACTCCAGGCCTTCGATTCTCCATGACAAAGAACAAACTTCTAAAGTTTAATGGCCATAAGGGCATGGTTCAAAACTCTTATGTTTAATACAGTTTTTAGAAGGCAGGGGATTACTGCTGAGTGGATAACAGTTACAGGCTCTTGTTCCAATCTGTTTTGTAATGTTTACCACTGTAATTATATATTATGATAATCACAAAAGAGATAGTATGAATAAAATTGGATTTCTTGAGGAAGCAAAAATCTAAAGACTTGAAGCAAAAAGAACTCTCAGAAGCTTAAAAAGAAAGTTTTCTAGTCAACAGTTTTGTTGCCTGCAAAAAGGAACTAAAATTCTAACGTATGTTCCCCAATATCCATGTTAGAGGTAAAGGGAAAGAGCACAGTTCCCAAAATAGGTTTGTGGATGCATCAACTAAAGGATCAATGACTCAACCGGAAAAAGGAATTCTAAGTCTTCATTGGACATGAACCAGGATAAGAGGACAGTGTGAAGAAGCAGTCAAGCCGGTCCCACTTCATTTGTGTGGAACATATAACCATAGGTCAAAAAAACTCCAAAGTTCTGATACTAAACATTTGTTTAATAGAGAAAGAAGTGTACATGCATGTCCCAGATCACTGGAAACGAAGAGGGTCCATTAATCCAGCCAGCCCAGGGTTACATTATTCCCTTCTGTTAGGCCACTTACGTATGTTCTACCCATTACATCAATGTGCAATTTCATAACCTAACCATTAAAGTGTGTTGATTTTATCTTGAGAAGGAAGGGCAGTGGTAGTTTTAACTTTGCAGTCATGAAACCAACGCAAGGAAGCAAAATGGAGAAGTTTCATTAAAAAGGAGTATTCATTAAAAATGGCAACATGGGGATGTAAATGTGGAGTTCCTGCTGGTACCACTTGTATGATAAATGCGCTAAGAAACCCAGTAGTTGGATGTGATTGCAACCAGCCTATAAATAGACAATTCCAATTGCTCATATAAATAATGTCTTTGAAAATGATCCATCAGTCACGTTGTGTTCTGATTAAGGACCCCCGCATGAAAAGTGTGAACTGAACAGAAATGCCCCTGAAATTTGCTTCCTCTCTTGCACAATACAACCATTTGCCACCTCAATCTCCATCCAACTGAGCACTTCCATTCTCATTGAAATCAGTGGGAGAAACTTGGTGCTTTTAAAAATAAGGTCCAGTCCTGAATGCATAGGCTTAATAAATTCATGATAGAAAATGTAACAGTCAGTTTTAACTTTTGGTAAACAAGTTTCTTCTACTTAATAACTCAACCTTAATGCAGAGCTTTTAACCATAAATCTTAAAGTTATTTTGTCACATCCAGTCGCTAAACTAAAATTACATAACACAGAAACTGATTTTGCTTCAGCCTTGAAAATATCACAGATATTGAAAGAACTTTGCTCAAACTCCAAACAGGAATTAAATTATGGTCAGAGACAAACCACGGAACATTACATCCTTAAAATTATCTGCCAGAAATGTATGGCTATGTCGGAATTATGGTTATCATTGGCACTTTTTAGTAACCACACTTATGTAAGTCCAGTTACCTAAAGACTTGTTTAATACAATAAACACATTCTGAAACTCAATGAAGTTCTACTTTTTATGAAAACTATGAAGAGCACATTCAGTCAAGAAAAATTTGCAATTCAAAGCAAGCATTTCAAATAAACGTCAGTGCATTATATCACAATTTCAAGTGACCACCAAGATACTATAAAAATAATAATAATAAAAAAGGTAAATCATTGCCACAGCAACTGACAGAGAAAGCCACTTAACACCCCTGAAACCTTATCTGCACTTAAAGGGTAACACACGCAATCGAAACTGAATAAAAATAAATGAAAAAAATATGTAAACGTCTATCTGCCACAGGAGATGAACCAAAGTATTACTTTACGGACAACAAAATTAGAATTCTGCAAGAACCATTGAGAAAGAAAATGTGACAAGTTCATTTTTCTTTATTTTCTGATCAAGTTCTGTTACCTATTCTAACTATATAATACATACATATATATAATTTTTTTCAGGAGTGGATTGTGGCATATAGCAGTTTTTCACTCTAGCGTGCTCATAATAATTCTTCACAATAACTGTGAACACACCAGAAAACAATCTTTCTCACTTTCACACAAAATAGTGATCAGAACAAGAACAGGAATTATTTACTTTTTTGTTATTGATCTACAGCACTAACTTAAAACCAAAACCCTTATAGGTGCATTGCATTAATATAATAAAATGTTATTATTTTTAAATTTAACTATCCCCTAAAGAAGAATAGAGATTTACTTTAGGGTGAGAGAGATATAAGGAAGAAAGAAAATTATAATATTTATTTAGAGAAATTTCTGAAACTAAAACTCATAAGAGATTTTCAAATTCACATTCAGTCCTTCTGCAATTTTATTACAGAAGAAATTACAAATTTTATACTAAAAAGCTACGTATACCATGATTTACACACATAGCCCAGATTTTTCTCCATTTGCCATGTGATCAAGCACCATGGGAGGGAGCAGGACTCTTCCTGACTCACAATGTCAATGTAAGATTGATCCAGAGGGAGAGATCCTGAGCTCAAAATCTATTAAGGAGATTCCTTGATAGTAGCTAATAATCAAATGGGGCAATTTGGAGTAAAACCAGTGCATGCAGAAGGATGTCTTTAGTCCGTTACTGCAATATGCCTAGCAATGCTCCACTGTCATTTCGTGCTGCTAAAACACAACTATGCACAGTACAAAAACTAGTTACTCGTGCTTTTCTCTGCCCCAACTGTTTGTGTGCAACCGTCACACAACCATTTCCATCAGTTTCTGTATACAACAGTAAATCAAACACACCCAATGCAAAACGAGTGATGGGCTGGGATCCGCAAGTGTTAAAACACTGTATATAACAATAGTATGATTGCAATAGTGACTTGCTCAGCACAGTTCCAAGTAACCCCATTTGAAAGAGCATACCTACACAATAGATTTAAAAGTTAGATTTCCAATGAGTTTTCAAGAGAAAAGACTTTTTACATCTTTGTCTAGAAAAGCAAGCAAGATCTGAAATAAGAGAGCAGGCATTGCCTAGTGTGAAAGAAAGTAAATATGGTTCCAAGTTACCAAGAAAGCTACTGGGGGGATGTACCAATCTGCTTAGCTGGTCAACTTGCACAGGTGCTCAATATAGGGGTACGAACAGCTTCAGGGGCACTTGTAGGACTCACTGATGAGAACACAATTACTGACTTCAGAGATGCGATCTTCATCCAATATTTCTTCCAACACTTTAAACTTGCCCATACCCTCCAAACTAGATGTTGGAGACGCGAATCTGAGAGATAGATGATAAAGACCCATTGAAGCAAATACTCTGTTGAACAGGATTATGTGGCAGTAGGGGGGTAGGTGCATGAAATAGGGAGCATTTGATGGTGAGAAAGCCTTGGGCTTGGGCTTTGACAAGGCACGTTGTTCAAACAACTGAGAAGTACAGCCCACAGATCAAGGCATTGTGCTTCCTACGAAACATTCAGAACTGAGACAGAGTATTTAGGAAGTAAAACATCAGGCTGCTGTTCGTTTTATACAATGTACATAAATAGCATCTGGTGCTTTAAACACCATAGTATTTAGTGAAGATATTTAAATATATAATTTTCCTCTTTCTTTAACTCTACAGTATATAAAAGAAGCAGTACTTGCCAAATATTAAGTCAAACTTGAAGGTCAAAGGCCAAGCCATTTGTATTATGGTGTTCTACAAGAAAACTCACTAAGCAAAACATTCCACAAATACCGCTACGCCATCTTGAACAACTCACTCTGTAAAACATGGCCTTGTCTTATTCATCTCTTATCCTCCAGAACAAATCTTCCACAGCACGAAAGTCAAACCGCATGAAATCAGAGATGGAATGGAATTGTTTTGGAAAACTGGTAAGCAGATAGCACAGCCTACAGATTCACGCTCTATCTATACCTCTACAGAGGTAGCAGACCTCCTGAACCTAAATGCAAATGTTGAAGAACAAAATAGCCCAACAACCAAAGTTGATCTTATCACAGACACTAAAATATTTTAGAGAAAAAAAAATATCAGAATTATTAAATAATTACTATCAATACACATCTGCTCCAAAAATAAAATCCTTCCTATTTTTTCCAGTAATGTGCATACTCACTTAAAAAATAGCAATTATTTTATTTCTTTCAAAATCATAAGTTCTGAGCATCCTGATAAAAGCATTGGAAGGCTATTAGCTTCTCTGATCATGTTTAGGCTGCGGGGTGTTATTGGAATCGCTGATTATTAGTGGTGAATGCTAATTTAGCAGGCTAGAGCAGGTTAAAACAGAAAATATAGTATGACCTACAGGTTGTCAGACACAGGAAGAATTTGTTGTGTGCCAAGTGTTAACCAGAGATAAGAGAGGAACTATTAATCTGAAAAATCTGTCTATAAAATTAAGAGAAATTAAAATACAACAGAAAATAATCTGTACTTTATATCAACTAGTTGACAGCACTTGCTGCAATCTGAGAGCATCCATTAAGAAATCTTAGTACATTTATTCAATAATCATTGACATGTGCAAACTACTGCTTGCAGATAAATAACAGCCATATTTGTTGTTATTAATATGAATATTTGGCCTCATTTCTATATTTATTTTGATAGAAAGTCTGTTTTGTCTGAAAAACCTGTTTTCTCTCGAATTTATTCTCTACTACTTAGTTACATAGCATGAGGAAGATCTCCTCTTTGCCTGTAATGCATGTATTTGTTCACGAAAGAAATGTTAGATACTACATCAAAGCATTCCCGGGATGAGAGTGCCAAATACTGGTCTGTCTAAAATGAGAGGAAAAAGAATTTCACTCCTTAGATAGACCCCTATCTAATCTGAAGCAGAGCAGACTACGCTGACCCGAGTACCCAAGAAAGCAGGGGGAGCCAGGCTCCGGCGCCATCCCTGGCACGGTCCCAAATGGGACTGTTCCCAAAGAGCTGTAGGGATGAGGCCACACTGCTGGCTGCGGGAAAGGCTTCGCATGTAGACACAAGCTCTACCGTGGCGCTTTCCCCTACCCATCTTATTTCCTGGTAACATATACAAAATGAGGCTAAAGGAATAGGTCAGTTAGTCTAACAGCTCCATATTTTGCTGGGATAATCTGAGCTCTTCATCAAACTAACTGGGCAATAGCCCATTAAGCCAAATTTGATTCATATTTCAACATCAACCTCCGGTTTATGTTTCGTATATCTGAAACAAGAACAGCCCAAATAGCTGAAAAAACTACAGTAATTATTGACACAAAACTATATCCCAAATACTTTCCAAAAGTCATACTACAACAGCAGGAAAAATTACAATTTCTTATAAAGGGGTGTATGCAGTAATTTATGAACTCAAACCACATTCATGACACTCCTATTTTCTAAAAGAGGTTGTTCTCTAGCTTCACTAAATTGTGCGATTTAAAAACAATTACATTTTAGGCTATAAAATGCAGTCTAGAAATATATGCTTGCAAGAACATCTAAACACACACAGAAATACAGATGAAACCTCAAAAAAATCATCTAAATCATCCCTATGCACTGCTGTGGTATGAATTACATCTTTATCCTTGCAGAAAAGCATTTTATCTTTCCTTAAAACTTCAGAGAGAACACGATATTCCCCGAGCAGTTTAGTCTATTGCTTCACTAAGCGTTTCCTTAGAAAACTTTTGCCAAAGCGTAGTCTAAATATTTGTGTGTGTAAAATTTAGGCCACTCACTACTTGTTTATTTCCTTCCTTCCCTGCCACCTCCTTGGGACAAATATTGATAGCCCTCTCTATAGCAACCTATCGCACAGCACAAGACTTTATGTATTTCTTCCTACTATCGCCCCTCCCACTTTCTCTTGCCTTGTCTCCTCCCTTCCTCAACCACCTCAAACTCTGCCTTCTAGTATGCATCTACTAAGTCTCTTCTTTTATTCACCTTAGTGTTAAAGTGTTACGACAAAACAGCTTAAGCATGGCCGTATCTAAAATCGGGCATGACATTCGTTTGCAACAGTTAGCCTATTTCTGTAACTGGGCTCCATAAACGGGCGCTGAAAAATTTGCATTCAACCTTTGCTGTTGATCGATACAAGGAAACACCTTGCCACAACCTGCTAGAACCTATGTTTCAGATTTTGGAGGTTTAATAAAGGAATAAGTGAATGGAAGTGAAACCACTTAAAAAGTTCCAGGAATAACGCGCAGATAGCCTAAATTTTGTTTTCTTTTGAATAAGAATACTACTGTCCAACTACACCCTGTAGTATGGAATAGTCATAGTACAGATGCAATGCAATGTAGAGAAGAAAATGTTTAGTGGGCAGAATCTTTCACTAGAACAGCTAAAACAATCAAACCAGGAAGGAGGCAGACGAGCTTCTGAGCACACAAGGTCTTCTTCAGATCCACACAAAAAACAACAAATCTCAGGGTAACAACAGGTCAGGAACAAGTACTCCAAGTTTAATGTCATGATGTCAGTTTATTAAGACATTCTGAACAAGAACAGTGGTTAGCACTTGGAAGCAAACGTGCACACTCTCTGACCATCCCTAAGCCTTTGTTATTACATCATTTTTCTATAGGAACTTTTCTCAAATTCCCAGAAAATATGAGGAGACTAAACAGAGCAAATTAAACTCTTGTTTCTGTGCATTTAAACTCTTGTTTCTTGTTTCACTTGCAGCAGAAACTTATGAAGTGCACAGCAAATAATCCATGCAAGAGAAACTAAAGAAAGGAAGCTGGATCACTTGGTTATGGATTGGGTGGGAAACAGCTTCTATTGCTAACTTTCCATGGACCCCAAAGTGTTGTGGGGTGGGCCACCAAAATCAGTTCTTCGTTCTCAAGACTTAAACTTGCAGACCGGGACCAGACTGAAGCACAGCTCTCTCCCTGACTCAATGGCTATGAGGTGCCTACAGCTCAGTGCACTGAGCCCATATCATTACACAGCAGCCTAAGCTCACTCCCGAGACAAGCCCCACTGGCTCTTGTGGCACCTGGTATCAGAGGCGACTCTTGGGAAGACTCTGTGGCTCGTATCTCCCTGTGACACTGGCCATGGGATAACCCTGCATATACGATGGAATACATGGGTTGCAAGTTTCACTATGGCACACAGTAAAAACTACAGTGTAGACGCACCACAGGGCAAAGGGATATAATCACCTCATCTTTAAACTGCTGTGCACATACAATTACAGCTGTGCTCTGTTGGAGCTACGAAGGAAGTGCTTCACAGAAAGAAAACAGATCTCATGCAGGGCATTCAACTTCTGATGAAGGCAAAATTAGTGATACACATTCTGACTTGAATATTGATGCTCCACTTCCTATAAGCTTGGGAGAGTCCTCATTCATTAATGGAAAGGGGTGTTGGGAAATTCCTCAAGGTTCATGAAGTGTTCATTTGAGTGTTACAGTGATGGTAACTGTAAGAGACACCATGACTAGGAAAGACAGTATTCTCTGTAAAGACTGGAGAGTACAGATTTTGCATTTGTGCCAAATCACAAAATAAAGAAGGGAGAATGTTCTCAGCAATTAGCGGTTGAGGCAGCTGCTGTTACAACATCCGGTGGAAGAGCTGTAAGGCTGTGTAGGAAAGCTGCCCAAAACAGAATCTTTATGAATTAAATGAAGGGAATGTCCACTCACACAATGATACATGGTACCTGTCTGTGCCTGCGTACATCTGCAGCCCCGCAGAAGTCTACACAGTTCAACAACCCCTCCAGCAGGCTGAACTTAGGTAAGATGTTCTGCTTCTCTGACCTCCAGTAAGCCCCATCTTACCACACTGATGTACTACCATAAGCTCAGGTGCCTTCTTCACTATGCTCTGTCGTGCAATGTAGGTATGTCCTGAATTTCTGACAGCACTTCTTTTGTTTTTTCTCACCTCTCCAGTGGCAGCTGTAGCGCCTAACTGTAGTAGTAGTATTAAATACTACTGTGTATCAGCTGACTACGTCCCTGTTTAGTTAAAAAAAAAAAAAAAAAATTTTACCATTTTAAATTATGGTTTGATTACAGCATC